>NC_058374.1:87007500-87328928 GCF_018350175.1 Felis catus
CTATTTACTAAGGTAAATATTGAAAGATTGCTGATGATCTTGACAAAAACAATTTTAGTAGAATAATACATAGTCTGCTTTCAGGCAATAGTGAGAATTGAAGTAGTGAGATAAGCAATCTATTTTCAAGAAGTGTGTTTCTAACTTTTTAAAAATATTTATTTACCTTTGAGACCAAGAAAGACAGAGCATGAATGGGGGAGGGTCAGAGAAAGGGAGACACAGAATGTGAAGCAGGCTCCAGGCTCTGAGCTGTGAGCACAGAGCCCTATGTGGGACTCAAACTCACAGACCGTGAGATCATGACCTGAGCCAAAGTCGGGTGCTTAACAGACTGAGCCACCCATGTGCCCCTCAAGAAGTGTGTTTTTAAAAGGTAAGGAGAGGGGCACCTGGGTGATTCAGTTGGTTAAGCGTCCAACTTCAGCTCAAGCCATGATCTCACAGTTTGTGGGTTCAAGCCCCGTGTTGGGCTCTGTGCTGACAGCTCAGAGCCTGGAGCCTGCTTCTGATTCTGTCTCTCCCTCTCTCTCTGCCCCTCCCCTGCTTGCAGTCTGCTTCTCTCTCTCAAAAATTAAAATAAAATTGGGGCGCCTGGGTGGCGCAGTCGGTTAAGCGTCCGACTTCAGCCAGGTCACGATCTCACAGTCCGTGAGTTCGAGCCCCGCGTCGGGCTCTGGGCTGATGGCTCAGAGCCTGGAGCCTGCTTCCGATTCTGTGTCTCCCTCTCTCTCTGCCCCTCCCCCATTCATGCTCTGTCTCTCTCTGTCCCAAAAATAAATAAACGTTGAAAAAAAAATTAAAAAAAAATTAAAATAAAAATTAAAATAAAATAAAACAAAGTAAAATAAAATAAAATAAATAAAAAATAAAATAAATAAAAAATAAAAGAATAAAAAAATAACTTTAAAAGTTAAGGACAAATGGTAGATTAAAGGTGCTACCAGAGTAAGGGTCTTTTTCTCCAAGGCTTCATAGGGTTGTATAAATTGGGCAGATTTGTCATAGACGATGGGTTGATCACCTATCTTTTTTGTACTTGAAATAGATTTTTAGATTAGATGAGGCTAAATTCTACTATTCAAACTCTTAATCAATTAAAATATATTCATACATACTCTATATAAATTAATAGATTTATAATGAAAGTATCATGGAGTTGTCATATTTTCTGATGCTTCCACGGTTCCGATTTAGGTACCTATTTCTTGACCCCTTACTCCCACCAGACTCTATCCCTCTGTAACTTAAATGCATTTAGCACAATTATCATTATTTTCCATATTTTTCATTTATTGGAGAATATACCAAGGAAAAGAAAACAAAATATTACAGCAAGTACTTGTGTATATGGTACTGTTTTAAAAAAAATCTTACTTTTTAAGCAATTTTGCCTAGGAAAGTGGAACATTCATTCCCTTTGGCAAGTATTTCCTACTTTTTTTTCCAGTTTTGTTATGTATTTATATGATTTTATTGAAGTATAATTAACGTACAGTGTTATATTAGTTTCAGATATACACTATGATTCAACATTTCTTTATGTTATTCAGTACTCATCATGATAACTGTTTTCTTAATTTCCTTTATCTGTGTCACACATGCCCCCACCCACTTCCCCTCTGGCAACAATAAGTTCTCTGTATTTAAGAGTCTGTTTTGGTTTTTTTTTGTCTTTTTTTTCTTTGTTTTGTTTCTTAAATTCCACAAACAAGTGAGATTATATGGTATTTGTATTTATCTATCTGTCTTATTTCCCTTAGCATTTTACCCTGTACACCCATCCATGTTACTGCAAATGGCAAGATCTCATTCTTCTTTATGGCCAAGTAATATTCCATATATATATATATATATATATATATATATATATATATATTCCATATATATATACGTATATATATGTGTGCATATATATGTGTGTATATGTACATATGTATATATGTATATATATATACGTATATATATGTGTATATATAGTGTGTGTATATATACGTATATATATGTATATATATGGAATATTCCATATATATATATATATATATATATATATATATAATACACACACACACACACACACACATACTTATCTATCAATGGACATGGGTTGCTTCCATATCTTGGCTATTGTAAATAATGCTGCACTAAGCATAGGGGTGCATATATCTTTTGGAATTAGTATTTTTGTTTTCTTTGAGTAAATACCCAGTAGTAGAATTGCTGGATCAAATGGTAGTTCTATTTTTAATTTTTTGAAGAATGTCCATACTGTTTTCCACCTTGGCTGCGTAAGTTTGTATTCCTGTCAACCGTGCAAAGGTTTTCTTCTCCTTCACACTCTTGCCAGCAATTATTATTTCTTGTGTTTTGTTTTTTTATTTTATCCATTCTGACAGATATGAAGTGATATTTTATTGTGGTTTTGATTTTCATTTGTCTTATGATTAGTGATGTTGAGCATTCTTTCATATGTCTATTAGCCATTTGTATGTCTTTGAAAAAATGTCTATTCAGGCCCTCTGCCAATTTTTAATTGAATTATTTGTTTTTTGTGTGTGTGTATTGATTTATATCAATTCTTTATACATTTCAGATGTTAAACCTTTATTAGATATATAATTTGTATATATACAAATATCTTCTCCCATTCAGGAGGTTTCTCTTTTGTTTTGTTAATGATTTTTATTTGGGTGTAGTCCTGATAGTTTATTTTTGCTCTTGTTTCCCTTGCCTCAGAAGATATCTAGAAAAATATTGCTATGATTGATGTCAAAGAAATAACTGCCTATGTTTTCTTCTAGATGTTTCATGGTTTCAGGTCCAACATTTAGGCCTTTAATCCATTTTGAGTTTATTTTTGTGTATGGTCTAAGAAATTCGTCAAGTTTCATTCTTTTGCATGTAGCTGTCCATATTATTTCCATTTTTATATGAATTTTATTTATTTATTTTTATTTCCTATTTTTGCTCGAAAAAAATGGACATTGTGATATCTTGCTTCTCTTATTTCTTCCTTTTTTAATCCTTATTATTGGTAATCCAGCCACCCCCCCCAGTTGATAAACTTATTCCAAAGACATATTATAGGTCATAATTATCTATAATGTAAATCTCACTCTGTTTTAGAAAAAAGCCATCAATATAAGGTGTGTTTACATATTTCATCCAACATTCATTTTTATTAGTTGAATAGTGCCCCCTGAGAATATTTGAAGTCCTAATCCCCAGAACATCAGAATGTGGTATTATTTGGAAATAAAGCTATTGCAGATAAAATTAGTTAATTTAAGATGAGGCCATAATGGAATAGGGTGGGCCATGATGCAGTATAACCAGTATCTTTATAAGAACATTATGTGCAAACAGAGGGAAGATGACCATGTGATAACAGAGACAGAAATTGGAATGTGCACCTACAAGGCAGTTAATGCCAAGGATTTCCAGCAAAACTAGAAGCTGTGAAGAAGCAAGGAAGGATTCTTCCCTACAGATTTCAAGGGGTTCATGGCTCTCCTGACACTTCAGTTTCAGATTTACAGCCTCAATAATGGTGAGACAATAAATATTTGATATTTTAAGGTACCCAGTTTGTGACACTTTGTTATGGGAGCCCTACGAAACTAATATATTACATCCATTAATCCAAAGTATTTGTTTATTGCTATCTACCTGCAAGACATAAGGAAAATAGATATAATTCCTATTATTATAGAGCATACAAGAAAAAAGAAGCTAAATACATACTATTACAAATTGTGATAAATACTTGGAAGTAGAAATTAGAGTACAATGCATGATAAAATAGGAGTGGACCTTAATAGATTGAATGATCAAAGATTACCTAAAAAAATAAAGGGAAGGCTAAGAAAGATATCTCCTGGAAGAGTGTAAGAAAGATCAATTTACATATTAAGATCAATTAAGAAATCTTGATTATATTTGAGTATTATTGAAGGATATTGAAGAGTTTTAAGAAGGGACATAATTTATTTTAGAATTTTACAAGTTCATTTCCATGCTGGGTGGAGAATTAATTGAGAGATAAGGAAGAGCGAAAGTAAATGAATCTGTAGGCCATTGCTGTTGACAGGGTGAAAAATTCTGGTGACTTAGAAATGGGAATAAAGAAAAATGGGTTGTTTCAAGCTATAATGTAGAGGTAGACTCAAGAGAATACAACCATCCCTGTTTCCTAACAGTGTCCAAATTTCCTTTCATGGTATTATTATATCCCCACAATACATAAAACTAATAGAAAAAGAAAACCATATATTTCATTTTAACCTGAAAAGTTAAAATATTCCTGAAGGTGTCTTTGCCAGAAACTTTCCCCTAACTTATTAGCAGGGATTAGATATATGAAGCATAGCCTATTGGATGCAGTCTCCCAGATATTTTCATCTTGAGAGAGTGGTGAAAGTTGGAACAGGTGGAGTTTGTTGGCTGAAGGACAGTCTAATCACTTCCTACCATAAGACCATTACTATAGCTCTTATTTTCTGGCTAGATCAAAGCTTGATTTTTCATTATTTGGTTTATTTGGAGAATCTAAATTTATTTACAATGATTTTACATTTATGTTAGCCAGACTATGATTCTGTGGTTTGTATACAATTTCCCAGGTTTTGGTTTAAACATCTGAGGGAATGGTGGTGCAAACTAAACAGGAAAAAATGGGGCAGACCCAGGCTTATGGGTGAAAATGAAGAGTGAATCTTTAGAAATGCTAGTTTGAGGTACCTCTTGATGTTTAAGGAAAGAGTGAGAAGCAGTTGGAAATAAGTGTCTAGTGGTTAAAAACAGAGCATTAAAAATAGGAAGCATTATCATATTATGATATTTTAAGGCCATAGAAATTATCGAAAGCCATTAGAAAGAGACAATTGAGAAAGACAGTGTGGAGAGTTAGGACAAACACTAGAAATTCCAACAATTAGAGATGGATCAGAGAGAATAGGAGTCAAATGAGACCAGGATGGAGCAACAGAACAACTATGGCTTCCTAATGGATTTATTTGAGAGCATAGCATGGCCTTACAGAAGAAACTTAAGTGAAAATATATCTCAAGAAGAGAATGACCAACACTATGGAATGCAGCTGAAAAATTAAATAAGATGAGGACTGGAAATTGCACATTTATTTGCCAATAGGAATATCATTGATAATTTTAAAAGAATAGGAGGAAAGATTCTTCAAAAGGTATATTGGACATTACCACTTCAAGCTGATTAGAATTAGAATAGCTCTCTCCTTTGGGGAAGATTGCCAAGAAGAAAGGGAGGCAAGTCTCTTTCTCACTAAGATTTCCATATGAAGTTGTGGTAGATTCATTTTCCCAGTACCCAGGCAACTTAGGAATAAAAATTTGATCTAGACTCAGTCAAAATGATGCTTCCATATGTGCTTTCAGTCATGAGAGAGTAAGTGAAAGAACAGGTAGAAATTATTCAATGGGCTATGGTGGTGCTATAATGACAAGTGTTGGACAGTTACTGTGGAAGCTTTAGCATCCTCAGTGAATACTTCTTGTGATTGGATTGTAGCTATATGATACCTCTCTTAGTTTCTGTAAAATTTGCTATTTCTACTGTAACATATTACCACAAGCTTAGTGGCTTAATACAACATTTATCTTATACTTGTCATACAAATTTGGATGCCATGTCTTATTCAAGGTATTGGCAGGGCTGTGTCAGGGGAGAATCTCTTTACCTACCTTTTCTAGCTTCTAGTGGTCAGCTGCATTCCTTGGCTCTTGGCCCCTTATTCCTTTTTCTTTCTTTCTTTCTTTCTTTCTTTCTTTCTTTCTTTCTTTCTTTCTTTCTTTCTTTCTTTCTTTTAAATGTTTATTTATTTATTTTTGAGAGAGTGTTGGGGGGGGAGGGCAGAGAGAGAAGGAGCGAGAATCCCAAGCAGTCTCCACAGTGTCAGCGCAGAGCTTGAACTCAGGAACCATGAGATTGGGGCTTGAATTTAGGAACCATGAGATCATGACCTGAGCTGAAATCAAGAGTCAGTCATCCAACTGACTGAGCCACCCAGGTGCCCTACCTTACTTCTTTTTCTAATCCACCAACCTAGCATCTTCAGATCAATCAGTTGATCAGTCTCTTTCCATCTTCTTTTTTCCCTCACTTTCTGTTGCTCTCATCTTTGCTTCCATTATCACAACTTTTTCTCTGACTTTGATCCTCTTACTTCCCTCTTGTAAGGATCCTTTTTATATGTAGACCCACCCACATAATCCATGATAATCTCCCTATCTCAAGATCTTTAGCTAATCACATCTGAACAGTTGCTTTTGCCTTTGAAGTAATATATTCACAGATTCTTGGATTATGATGAGGACATCTTTGGCAGTACATTATTCTGTCTAAAACAGTTCCTGATTGATTTCCAAATCTGTATCCCTGGGCTGATGGAGATACCTTCCCCAGAATTCTATCCCCTGACATTTTGTGCTTATATTGAGTATTGCATATTTCTCTTGTTTGAAACCAATAATCTTAAATATCCAAGAGTAGGAGCCAAAGAAAAGTTGAGTACTCAGTGCAGAAAGTGTGAGAACAATCTGAATGAATGAGATTACAAAATAATATGAAGTGCCTATTTGAGATTTGAAGTTTAAGAGAATAAATGTAGATAGATGCTAAACTGACTGGTTGGTTTCATTTTCTTGGACAGTATTAAGCTATATCCATACAGATCTGAAATAAAGAGGTGAAATCACTTAGGTTACAGTTTGGTAGCCCAATGAAATGAATATTTTAACTCTTGGAAGACAACTTAATTTCCCAGTGTAACAGCATGTCAAGTGCAATTTATTGATAATCCATGATTTTCATCCAGAGTTTATGACTGGAGACAAGGTGTTTATTACCCCCAATTCTAAAGAGAGTTAATAGTACTTCCAGTTTCAATAGGTATTCTAAACATTTTTTTTTTCAAGGTTTATTTATTTTTGGGACAGAGAGAGACAGAGCATGAACGGGGGAGGGGCAGAGAGAGAGGGAGACACAGAATCGGAAACAGGCTCCAGGCTCCGAGCCATCAGCCCAGAGCCTGACGCGGGGCTCGAACTCACAGACCGCGAGATCGTGACCTGGCTGAAGTCGGACGCTTAACCGACTGCGCCACCCAGGCGCCCCATCAATAGGTATTCTAAGATGACCGCACTGCCTCAAGTGAATGGCTCCTTAATAAAGCAATTATATCAGTGCACTTCTGGATATCTACAAATGATTCTATTAATAGATATGTTGAAAAGTAGAAATCATCATGGGTAAAAAGCAACTAGGTTGGAATAGAAATGGATGATGCCACTTATTTTGCTCATGCTCTCCAATTGTTAATGGTGGAAAAAGACCTTGCTCAGATTAAATAAATAGCAAGTGGCAGATCTGAAATTTGCATCTGAATATTCTAACACCAGAGCCCCACTGTTTTAGTTTTCAGAAATGGAAATCAAGTAGTTACAGATTTAAGAGGTAATTTTTAATAGTGGAACTCTATCAGATTTAATTCCAAAATGGAAGTAAACCTACAACACAAATCTTAACATGGAGGAAGTTTCATTTATGAAACAATAGAAGTGAATTCAGATAAAACTATTATATGTGAAAAATATTTGTGTGAAAATGTATCAACATTTTTTGAAGTTTTGTGAATGATAGAGTTATCATCAAATTAAAAGCACAAATTGGAGTCCTAAATTGAGAAATTTGCTGAATAATTCTAGCAAGAAACTTAATAAATGGATAAATTAGTTTCACCAAATCTTTATGCCTTTGTTTCCATGTTCTAGATAATTCTTAAAACAGACACATTTATATAACTTTAGAATTAACCTTATCATTAATTTTTTTTTGCAAAATTGTATCTCCTTTCAAATAAGCACACATATCTCTCCTCAAAATACTCTGTAAATCAACATAAATGTCACACTTGAACCACTAAGGATAGCCATTAGACATTTTCTCTATGAAGTGTGTAATTAACTAATGCTTTTGTACTTTTCAAAGCAGAGAGCCATGATTTGCCATTGTATAATTGATCTGGTCTTGGAAATTTTCCAATTTGCTGTGTAGGAATTAGCTGAGACTTAAGCCTTCCTGATCTTGGAACTTAACTGGCTTGACCCTTTTCCATGCTGAAGGGAGTTTAATTGATCAGAGAAATAAATGCTCCTTTTGGCCAGTAGACTTTCTAAAGAACCAAACAATCAAATGGTCAACAACCATCTTAACCAGATCAGATTGGCCAGTCAGTGGTTTCATCCATTGTTCTGTTACAAACATTTAAACAGTACCATAAAAATAAATTGCCTTCATTGAGGTTAATTTGGTACACTTGGTTTGTATGGCAGGTTGAATATTTTAAAAATTAAATTCAAATTAAATTTCAAAATAACATTTTTTTTTTCTTGAATAAACAGTGCATTGATTTTTAAGTGTTTTTCTTGTGACTTGAATTATGGCAAATTGTCTCCATCCTCATATAGAAAGATACTTAAGTAATGTCACTAATGTATCAGGAAAACAGAGGTGGAAACATCAACAATAGAAGTCTTTTGTAACTATCCTCAGATATGATTTTTCTTTCTCTGGATATGAGTCGCCACTGTGGTAATAACTCAGCAGTCTGTTTTGGTAATTAGAACAGGTGACAGAGGCAGAGAATGTTCTTTCTCTTCTGCAGTCTTTTTTGAAGGAAGATGAGCCAAGACTTTCTGAAAGCGTTGTGGGTGTTAAAAGAAATTTAGTTACATAGTTTATTGTCAAACTTAATTCTTTATTTCATATAGTCACTGACCCATTTATATTTTGCATTTGTGACTTGAAGAATAAACTGTGAAATATTATAAGAAATCAGTCACCAAAAAGCTGCAAACTGTAGGTATTCTTATTTTTCATATAATACATAGCCAGATTGAATCATGGGATGTATAACCTAATTAAACCTGACAGTACATACTAAAATTAATGTACAACTTCACTGCTTTTAAAAATGTGTCAACCTTATGTATTTTTTATTCTTATTAATAAATAACAGATAAATTGTGGCTTGTTTTTACATTTTCACTATAGACTCGATGTGATACATTTTAAATATTAAAATGATACTTGTCAAAGTACAGTAATTTGAAAGCTGAATCAATATACATAAAGTCAAGAAACAAGTAAATTTTTAGATAGATATCACATGTCGTTAGTGTAACCAAAATATATGTCTCATTTTTAATTTATGTGCAGCATTTTACGGAATATTAAGCTGTAATGATTGGTGGGCAATATAAGAACATTGATTTTAGGCTAATTAAAAATAAGAGGTTTTTAAAGTTAATTTTCAAAAGTCATTATCAGAATTTTATATGCCACCAAAATTTAACCGAAACTCAAAATCATTTTTAATCTTTGAATTTTGACTGTTGAACTTTACTTATTATGAATGGGCAAATGCAATCAATTACATTTGAAGTATAGAGAAGAAAACAATGTACAACCAAATACAAGATTTGTCTACCAATGAAATTTGGTAGATAAAATATTTGGTAGATAAAAATATTATGTAGTGCTTATTAGGAGTAAACTGTGGGTAAGTTACTAAAGTCAAATACCCAGTTGCCTCTTATTATTTTGGGGTGAGGTAATATCCTGAACAACAGCTCAATTACGGTAATTATATTAAATTATACTTTCTTTGTAAATGGTGATCTGTGTCTGTTATTAGGCTATTGACTTTCAACTCCAAATCTACCTTTCTCTCCTTTTGTGATGGCTGTTACCCTGCAAATGACAGCTCTTTCTTTCTCAGCTGCTTTCTTGGTAGATTCTGCCAGCAGGGAACACTAGAGGAAGACCGGCAGGTAGGAGAAAGGGGAACAATACTACTTCCTCTTTTGGTGGCTTCTCACCCTAGGAACGAATCTTCACTGTTGACCGGACAC
Organism: Felis catus; assembly: GCF_018350175.1. Taxonomy (NCBI): domain Eukaryota; kingdom Metazoa; phylum Chordata; class Mammalia; order Carnivora; family Felidae; genus Felis; species Felis catus. Next base: position 87,017,448 of record NC_058374.1, read on the forward strand.
TAGCTTCTTTTGGCACTTCCAGAGCCAGCCTCATTGTGCCCCTCAGAGGTACTGGCAGCTCCAAAGCTGTGTCCTCTCCTCAGAAGTCTCAGCTCCAGTTCTGTGGCACCACACCTTTATGGTACCAGCAGAAACTGGGCTCCTTAGACGTCACAGTTTCAGCTCCGTAGGGCCTCACCTTTCTCTGTTCATTCAGCCCTGGGTGAAAGAAGATGGCTGCTTTGCACTGTTCTTTGTTACCTGTGTTTTTCCATTTTGCTTTGTTAGCCTCCAACACTCATGCCCTAGCTCCTTAAATTCTTCTTGTTGAAACCCTAATGTGGTTTCTATTTTGCTGACTAGACTGATTGATACACAGCACATATTTATCCTTATTTATATTCACCATACCTAGAACTATGTTTGACACTTAAAAGGCACCTGGTAGTTGTTGAATAAATATTTATTTTGGTTCTAAATAAAATCAGTGAAATGGGGAAGAAAATGACATGAATGCTCACTACAAAAAAAAACATACTTCTTTCATTTTCCTTCCTTCCTCTCTATCTCCCTCTCTCCCCTTCTTTCTGCCTCTCTTGATCTCTCTTTTCTTCCTTACTTCTAAGTTTTTTTTCTTCCTCTCTTTCATTTATTATCTCACTTAAATCCCCAGAGCAACTGGGAAGTAAATATTATTATCTCATAATTTATAGGAAAATAAATTGAGTAGGACAAAAATTAAAGTGACTTGCCCAAGTGAGAAATCCACTAAATTGTAAGGAAGGATTTGTACTATCTGGGCCTAAAGTTCAAACATGTTCTATTACAGGGATGGCTCGGTGGCTCAGTCGATTAAGTGTCTGATCTTGATTTCGGCTAGGGTCATGATCTCACAGTTTGTGAGATCGAGCCTTGCATCAGGCTCAGTGCTACCAGCATGGAGCCTGCTTTGAATTCTCTGTCTCCTTCTCTCTCTGCCCCTTCCCACTCACACTGTATCTAAATAAATAAATAAATAAATAAATAAATAAATAAATAAACCTTAAAAAAAAAACCAAAAACATGTTTTATTATCTCACACTTGATATAGGAAATAAAAAAAATAGCAAAATAGCGGGAGAAATTCCTTCTTCTGTATTCTCTAGAAAATATCATTCAGCATTAAAAATATATTGCAATTTCATTTCAATGCCTAGGGTTTGACTATCAATTTTTGATAAGAGTTGTTACTGATATCCATTTCTAATTTAAAAATTAGAAACCTAGGGGAGTTGGGCGGCTTGGTCTATTGAGTGTCCAACTCTTGATTTCAGCTCAAGTCATGATCCCAGGGTCATGGTATTGAGCCCTACATTTGGCTCTGTGCTGGGCATGGAGTCTGTTTGAGTCACTTTCTCTCTCCCCCCCTCTCTCTGCCCCCTCCTCTACTCATGCTCTCTTTCTAAAATAAATTAGAAACCGAAATATTCAAATATAATTGACATGGGTACGTGTTTTGCTAAATTGGCTACTAAGGTCAAACCATTTATTTTGAGATTTAAAAAAAAAAAGCATTATGTTATTTTACTACTCCTAGCTTGTCCCTGGTTTCACAGAGAAAGGAAAAAGCTGTTTTGGAGTCTCTCTTACCTATACATGTTGAATTGAATTGCATCCCCCAGCTATGTCCTGCCATATGACTACTTCTATATAAAGATGTTTCATTGGAAATTTAATTTTTTAAAAAAGTTCTTACACTATACAGTGATTAAACCATACATATGTGATTTCTCTATTTAAATGGTGTGGTTAATGTTTTTAATATCTAATTGTATATTTAATATTGTACAGCTGAGTTCATGCAACTTTAAGAAATTTGTATTATGTACTCACTGTATACCAGCCACTGGAATCTAGGGATATAATAATAAAGACAGAGCCTTTGACATCAAAGAGCTTACAATTTTTTGATCATATTGAACGTTACTAAATTAAATAATGAGAAAAAACATAGGGAAGAATATATAGAATCTTTATAAGAGAGAAGGAAAATGTAAATGTTATGAACAAAGCCCTTGGTTATGGCCTACACCTTTACTTAGAGAAAACAGCCTCACATACATTTCAGTCGTCATCACAATCAGTCCTTTGTGGGCCAACTGATAGGAACTTCTGGGGAAGAGGTCGGTAACCTAGTACAATAAAGATGAACGTTTTATTAGATGGGTAAAATGAAATCAATTAGGTAAATAGAAAGGATACCTAAATATAATAGTGGTTTAACTAATTCTCATGAAGGTAGGGTCTTTGAACAATTTAATGTCCAAGAGATTAGGAATGCATCACTGGGATTTAAACTCTAAAGATGAATACCTCAGTATAAACTATACCTCATTTAAGCAAGTGTTTACAGAGCAAGTTACTTAGAATTCTGAATTCTTTTTGTCTAAACCTGCCTCTGACCCAAAAGATCACATCCCTTAATCCTTCTAGCTATGAACAAAACTTCTAGCTGTTAATGAACTTCCTGACCAACCTGTATCTAGTTCTAAGTACTGTCTCACTTGATAAGATGTCCAGTCTTAAAGCCTATTTCTTCTACTCAAATGTATTTCATGAAAGCCCAGTATCATAGTTCTAAAAAGGTGGGAGAAATGGAGAATGGCAAAATCATAGGAGAATCAGAACAATTCCTAGAAGCTTTCACAGGGTACGCCTTTACAGTTTAGGTGTTTTTGTTTACAATGACCTTCCTTTCCAGGCATAAATTCCTTATTTGATTGATATTGTTGTGACTTGGAATTTACTCTTGGCCTAAGATTTCGAGTAAATTTTTCACGTAGAGCATTTTGGGTGTTATGTTTACTTATCATCATATCATCATTATTATTATTATTATTGGAGAGACAGCACAAGGTGGTGGGGAGGGGAAGAGGGAGAGAGAGAGAATCTTAAGCAGGCTGCATGCTCAGTGTGAAGCCCAACAGGGAGCTCAATCTCATGAACCACGAGATCATAACCTGAGTCGAAATCAGGAGTTGGATGTTCAACACACTGAGCCACCTAGGCACCCGGGTGTTAAGCATTCTGCATCTGTGTATGCCATTTTGTTGCATTCACATACAGGTGAAAGGTAGTTTGGATATGGAATTCTGTGTCATAGTGTTTTCTTTCACTACTCTGGGTGCTGCTTCATTGTTACATACCATTCAAGACTGCATAGGAGAAGGTGAAGTCAAATCCAGTTTTGCTTTTTTTTTAATATAATATTACTTGTAATTCCTTGGATTATTGTGGAAATGCTTCTCCTTATCCTAGAGTTTGAAAACTACTCTGAGATATTTTATTTTTGTACATTTTCATGCTATAGTCATTTTTTCCCATTGGTAATGCTTTCTTCTATTATTTATTATCATTTCTTCCTAGGCAGTTCGCCAGCGCCATCTTTTCTCTCCTGGTGAACGTTACTTTATCCTTTTCATCCAAGTTCTTAGACTATTTTCCTATTACATTTTCTACTACTGTAATTCGATTTTTCTATGCCAAACTTCTACCTAATGCTCTCATTGTGATTTTTAATCCATATATCACTATTTTGCTCTACTTGAAATTTTTTCTGACCTCAAAATATTTCATAGTCTGATATATATTTTAGCCTCATTTATGCAACAATTTCTTGAATTATGTTGAGAGCACAAGCCTAATACATTCTTTTATTTTTTTTTAAGGAAAATTTAATTCAAATGGATACTTTTGCAATTTCCTAAAGTGATTCTCATCTTTCTGAGCCCTGGGAGCTTTTCTAAGACATTATGACTTTTCTTGTGTTTTCAAATCTTGCAAGAGCTGTATTGACTCATCCTATTTTTCTTATATGCTTTTAATCCAAAGTGTACTGCAACTGGGTTATGTAGGAGTTTATTGACTGAGGTCACTTTCTGAGTTTTTGTTACTAGGATCTTTGAGTTGTAAGAATACTTTACCTGTACATAGAGTTGTTTTGTTGTTTCCTGTTTATTTTTGATGCAATAGCCTGGTAGCATGAGGTAGTATGAGGGATTAGGAAGAAAGATGGAATAATTTTTATTCAAGGTAAGTGATTCCATCTCTGTAACATAGACATGGAACAAACATCAGCTGAAAAACAGCTACCTTTCATACCTAGATTACAGAATTGGGGCATGTTTGGCATCTGGAGGAAAAGGTACATTATTAAAAAATATTATATATCCTATAAGTAATGACATTATTGAATTGTGCATGACACTTCAAGGGTTGGCTTTGGTTTTACACTTTTACTCCAGACTTCAGTATGCCTGCCAGTATATTCTCTACCCAGTGTTTTGTGGTTGGGGTAGGGCTGAGAGAGCCAGTGCCAGACAGAGGAAATGTAGCTAAGTATAACCAACTTATACTTACAATACAAATAATAATATTTTAAACAACAATAATACAAATTCTTGAGTACAGAATTAAACTAAGGCAGTTTTTGATGTTGAAAAACAAAATAATGAGCAATGCCAAATCTACTTCAAGGCTGCCAATAACTAGGAAGTTAGGGGGAGGTTGCCAGACCTGAAAGTGGCCAAATGAAGTGCGTCAAGTTTAGAAGCCCGCAATTAAGAAGTAGGCTTATGAGAATATGTGTAAGGAAGTTGACTACAACTCATCAAAGAGGGAAGGGAAAGACTTGAATGAGTCCAGAAAGGGTATTTATATATCATTTTATATAAACTGACCAGAAGAGTAGACACAGTGAATCAGCCTGACTTTAAGGGCAAAGAGAAGAAGGGACATAGGTGAATACTAGACACCAGCATTTTGGCAGATAATTAGCTTTAAAAATGCACGATATTGGCATACCCAAACCATAAGACAAAGGGTTCCACAGTTCAACCACAAATTTATGAAGGCAAAGTTCATTTTCACAGGTGATGAAAAGCAAGCTGATTTGTTTGCAATCTCTTTAATAATAAAATATTAATAAAACTATTAGTTAACTTTGCTGTGGGTTAATGTGTTTTTTTATTAGCTTCCATAAATTTCCCTGGAAAATATAGTGTTAATTATAATTACACTAAGACCTAAGTCCTCATACACTCAGGAAATCAGAAAACTAAAACACAAATTTATTTGGCAATCAATAGTGGTCTTTTCCCTGAACAGCAAATAGGTTGAACTTTTATAGAATGTATAAATTGTTTCCATATAAAATAAGTTTTCTCACAGAACTTAAGAAATAAGAAAGACAAAATATAAATTTACTTCTTTTGACATGGTGTTGTTTTTATTTACCCATTAGGATGAGGTGAATTCCCTGTCATTACCATTTATGGGACTTTATTCTAACCTGATTCTAAAATCTCACTGTTAAGTTCCCATATAAAGTAGATTAAAAGGATAGAATTCTTTCAGTTAAATCCAGTCCTAGAGAGTTTACTTTTCCAACTGCATGAATGATGGTGAATACCTGGGACAAAATTTTGTAGGACGTGAGCACAGAAGGAAGAAAACACTTTAAAAAGTGGACACATGTAGTTGTTTGTTTAGGCAAACAGTGTAGTCCTCAGATCTTCAAAATCGTTTTGTTCTATGAACATGATCTATCAATTTTGGAATAATGAAGTGTAGCAAAGGTCGCATCTGTAAAAGATGGGCTGCAAGAAGTGATGACACTACAATAATCCTGTTATCCTCCCTCAACTTTAATTTCATTTTATTGAGTTTAAAAATGTGAAGGTGAAAGGGTAACTGCATTCTTTTCTCCAACACCCATGTAAGCTGTAGTCCCCAGAGCATGGCATTACATTGAGAACTACAGTAATTGTGTTAGTGATGAAAGTGTACTGCCCAAGCATCATCACCTTTCCTTATACATTGCCAACATCAGCTAAAATGGTCAGGACCGGTCCTTTAACTCTTTCCGACTTTGTATGTAATTTTTTCGTTGGCTATACCTTCCCAATGAGCCAAACTAAGTATTTTGTTTCCTTCTTTACATCTCATCTTTTAAAATATGTATTTGAAATGTTTTAACAGATGTAAATTATTACAAGATAAAGTGGCAGTGAGAATCAGAAGAAAGGGGAAAGGGAGAGAAATTGTAAGATGAGTTAGGAATCAAAATCTATGCCATATGAATTTTTCACAGATTGAAATTCTGGGCATTTTTTTTACGTCAAGTGAAAGAAGAAAACACAAGAGTTTCATCACTGTTTCTTATTTTCTACTGAAGAGTGATTGTACAGTTTCACTGATGTTAACAGGCAGAAGCAAGAAAAGCTATTGCAGAACTCATATTTATCTTTAAGATTGCTGGAAAATTTGTTTCCTCCTTCATAAAACAGTTTTAACATTTTACATGTTTCAAATTATTACCCATGGAAAAAATTAACTAAAATTCCCATCATGTTATCTGTGATTTTGCCTGTCTCTGACTACATTACCACATACTCTACTTTAATAAAAACAATGCACATCCCAAAATGTCCACAAAATAAAAAAGAAACTAGTTGCATAAGGAGGTGCACAATTTTTTCAGTAAGTAGACCCAAGATAATTTTTCTTACAAGTTTTCATTTTTTAACAATGTGTGTGAAGAAGACTTCCTAAGTAAACCTACGCTAGAAATGCAAGATCATATCATGTCTGCATCAACATTAATATACTAGCATCATTAGTTTATATTACCCTTATACTGTTTGGCAGTATACTGTTTCCTATCCATGAAACAAAGTCCAAGAACAGGTCAATAAAGTTTGCAAATTATTTCATGTGGCCACTGAAAGATTATTCCCCCAAGCAAATTAAATATAATATATCTCACAGTAACCAATAAATCAATAATGGAAAATCTACCAGATCCTAATATAGAATATTACAAAGTAGCCAATAGGGAATGTAAATAGCAATCAGGATGGATCAAGTTTTTATGGCATGGTTATGAATATCCTTTTGTATATAAATCAGTTTAGGTCATTAGGTTATATTGCTAATGAAATGGGAATATAATATTCAATCCTTATGCAGACTTCCTTCATACAGATGGAAAGTATTTAATAACCACAGGCAAAGCCCTCATTCACATGTCAATAAAAACATATCACTACTAAAATATAATATATACTGTTGGCATGTAAGAATGATTATGTTCATAATGATAATTTTTATAATAAAAGTCACAACACTGTGATTACATTGTTAATAATGATAATAAATAATAATTATTTTATTATCATTAAATCATTTACTACCTATGGAAAATATTAGATCATTCATTACCAATAGCAAGTAATCATTAAATCATTAAATCATGCATTATCTATGACACATATGGCATATATTATGCTATTTAGATACATACTTATGTTTAGACGGGAGATATTCCTTTTTTATAAAGAGCTTCGGTGAGTAATTAGCAAAAATAAAAATAGAATAAATTATATATTGGAGGCATTAGATACACCACTGACAGTGTTACCAAAATAAATCTCTTTCTGGAAATCCTTGACTACTTTGCCTATGGAGAAAGGTCATTTATTATGATCATTATAGAGCATGCATTGACAATGTCCATTTCAGTGCAGGATTCAAGAGGACTTGAACTTATAATACTTAATTGTCCAAATTATGAAGAAATTTGCAGACTAAGAGTAAAATTGATGTTATCTCTACAGTTTCAATAAGGGATCAAGGAATATCGCACCCTTTCAATGCTTCTCAATTAGATAAAAATATCTGAATCTCTGTCATTATTGAGTGTGCTTTCTCTCTCTCATATATAGATTCAGGTAGATTGATAGATTAGATATAGATATAGATATAGATATAGATATAGATATAGATATAGATATAGATATAATCAATGGCTTTCATGTCACCAATATCCTTACCTTCATTTGTAATTATTAATCCATACCTTCATTTGTAATTATTAAGACAGCTCTCTTTCAGGATATTTTCTGTCTTGATATCCCTTGTTGTTTTCTCCTTTCTTCTACCCACCAGTTTAAATTCATCCACTGATTCAACATGCCATCTTCCACTTTTTTCATACCTTTAGGCCACACCTCTCTACAGATGCCCTAAATTATGTCTATAATTCCAAACTCCCTCAAGTATGGCCTTTCAAACACATTAATTTCTCATTTATCTCTTAAACTCAACTTGTCTAGAACTAATTCAATCATCTTCCTCTTTAAACACTTTTGCCCTCCTCCTCCTTCAAATCTACTCCTGTTTCTCCAGTTTCCAGATCAAAGCCTTGCTTGGAGTAGTACTGAGTGTTCTTTCCACTTCCCTGTTCACATAGAATAATGTCTCAATTTCTGTCAACTACAGATCCATCACATTTCTCTTTTCTGGGTCTCATTTGGCCTTTTCTGCCACCATCCTGAATTGGGAACCATTTTTCTCATATTTTTCTTTTCTATAGTCTGCCAATTGGCATCCCTGTCTCAAATCTCCCTACCTTGAAATTAAGAGTCAGTCTTGGGGCACCTGTGTCGCTCTGTTGGTTAAGTGTCCAACTTTTGGTTTTGGCTCAGGTCATGATCTCATGGTTCATAAGCTTAAGCCCTGCATAGAGCTCCATGCTGACAGCACGGAGCCTGCTTGGGATTCTCTATTTCCCTCTCTCTCTCTCTCTCAAAATAAATATATAAAATTAAAAAATAGTCTCATTTTCATATATGATTATTATTCACACACCATTCTTCCCTCATCCTGATACAGTCAAGCTTTCCCAAACTATGCCCTGATCAATCCTTCCAGGCTAATATTTGATTACTCCCACATGATCCAGAAAATATTCCAATGATTCCTCAAATATGCCACTTCCTTCTCCACTTTTTCATCTTTAGTCATAAATGTATTTTTCCTCCCTGGAATGCCAACTGACATCCTCCCCATTCTTTGAGGCTATGATCTGTTTTTATTATCAACATTTCTGACACTAAATTTGTGGGTTTTCCACACTGATCAATTCTCCAGTTCTCTGCAGACACCAACTGGTGTCAACCTTGACAGTAATTATTCAGAGTTAACCCAGACTCCACAGGATAAGGGCTCAGTCCCACCAGATTGCTCAATCTTCAGATGCCAGTCTCAAGTCCCAGGTGTCACCTGTACTTCTGGCTGACCAGCTCTAAACTGAAGGTTCCCACAATCCCCTCCTTGGTTTTGATAAAGCTCATAAAACTGAAGGAAAAATTTTACTTACATTTTCCAGTCTGTTATAATGGATACTATATACAAATGAATAGCCAGATGAAGAAGTACATGGGGCAAAGTACAGAAGGGTTCTAAGAACAGGAGTTGAGATACACCACTCTCCCAATACGTGGATAAGTTCACCAAATCAAAAACACTCTCTGAACCTCATAATTTAGGGTTTTTGTTGTTGTTGTTGTTTTGTTTTGTTTTGTTTTATTTGTTTGTTTGGAGGTTTCATTATATAGACATGCTTGATTAAATCACTGGCCATTATTGATTGACTTGGCCTCTAGCCCCTCACCTCCTTCAAGAGGACTTAGGGAGGAGGACTGAAGTTCCAAACTTCTAATCATGCCTGTCTTTTGGTGACCACCTCCCATCATGAAGCTACCTAGGGCCTCCAGCTATTTGTCATTTCATTAATATACAAAGAATGCTCTTATTACACAGAGATTCTGAGGGTCTCAGAAGTTCCTGCATCAGGAACCAAGGACTAAGGCCAATATTATAACAAAAGATGCTTGTATCATCCCTATCATTCAAGATATCCTGAGGGCTCTACAAGCTATTGTCCTAGGAATGAGGGATGAAGAACAAATATGTAATACTCATTATATTACCATATCCTAGAGAGTCACTCAGATGTCACCTTTCCAGGGTGACTTCTCTGATTTTCCAACATTACCACAGTATTCTCCAAATCCCTTCAGCACCTTCAAATAATTTTCTTACAGCACATTTTACATATGCTTTTGAAAAGTTATTTGTTTGTATCAGCATCTCCTACTGAAATGCAAGCTGTCTAGTAACAATGCGGTGCATTATACACCCATAATTACCCCCCGATACATTGTACTTCATAGGATATCAACACATATTTATCAAGTAAATGAATTGTTGATATAAAATTTACTTATTGCATTGCTCACAACATAGATGATAACAGAAAACAAAAGGTCTGTGAAGACAAAAAAAAAAGGAAAGAAAATGAAGAGAAAAAGTCAGATACTGGAGACTATATGAGTCTGAACAAGTCACTTATCTGTTCTAAATACAGGTTATTTTCCAGTAAAGGAAAAAGTTGGCCTAGATGATCTCTTAGGTTGTTCCTAGCTCTAACATTCTATAATTTCACGATTCACTAGAGACTATCATAAGTCAATGCAAGTGGTAGGACATGCCTCCAGCTCCTGGCTGCACTGTGCACTTTTTTCAGTCCTCTCCAGCTATGCTTCTATAGACAGAAAGTCAAAGTGATAAAGTGATTTAATTCAGCATGCAAATGAGCACAGCTCATAGCCTAAAAGAAATCATGCTGTGGGCAGGTAGAGAAAATTGGAAAGATGATCCACAACTCTACAATGTGTTGGTTTAGAGTAAATAATTTTTCATATATTAGATGTATAATCTCTATTAATTGAAGTAAAGAAAAATAGGCCGCTTAAGAAGTTATTTTAATATGTATGTGTATATTATATAAACAAATACATTCACAAGCTCTCATTGTGATTTTATTGTTGTTCACTATATGCTTTTATAAGTAACCAAGTATAACATTTCCGGTCCCAGTTTTCACATCCACATCTCTAAATAATTGACATCTGTCATTTTGTATGAAAGCTTAGTTTCATTACATTCAGGAAAAATGCTGAGTTGGTGGGGGTGGTGATATGTTGTTACTCTATTCCAATAAGACTTCAATTAATCATCATTTAAAGCATAATAGGGATCCTTAGTAATTAGGCTGGAACAAGTCCCCAAATTGCCTTGAGTTTCTTGTAAAGACATTTGCAACTTTTAATGCTGGGACACTAAAATATCACACAACAAAGCTCAGCGAGCTTTGCCATTTTCTTCCAGCTACTCTTTGCTTCATTCCCTCTGACACTCATATTTGGAACATTTTTTCCAAAAAAACATGGATAGTTATTTTGTTTCCAAATCATGCAGTTAATGCTATATTATTCTATATTTTGAAACTTAAAAAACAGAAAACAGAAAGTACACAAGGATAAGTTAAAAATAGTTTCAATACTCTTTCTGTGCATGGATGGCATTGATCTTGTTTATCCCCTGGGGAGCATGGGGATCATTAGCCTAGAGTCCTACAACATTCACCTGCCTGGTTAAATAGCTTTGAGTCTTATCATCCTCATACAATGATCTTTGTAAAATGTAAGAATGCCCATGTCCTCTCCCAATTAAAACACTTCTGCATCTTCCTTTTCTCCCTAGGATGTGATAAAAAGTCTTTAAGATGCTTTCTGAAGGTCCTTTATGAGATGGCTACTTACTGCTGATTTTTCCATTTCTATCTCTCGCTATTCCTGCTTTGCTGTTCCCCACATCCCACAATCTTTTTTGTCCATGTCCAACTATTTTCAGATCTTCTACTAGGTGGCTATGCTGTTTTTTCTCCTAAGACTTTGCATATCCATTTAAGTTTGCTTAGGACATTTTCTCTTTTCTGCCATCCTCTTTGTCTTGTTAAATCCCACTCATCCTTGATACATCATTTTAGAACTCATTTCCTCTGGATTGAACAAGATAAGCTCCCTTGGTGAATGAAACCCATCCTTATCTTGATCCATGCCACTGAATTTTATGGTCAGTTTGTCTTTCACATTGGATCCATGATTATTATACTTTGAGGTAATAAGAATCATCGAGAAAACTTATGTGCAATTTTTCCAGCTTCATCCCAAGGCATTGTGATTGCATGGGCCTAGGATAGAGCTCAGGAATGGGCATTTTAAAAGTACCCCAGTGCTTCTCATGTAGGTGTTTGCACTGGAAGAGATGTTTATTTGCTGTTGTATGTTTGGCATCTTTTAGGAAGGTTGTCTCATAACAGATGTTTAATATTTGTTGAATAAATAAATGAGAGGAATCTGGTTGATGAGGAAAATAACTGGTTTTTATGTAGAGGTAATAGTAAAAGCAAGAAAATAGATGTCTGGAATCTGAGCATTTGCTGGGAAACCTTCAAAAACAATTCCTCCTTCCAAATGTAAATCTGTCAAAATTCAGTGTCAGAGAAGTAATGTGTATATAAGGAATGGGCTAACCTGAAGCTATTCTATCTGTGCAGTAATAATGGGAAGTTTTCTAGCTGGTATAAATTATCTTCTCTATGGGTTTTAGCAAAGGACAACACAATTGGTTGGGTTAGAGTTTGTGGATAGGTAGCAGAGAGGAAGGAGAAGAATGGAGGCCCAGGTCTAGAGAGTTTTATAGGCTGTATGATAGGGTCTGGGCTTCATCCTAGAGGTGTCATCCTGGTCCCAGGGAATACTGACTAATTCAGAACACTGCCTGGACATGGGATATTAACACTTACTAGAACTTCAGAGGCTGGGGTCACTTTCTCTTGGTTCCCTGCCCTGTGCGAACCATGTGATTGATGCTGTTGCTTCCTTCTCCGGCTCTCACTTCTAGCATGCAGGGGCCGCTGCCAGTGCTGCTGTCACTCCAGACCCAAGCCAGAAGGAAGGTCTGACTCCTCAGCCAAATTACTGAATAGTTTTTCCAAATCTCCACTGAATCCTGTGAGGCACAGGAGGCCACTGTCTTCTAGAACTTGAACCATCTCTCCTCCAAGTGCCTTTCATCATCCATTTCACCCTGACAATACTCTAGTTTGCATTTTCCTGAACCCAAAGTCACTCTTCTCTCTTGCTTCATAAGGGCAGCATTTTGGTTTATTTGTCTTGAGTCTTTTTTTGTTCCTTAGCCCTTATCCTTCTTGGAATTTGAAAATAGTAATAAATGACACTCTCCTCATATCCAAATTTGTGAAAAATTGATTGACAAACATGAGTAACATAGCTGGAGATCCAAATATTAGCTTTGTTTTTTATAAAAGCAAAAATTTGGGGAATGTGGGCTGAGATGTTCAGAGAAGTGAATTTATTAACATTTTTATCCAGGATTAGGTTGCATACCCTAGGCATGCATTGGACTGGACACCTGTATGCCTTTCCCCGAGGGCCTATACCATAACATTTACTGTGCATAGGCACAAAGAAATCCATGGCACATATTTTGTGCTCAGAATGATCCCCCCCCACCAAAAAAAAAATCTGGAGGGGCTGCCTGAGCCACACATGCTCAGCTCATTCTCTCAAGCTCACTGAAGTCAGTCTTCAGCTTAGATTAAATAAGATGGAGAGAGAGGCCAGAATTATTAAAGAATGTCCCTCTCTGTGGGAATATGAATGGGGAATAAGTGATCTGCCCAACAGTCCATAATCATTTTCTATGACCATCCGTCCACCTTCTCTCTTTAAGTTTAAAATCTTCCTTCCCCCTTCACTTTCTCAAACACATTGTGTGTATATCCTCAGCCCCATCTATGTCTAAATCATGAGTTAGAATCAGGCTCTCAGTCAGCATCCCCAGTGCCATTTTAGAATCTTTACTCATCACCTTCTGGTGAAAAATGTGTTTTTTAGACGTTTACACTCATTTCTATCACTATATGCCTAGTGCTTCTTGCTGTTATCTCTGTCCTTCCTTAACTCCAGTATTTGCCTGTGACTCTCACTGTGCTTCTCCATACCTGCACTTCATGCAGTGGTCTGAACTGACAATCCGCCCACCCAAACCATTTATACCCTCAAGCACATCACAAACACATGCAGTTTCAGCTCCCAAATCACTAATTGAGGCATGCCACCTCTGCCAATAACTTCCTCCACATACATATGTTTCTCATCCTCATTGGCTCTTCCACCACATTCATCTTTTCCAACTTTTAAAATCCTTCAGACACTCTAGCCTTCACCACCTCTCCTCTTCACTGTATAGCCAGCATCACATCATTTCAAATACTACCTTACAAATATATTTATTTTTCTATACCCACTGCAATCAGGCCATATCCACAGACGAAAATGCCAAAACGTGAATGTGCCCATATCTTTTTTTCTCCTTGCCTGTGTCCATACTGATGAGCATACTTAAAGTGGTCACACAATTAGAAGTAACAAATCCACTGATACAGATTTCTCATGCCTCTTACTATTATCTGACAATAGGATTAGGCTTCTCAAGTTGGTTTACTCTTCAGTTATCCAGAACTTTGATAATTTCTCATTAAACCAAGCCTCTGAAAATTAATCTAAGTATGTGTGTATCTCTCTGTGTGTGTCTACCTGTGTGATAGGGGAAGGGGGAGAGTTTTCTTCACTTTCTTCTTTCTTCTTACTATTAGTCACCCAAAGAGGGCATATTGTACTTGAAAGCAATACCATTGTTGCAGAAACACTTTAGGATTCTTAGATCCTGCCAGCAGGTAATCCTGAATTTATAATGACCTAAGATCATGAATTAAATCTAAGCTCAGATGAATGTCTGTCTGCACTGTTGATTTGTCTTTACAAATAACCAGCAAACAGGGGTAAAGGACTTTTTAGTTAAAGTAACATATCAATTAAAACAAAATGAAAAAAAGTCACAAAGGTCTTAATGTGTTAATAAGTCATCTCATTCATTATTGGTATTTAACTCTTACTTTTTAATAAATATTTTTTACTCTGATACCTTTATTTACTTGGTTTATATTTTGAGGAAAGAGTTGGCCATAAACATTGATCTGAAATCTGGTGATTTTAGGAACTTAAAACTTCCTGTTGAGACATTCAGAATGTATTTGTGGTAGAGGGATAAATGTTATAATAGAAATCCAGGTTAGAGTCATAATGTCAGGAAACATTAAATTCAAGTTCTCCCACTTTATAAGTTCTATTTAGTATTCAGTAGAGTCCTCCAGGTGATATTCTATTAATAGGCCTTGACCCATGCCATATAAAGTTATGAAATAGTAGTTTACCATATTACATGACAACAGAAGATATTCTCTCTCTCCTCAACTCTGCAAGGTCATTGGATATTTTGATTGGTGTTCTCAAAAATTCTCAAAAATGACTCAGAGTGAGGGTTGGAGAACTCATAAGGCTTCATCATCTGTTTTTCTTCTCTTAGAGATAACAGCCCCCCACTTTCTGATGTCCAATACTGAGAACCCTTACTTCCTGAAGTCTGACAACTTTTTAGGTTGTTAATGTTGGGCCACATATATCGACTGTATGAAACCCTCATAGAAGAAAACAGAATTCAGAATTCAAGCCTGTACCTTTTTACCCCTTTAATCATCTATAATATCATACGAGCTAGATATCCCCAATCTCTTCTTACAACCAAGGAAAACCAGGCTCATGAATTCATCCTACTTGAATAGGAAAATGTAGGAAAATGTAGTAAATTGATAAGAATCCAGGATTTGAAACCATATTGCTACATGAATATATTTAATTATATTTAAGTATTTAATGCTTCATTTTTGTTAACAATATTACAGCATAGGTACACTAGGAAAGGCACTATATATATTTAGTCCTTTAAATCTAAGAATGAGAGTTGAAAATATCTTTTAAATAATCATATGTTATTAATTATGCTGATTTTTAGTGGAAAAAATTCAAATTCTTCTATTTCAAATCTACATGTACTATCAATCAGTCTCCAATTCCAAATTAAAGACATTTTACAGTAATTCGTAAGTGTCATCCTAGTTTTAATATGTGTCTTGATATCTATAATAAGGTACTTGATTTTTATCCCCCAACAGCAACTATGGGTAAAGCTGGGGGACATTAATGCATTTCTTGAAAAACAATATTCAACAATTGAGATGAACTCTTCAGTTCATATGTTTTGAAGATTTCATCATTATGCCACCAAACATAAAAATCAATATTTATTCCTTGAAATAAATTTCATTTTGGTTACAGACCAATATGACATTCCTTTCCCAGATTTTTAATGTCTACCCAGTAGAGGTGTGTTAACTGAATCTTCCTTGTCATTTATGTATGATGGATTAAGGAGAGAAAGAATTGTCTTCCTCCCATGTATAATAGAATTCCCTAAGTAGAAATTTATTTTAGCCAATCATTATGTATTTCTTGGCTTCACATCCTCAGATATGAATGCTTTAATGTCTGCTCCACCCCCAAATGAAACCAAAGTTTAATATGACAATAATTGATTATAGTTTGGGGCGCCTGGGTGGCGCAGTCGGTTAAGCGTCTGACTTCAGCCAGGTCACGATCTCGCGGTCCGTGAGTTCAAGCCCCGCGTCAGGCTCTGGGCTGATGGCTCTGGGCTGATGGCTCGGAGCCTGGAGCCTGTTTCCGATTCTGTGTCTCCCTCTCTCTGCCCCTTCCCCATTCATGCTCTGTCTCTCTCTGTCCCCAAAAAAATAAATAAACGTTGAAAAAAAATTAAAAAAAAATAGATTATAGTTTGTGTCATTACATTCACCAATCAAAAATAACAAGTGTGTAACTGTGATATCTTATACCACAATGAATACAGATAAGATTCAAAAAGTGAAATACTGAAGAGAAAAGTATAATTCTGATGCTGTCAGATCTTGATAATACATACAATGAGAATAATCTAAATAAGACCAAGTAAAGTATAAACCGAATGGATCTATGTTTATTCTAGATTTTTTTTCTATTGTGGTATACTATTATTTTCACATACATAAATAGATCCATATATTAGTCTGATTTTTAGAGTAAGTTCGCAGACTATATCTTTGGCACAGTTAATGTTTGATTTTATTTTTCAACTTGCAAGTTAAAAATGATGATATGATGAGGATGAGGAGGCAGACAACAATGCTAATAGTAACATGAACACCATTTATTAAATGGCAGCCCTAGACCCTGAATTCAATACTTAATTTTTCTAATTAAGGTCGAGTTTTGTACGTTTCAAAGTGCTTCACATTAAAACTACTTATTGGATTTTGTTTTAATACTAATGTCTCAATCTCATTCATCAATGAATCTGATTCAATGGTATAATAACTGGCTTTATAATTTATCAAAATGTTTCTGTCTTGGGCACCTAGGTGGCTCAGTTGGTTAAGTATCTGACTCTTGGTTTCGGCTCAGGTCATTATCTCATGGTTCTGTAAGTTTGAGCCCTGTTTTGGGCTCTGGGCTGATGGTGTGGAGACTGCTCGGGATTCTGTCTCTCTCTCTCTCTCTCTCTCTCTCTCTCTCTCTGTCTGTCTCCTCCCTCCTTCACTCTCTCTCTCTCTCTCTCATAATAAATAAATAAACCTAAAAAATATAAAATGTTTCTGTGTTCACAAGTGGTTTTAATATATACGATGATAAGATCTTCTATTCTAAACAGTGCTGCTTCCAAATAGGATTTTAATGGTTATGTTGTCCTTTTTTTCCCTTTTGCGGTATATGTGGTTTGAATGTGGATTTTGATAGTATGCAGATAATCTGGGTCTTCTTCTGTATTTATATTATTTAAAATTGCATTTTAAGTTAAAAAAATTTGTTCACTATTCATAAAATCATAGTTCAAGCTGTAAAAAAAGAAAAATTCTTACATTAAAAATATAAGAATGTGGAGGTTAAATTTGAGCATACATTAAAAATTAAAAGTAAAGGGGCAAAGCACAAAAAACTGAGTATAGTCAAAATGTGAACTAAGAAAAGCAAATGTTATGAAAAAGTGAGATGAAATGCAATTATTTGTGCATTTTATATCAAAGATTCATAATTTCAGAAGGAAAATCAGGACCCCTTTCAAATAATGATAACTGGAATACTTGTGTGTTTTGAAAAACATTTTCAAGTTGCTTTGGAATAAAGGCAAACTTTTCAAGTTTACTGCACAGATTTAAAACTCGTGAGTCAAACAAAAAGAAATTATTCATTCTGTGTGATACAGTTTTCAAAGACAAACTACTGTAAGGAGAAACTAGCAATCACTCTGGAGGGAGCAAGGACTGAATTCCAGAATATTCCAGTGTCATCATCTTCAAATAACTACACTTAACCATGAAGCACAACCAGCTACTTCCAAACCATTAAACCAAGTAAAATTTAATGTTATATAGATGTCTCTATCAAGATAAGATAATGAAAATGAACATCAGTTGCTGTAACCAAGACCTACCTCACATGCATGTCTTATTTCAACCGTTACTGAATTCAACTTTGTGCTTATTTAATACACACTGACTTGTCATTTTATGTAGCATCTATAATAGAAAATTTTCAAAATAAGCCAATACTACTATCCATCTAATATCATTTGCTTTTGAATTTTCTTACTGACTCTGCTGACTTCCAGGTAAGATGGCAGTGTAAACACAGGGCTCCAATGATGACCCTCTCAAATTTTAATTAAAATACCCAATCAAATGGAAAAATTGTGCATTTTCCCTAAATATATGAGTCTGAAACTCAGGAGAGATTGAGCAGGAAAAACAAAGTTGGCAGTCATTAGCATTTTAATGGAATTGAAACCAAGGAAGTAGAGTTATGAATTGGTTCAGAGATGTCAAGTAAGATATGTGCCCACCGGATTTAGCAACAACAGTGTTAGAAGTAACATTGTAAACAGTTTGTTAAAGGGGCAGGGGTAGTAAAAGGGTGTTAGAGTGGAGAATTATGGCTGCAAAGGAATACAGCTCATTCTGCAGCAGAAATGGGATTCAGGGTCAGTCTGAGGAACTTATTTTTAACTTGCATGTTTTTGAGGACAGGAAAAAGTTGAACATATCAAAAACTGAGGAAGAGAGAGGAAGTTGAAGCTGAAGAAAAAAGAGATTGCGGAGGAAGGTCCCTGAGGAAATACAAAGAGGAGATGAGAATCCAGGGCATGGATACAGATACTGTTATTACAGAGGAGGAAGGACAAAATAGCTATGACTGCTTATGGGCTAGATAACATAATCTCAGAATATTTAAAATAAAAATTTTTGCAAGACCTGAGAAAATTTATAGAAACCTTACAGTAGAAGATTGGAAATGGTTTCTATCAATTATGGAGCTATCAAATAGGTGAAATAAATAAGTACAGAGATAATTGAAAAAAAGCAGAATTAATAAATGTTGCTTAAAGGAGGATGATTGAATTGTCTTCTGTTATTCCCAACCATTTTTTTACATCATCACAAAAAATTAGAGTATTGCTAGTGTTTTGTTAAACTGGACACAACTGATACCCCTAACATGTTTAGGAACGATACAGGGATAACGTAAACCCTAAATGACCCACCTATTCTCATGGATTTACACACTCTAAGACAATAGCTTCACATTGTTATCTCCCAGGTTCAACTTGGTTTCTGACCTCTAGGTATTATATACAAATAACTTCCTGACATTTGCACTTTGATATCTCATTGTAACATGGCTCCCATGAAGTGTTGTTCTGTTCCCCCATATCCTGCTTCTCCATTACCCTTTTTCACTAAAATTCCCATAGTCTGCCTTGAATGTAAGTCAGAAACTTGGAAACATCTTTTGACCACTTCTCTCCTTCTTCCCATGTTAACCTTATTACTAAGTCCTGATGATTTTACGTTAAATATACACTTGTCAAAGCTTCTGTTTCTCTCCATTTTGACTACCCTACATCAAGCTACTATCACCTTTCAGCGAGATACTATCATTTCCTTTTGTTCCTTGTTTCCCTGTTGCACACGCTAATCCATTCTCTATCTAGAAGCCTGAAGAATCTTTTGATAATGCAGATCTCTTCATGCCCCACTGAATAAACTCCATCAAGGCAATACCTCCTATTGCATTTAAAATAAAATCCAAATGACTTAATATTGCCTGTAGTTCCTGTGTATGGCTCCAATGTTAGATTACACTGCTATTATCACCTATTCTATTTACTTCTTACACTAGCCTGTAGGCCCTAGGGAGTGCAGGGTTTATGTTTATTTTATTCATTATTATATACATGCAGTGTCTAGCAGTGTCTGGGACAGAGCAGTAATCATAAATATTGTATGATTGTGTAAGTATATGGTACGTTGCTCTTAGGGTACAATCTCTTCCAAGCAGCTGGAAAAAGAAGTCACCTCCAAGGCCTGCTTGTGCCCTGTCATGAAAGGAGCCATCAAAAGGCTTTAGGCATTAGGGCAAAGGATCTGGCTCTCTTGTTTGTATTTCCACATTTGCTTGCCGATGTGCCCTGGGCTGGTTTTTCCTCATTGTCTGATTGTGGGGTTGGAATTGGAGAGAGAAGAGAGGGACTGATAATTGAGAAAACATAGCCCACTTTTGGTTTTGTTTCGCTTGGGTTCTAAGCTGCAACTAATCTAAAGAAGTTTTCCACCAAAACTGGGAAAACTGGGCCTCTGCATTGGGTTTAGGTCCACCCACATAGATCCACACATTTAGGACTCTAGCAGGGCATCAAGGACATTGGAAGATTTAAGGTGACTTGAATGGCCACTACAGAGGCAAAAGGGTTTGGGGGACCTTCAGGCCCCATTGGTACAAAGGCATTTAAATGTGGCTGCATCCTATATACTCTTCTGCTCTTCTCTAGGCTCTTACCCTATTTATTGTTTTTCTTTTTTTTCCACAGTAACTCCCAGTGGATATTTGAGAGAGGAAAACCACACATTAACCTGCTCCCAGGTATGGGATAATGACAAATTGGCTTCCACTTCTTTAAGTCCAGAGACAGCACTCATTTGAGAAACACCATTGTTTATTCGGCGGATATGATTGCGTACCATCCTAGTAAAGGATGTAACTTCCAACCCCACCTGCCCTACCAGTAGGAAAACTGAACTGGGTACAGCAAAACTGAAGCAAAAGCGCTGAAGTTTCATGGGCTGAATGTTTATGTTCTACTACATAGTGTTCAGTTTGCAGCTCTCCTATTTTCTAATACTGAAATAAGTTATTACCATTTTTTTATTCCTTGTCCATTTCAGTCAGAATTTTGGGTGAAGGCCAATTAAATGTGTTAGCATAAATCACCATCGTGATCCAGACACTTGCAGAATCATTTTTTTAGAGGGAAATTCAATTAACATTATATTTTATGCATTTCCCATGTCGTTGCATATTCCTTAAGGCATGATTTTTAATGCCTTTATAATATTCCCTTACGTGGAAGTATAATGATTTATTTAGTATTCTCCATGGTGTTGGTTATTTCTAGTTGCTTCCAATTTTGTACTAGTATAAATAATTCTGCAATGAATATCACTGTACATAAGTCTGTGTCTACATCTCTGTTTATTTCCCTAACACATATTTCTAAAAGCAGATTTACTAAGTCAGTGGCCCTTAATACATATTACTAAATGGCTTTTCAAAAAATTGGCATTTGTTTGAAACCCAAACAAGACTGTATGTCAGGAATATAACAATTCATATATTTGCTTACATGACAGTCCATTTTAACCATATCTTTATTATTAATTCATCTTTGTACTTTTGAGATTGTTTGTTGATGCCCTTAAGCATTTTTTCTATGTTATAATTTTTTATATTAGTGCATTGTACCTGTAGTAGCTCTTGATATGTAAAAGATATTCATCATTTTTTGGTCTTATTTGTGTTTTCTAGTTGTTAGCTTTATGATGGTTATAATTACTTCTATACAGAATATTTTTCTTTTAAAAATTAAGTCAAATTTATTAATCTTTTCACTTGTGATTTATTTTTCCATGTTAAAACACACCAAGACTTATTATATATGAACCATTACACTTGTATCACTGTTTGGAAATTTTATAATATTACATCTGACTGTTTAATCCATTTAGAATTCCTTTTTTGGTATGTGTATAACACGAACATTGTATTAGGTAGAGTTCTTCAGAGACATAGAACCAATAAGATATCTACAGAGAGAGAGAGAGAGAGAGAGAGAGAGAGAGAGAGAGTGAATTGGGGGAGAATGTATTTTAAAGATTGGGTTAGACAATTGCGGGGGCTGGCAAGTCTGAAATTTACAGGGCCGGATGGCAGGGTGGATATTTATTCAAGTGATTTTTGATATAGTCCTGAGTCCAAAATCTGAGAAGTGGGTCAGCAGCCTGGAAACTCAGGCAGAAGTTCTCATTAGCCACAGACAGATTCTAATAGTCTACCACTGTGATTTTAGCAATGTTGGTGACAGTAATTCGGGAGCATTGGCTACAATGGCTGACAGCTCCAGCAGTTACCACATGGTGCACCCATACAACTTGCCAACATTTTCTTTAGTGAGTGTGAGCTTGTTTCCAGTCCAGGGATGATAGGAGCTTTCTCTTCTCTGGGCAACATTCTCTTCCTGTTTTGCATCTTCAGCCCAAGACAATAGTAATTTCTTCATAAACATACCCTCCCCTTTTTGCCCTCCAGCCCAGGGTTGATAGAAGCTTCCTGATCTCAAGGTAAGGCATTGTTTTTTTTTCTTTTGTTCCTCTAGAGTTTTCAAAAATTTCAAGTGAATCCCCTATATTAATTCCTTTTCTATTTGAAATGGTTTATAAGGCAGGTATTATCCAAATCACAGAAACATTTACAACATCTATTTCATATATAGGCGTTAACAATAATAGTTACTGCCAGAAAGAAAAACTAAGTGTTGCTAAATGGATTAATCAAGGATAACAACACACTCCGCTGTTCTGTCAGAAGAGGAAGATTTCATAATTTCCACTCGTTAGTATGGTAAAACTGCTGAGCCTCAGCATTTGTGTGTTTTCAAATTATTTCTTTTTCCAAAAAGGCTTTTCTTAAGGTTATTGTTCTTACTCAACCATTATATACAGGAGGTTTTTATTCTACCACCATTTTCCCACTTCTTAACCTGAGTCGTGGATGCCTAAGTGTTTGCTATGTTATAATTTAAGTTCTACATACACATTTAATACATTCTTTTATATATGATCCTTTTTCATTGAAATATATGGAAAAAATAAAGTAATTGCTAAGGTTTTCAATCATTGTAGAAATTTTAAATATACACACTAAGGCAACTTTTTTATTGACAGGTACATTTTTGAGAAAAACTCTACTTATATTGGGTATATGTAGGGCTTCAAAAAACAAAGTCAGGCATATATTTTTAATTAATTAACTTATTTTTGAGAGAGAGAGGGAGAGACAGGATCCCAAGCAGGCTCTACACTGCCAGCACAGAGCCTGATGCAGGACTTGAACTCATGAACCATGAGATCATGACCTGAGAAGAAGTTGGATGCTTAACCGACTGAGCCACCCACGCACTCTAGTGGCAGGCATATCTTTATTTATAAATCTATTCTTTTCATGCCCTCTATAAACACTTGTAAAAATGAAAGCATTTAAGGAGTCAAAATATGGAGCCAGGGATTATTATGATAATAAAAGTCAACAAGGAAATCAATGGAAAAGACATAGTTTACCTACAGAATATGGAAAATAACAGAGATTATATTTTCCTTAAATTTAACTGCCACATACAGCTAACATCTGGATTGGCAGTTAGAGATACCCCCAACCTCCATAACATAAGAGTGCTTCAGCAATCCTCCATCCAAACTGGGGATTATTAATGAGTTTTGCCATACTGTTTCCCAACAATTTGTGACTTTTCTCTCTCCATATACTTCAGATCTTCTCCTCCAAATTCTCTCTTAGTATTCTAGGAGGTCTAGACCAATCAAAACTACAGGGTGGAGACTGTTTTTGTTTCTTTGTTTTTCTATATGAGATGGAAGAGAAGAGAAGAGAAGAGAAGAGAAGAGAAGAGAAGAGAGAGGAGGGGAGGGGAGGGGAGGGGAGGGGAGGGGAGAGGAGAGGAGAGGAGAGGAGAGGAGAGAAGAGAAGAGAAGAGAAGAGAAGAGAAGAGAAGAGAAGAGAAGAGAAGAGAAGAGAAAGAAGAGAAAAGGAAAGGAGAGGAGAGGAGAGGAGAAGATGAGAGGAGAGGAGAGAGAAGAAAAGAGGAGGAGAGAAGAGAAGAGATGAGAAAGAAGAGAAGAGAAGAAAAGAGAAGAGAAGAGAAGAAAGAGCAGAGGAGAGAGGAGAAGGGAAGAAGAGAGGAGAAGAGAAGAGAAGAGAAGAGAAGAGAAGAGAAGAGAAGAGAAGAGAAGAGACAGGAGGGGAGGGGAGGGGAGAGGAGAGGAGAGGAGAGGAGAGGAGAGGAGAGGAGAGGAGAGAAAGAAGAGAAAGAAGAGAAAAGGAAAGGAGAGGAGAGGAGAAGATGAGAGGAGATGAGAGGAGAGAAGAGAGAAGAAAAGAGGAGGAGAGAAGAGAAGAGAAGAGAAGAGAAGAGAAGAGAAGAGAAGAGAAGAGAAGAGAAGAGAAGAGAAAGAAGAGAAGAGACAGGAGGGGAGGGGAGGGGAGAGGAGAGGAGAGGAGAGAAGAGAAGAGAAGAGAAGAGACAGGAGGGGAGGGGAGGGGAGGGGAGGGGAGGGGAGGGGAGAGGAGAGGAGAGGAGAGGAGAGGAGAGGAGAGGAGAGGAGAGGAGAGGAGAGAAGAGAAGAGAAGAGAAGAGAAGAGAAGAGAAGAGAAGAGAAGAGAAGAGAAGAGAAGAGAAGAGAAGAGAAATCCTGGCCACTTTAGAGTGATTAGCAGAAGGAAAGAAGCTTCTCTATGTTCACTTGTTTTACTTACCTGATCCTCACAGTGAAAGCCCCATTCACAAGTACCTCCTTGGGGTAGACTTAGAGACAGGTTTCCTTAACCTATAAAAATATGATATAGTTAATAATTAACATATTAAATTTGAGCTGATTATAGAATTGCCAAATGAAGTCATAATCTGATAGAATGCAGCTCATGTGGAGTTATTGGGTTGAAATGTAGATTCAATTTTTAAATAAATGATGAACTATTTAGGTATATATTCTGAGATTGTAAAGTTATAAAATGAAGAAAACTATTATCATAAAACTTAGTGACAGAAAGAAGGATGGAAGGGAAAAGATTACCTAGAGAATGTATGTAAGAAGCTACAGTTAAGGAATTGAGGTTGGAATGACTGAATTCAGCTTCTGAGATGAAATTATCACTTTGTAACGTCTAAATATCTTTCGCAAGAGGCTGTGTTCTCTAAGTGATGGTTAATATGCTAATGTGGGAGAAATTTGAAGTATTAAAGTGTATTTCAGTATGTTAACTTTATTATGTGTTTCAAAATTATTTAAATTATTTTTAGAGAGTATCCATTATATACATGATGAGTTTTGCGTGCATGTGTATGTCAGTGTATGTGTGTGCCTGAGTGTGTATTTGTCTTTGTATATGATTTTATTTGTAGAGATGTGCTCGTGTTTGTAAGTGTATATATGTATACGTGTCTGTGCGTGTCCATATGTACATCTGTGTTTGTGTGTGTAATGTATGTGCTCATGTCTGAGTGTTATGAGTCTGAGTTACATTTATTTGTAAATGTATATCCATGGCTCTGTGAGTTTGAATGTGTCATATATGTATATGTATTTCCATTTGCAGGTAGGGTTCAAGTTTGCATGTGTTGTATGTTTTCACAGGAGTACAAGAGTAAACATCAGGAAGCATCCTTCATGGCACCTTCCCCTGACTTACATGTGAGATTCTAAAAGCTAACTTATATTGACTTTCCATAAGACTTTACAAAATGCTGACATTACTCACTAAGGACCAAACCAGAGCAGCTTAGAACAAGGAGGGCTTTTAAACAGAAAATGAAAGCTCAACGGAAGCTAACTTCAATAATGTCAAATCCTCAGAAACATACAGAGAAATCAACAAAATACTACATTTTTGCAATTACCGAAACGAATCCACAACTCATTGTTAACTCCCTTGCAGCTTATGAGGTAAGATGAGAGACATTTTAATTTGTGGTGAGCATAGCATAACATGTAGACTTGTGGAATCAGGATGCTGTACACCTGGAAGTAATGTAACATTGTGTGTCAGCTATATTTCAATTAAAAGAAAAGAGAGAAAGAGGTGTAAGACTGTTATCATAGAAACTGGAAGTCAGTTGCATTCAACATAAGAGTCACTGTCATGATCATTATCTAATTTTCAATTTAGTTCATATAGAACTTTTAAGTGAGAAAGCTGTATTAAACATTTCTCTTGTGCCAAGTGGAGAAGTGTGTTTTCTGGGGAATTCTAGCCATTCACTTTTTCCCAAGAGACTTTGCAGAATGCACTTAATTACCTTAGTTCATTCATCATAATCCAGTATCTAATGTGCAACTCTATGTGAACAGAAACCTAATTTTATCATCATAATGAATATACCTTCATCTTTCAAAGGCATGCCCACATTATCCACAGTTGATGAGTGATACATAAAACCTAAAAAAAAATCTATAAAACAAAAATTAAATTAGCATGTATTACAGAATATCTATGTGCAAGAAAAAGTTACTCATATCTGGTAGCTAGAACCGCATAGAGATCTAGACCATAATCATAAGTCCCTCATGAACAGATAAACCAAACACAAGTACATGTTTAATTGAATCAAATATCTAAAGTAATTAGGCTGAGAAGTATACATTGCCCATTTCACAATAAATATGTTCTTGTCAGTAGAATGAAAATAATGAAAACTAGTGACTTAAACATTTTTTTACCCAGAGTTATGTTAACATAAGAAATGATATTGTCAACATACAGGGAATCCATTTGCTAATAATTATCATAAAAATTATCATCACAAAGAGTTACACCTTTTCTAATGTTTTTCTTTGCTTCCTTTTCACTGCATATGCATTTCATAGATGTGCTAATTCAATCATGCTGAAAATCTGGTTTTCTGTCTAGGTATCCATTTTCTGTTCAAGATATCTTTGTATATTCCTGTCTATTTGCAATGTATACTTCTTGTTTTCAGCTTAACTCATGGAGGGAAACTTTAATTTCTCATTTTATAATTCTTAGGGAGTATCTCACTCTAACTTGCAGGTCTGGCATGTTTGAGTCTGGGATTTATGAAAGGTTTTGGTCTATATCCACCCTATTTTATCCATTGGAATGTTGAAGTTTGGTGTTAGCATTTCTAAAGTATGCATGCATGTCTGTGTCTCAGGTGGTTCTAAGCTCTCTGGGATAGGAAGTAAAAATAATCCTATTCAGTTCTGAATCTCTACCATTAATGACTTATCTAACATATTTTGGGCATCAATTGTGTACTGTCTTTATCTGAATACCAATGAAGGAAGAGTGAACATTTATTGCTGAAGTGAAAAAGTATATATTTGGGTTAAAAATTAGAATGAGGACAGAACTTCCAGAATGACAGAGTAAAGAGATTGATAGACTCTCTCTGCAGCAGTAAAATGACAACTGAACCAATGAATATTATTTAAAAAAAAAACAACAATATTTTAAGCCTTTGCAAATTGTCCTATGAGGAAACAGCAAATGGAGAAACATTTTTTGAGTAAAATATGCTAATCCCAGTAGGGCCAGTGTGAATCTGTGACATTTGAGCCATAATCTGCTCCCTCCTCTGCTTCACACATATCTATTTTATGATAACCATTCTGGGCATTCTGTTCTGTGCAGGTGCAGCCAAGAAGATAGGTTCCCTCTCCTCCGAGCTCCAAGCCTAGAGCTGTGCTTTCACTCTGGGAAGAGCAGAACACTGGTGTTACTCATGTCTCCAGTTCTGTATCCTAGAAGCTCTATTCGAGGCAGGTACAGCCAACAGGGCCAGAGCTCCCTCCTCAGATAGGGAAGGCTGAGAATAAAAGGACAATTACCTTTGCCCCAGTATGCTCTCAGAGTAGAAACTCTACTCTACTCTGGGAAAGACAAGCGCAGAAGACAGAGGCTTGACATTCCTTCCATGACCTTTCATAGGATGAGAATGTCACTTCAGGAAAAGTGACTCACCACCTCCAGTCCTGGTGCAGGCACACAGGGATTCTGCCCAAGAGACAAGGCAAGCAATTTAAATGAAGAGCTCCAGGGCTCGGCCTGAGGGGGATTGACTTCATTGGGAACAGACAGTGGAGAATACTTTGCCTAAGGGTATTGTTGAAACCCAGTTTAAAAAGGATGTAGCTCCAGGACACGAGCAAATATCAAAGCAGCTAGAAATTTATAGAGGGAAGCAGGGAAAGATATATCCTATGAAAGTCTCTTGGGGATTATAGTCAAGTCTAGAGTTTAAAAGATATTCGACATTATTAGTCATGGAGAAATGCAATCAAAATCACAGTAAAATACTACTAATACTCAGATGGCTATGATCAAATAGAGAGACAATAGCAAGTGTTGGCAAGGATGTAAAGAAATTTGAACTCTCATGTATTGCTGGTGGGACTATTAAACAGTGAATCCACTTTGGAAAACAGTTCGGCAATTCTTTAAAATGTTGAATATTGATTTACCAGATGACCAATGAATTCTACTCGTAGGTATATGTCCAAGAAATGTAAAAGTCGTACACAAAACTTCAAACACCGATGTTCATAGTAGCATTATTTGTATTACCCCAAAAGTGGAAACAATCCAAATGTCCACCAATGGATTAATGGCTAAACAGAAGGTGATACATATATACAATGAAATATTACTCAGCAATAAAAAGAAACAAAGCTCTGATACATGGCTACAGCATGAGTGGAACTCCAAAACATTACACTAAGTGAAAAAAGCCAATCACAAAAAATACCACATACGTATGATTCCATTCATATAAAATGTCCAGAATAGGCACATCTGTAGGTACCCAATGTAGATCAGTAACCACTGATCTCTAGCTGGGGAGATATTGAGGGGAAATAAAGAGTGACTGCTAATGGGTACCATTCTTTTAGACAGTTGAAAATGTTCTAAATTACATTATGGTGATGATTGTACAGCCCTGTGAAAATACTAAAAAAATACCTAAATTTTATATGTTAAATGGTAAACTGTATGATATGTGAATTATCTCTTAATTAACCTGTTAGAAGCAGAAAGAAATTGGGATGAGTTGTAGTGAGATGTCCAGATAAAACAGAAAAAAATCAAAAATTGTTGATTTGAACACCAAAGCTCATCTGTCTAAGTGAAAAGTATAGATTAAACATGTATAAATCCTATGTAGTTTTCTGCAAATCATTCACTCACCCAAGATAGATCTTTTGTGACACAAAATTTCTCTTTACCAAATAAAGTTCCAGTGGAACTTTAATTCAAAAGGATTTAATGTAGTCTCAAAATATACATGTAAGATATTATTTATATGTCTACTTATCTGCCCTTTCCATATTTATCTTTTGATTTTCATTATTTATGATAATTAAAATATATCTATTTCTTTTTTTAATGTTTATTTTTATTTTGAGAGAGAGAGAGAGAGAGAGAGAGAGAGAGCAGGAGAGGAGCAGAAAGAGAAGGAGAGAGAGAATCCCAAGCAGTCTTGGGGCTGTTAGAATAGAGCTCTAAGTGGGGCTTGATCTCACTAACCATGAGATCATGACCTGAGCCGAGATCATGATCTGAGCTGAAATCAAGAGTCAGACACTTAACTGACTGAGCCACCCAGGCTCCCCTGTATCTATTTCTTTTAAGGAAAACGTCAGTTTTCCACATACATTCCACATATCTTTTTCACTCTCATGAACATATTGCAACAAACATCCATGTATACATGTGTATCACTTATTAGTACTTCATGATGTATCCCTAGCGGTAGTAGGGCTAACCCAAGAGATTCCTTTCTTAGAAAGATTGTGCCAGTGAAAAACGGCCTTATTTCTCTGCATCATTGCAGGAAATGAGCAGAAGAGTGCAAGAGAACTTGATGGCTTTCAGTAAGGCTGATGGAGTAAGACTGCTGGAGCTGCGTGTCACAGCTTGCACCCTCATCTAAGAGGTAAAAGTAGCAAATGGAAATTACAGTTACAACGTGAGTTTAGATTCATCCTCTTTTTCAAACTGGAAACTTCAGGCTAATAATTACTGAGGAATTTTATGATGTTTTGTGTGTTTAGTTTGGGTAAGGTGCTTCAACATAGTGATTCTTGGCTTAAGGAACTACAGCTGGCATATCTGACTGTGTGCGAATCTTGTCGTCCTGCTGATAACTTTGGAAAGTTTAATGACTATGTGTTCTAAAATCAGAGGTGGAAAGCTGAATGCTATGAGACTTAGCCACAGCACAGCTATGTGATTTTTTTTTATGTTTATTGATTTATTTGAAGAGAGAGAGAGAGAGAGAGAGAGAGAGAGAGAGAGAATCCCAAGCTGGCTCTGCGCTGTCAGTGCAGAGCCCGACGCAGGGCTTGAACTCATGAACCATGAAATCATGACCTGAGCCGAAACCAAGAGTAGGACACTTAACTGACTGAAGCACCCAGGCGCCCCACGGCTATGTGGTTTAAACATGAAACATCTCACTAGTCAATGGCTAAAGTATACACTTCTAATAAATGTACCTTTCTGCATTTATTTGTTATCTTTAAGGATAAAAGGACAATTTAGAGGGCCATTTTAAGTGCATTTTTATTTATTTATTTTTTTTTAATTTTTTTTTTTCAACGTTTATTTATTTTGGGGACAGAGAGAGACAGAGCATGAACGGGGGAGGGGCAGAGAGAGAGGGAGACACAGAATCAGAAACAGGCTCCAGGCTCTGAGCCATCAGCCCAGAGCCCGACGCGGGGCTCGAACTCATGGACCGCGAGATGGTGACCTGGCTGAAGTCGGACGCCTAACCGACTGCGCCACCCAGGCGCCCCAAGTGCATTTTTATTTTAATGGAAACATAGAGCTATTAATTTATAGGCATGTGGAAATAACCTTCTGATAATGGAGCATTATTCTTCTTTAAAATTTACCCTTGATGTGAAATTCCTAGGTATTTTAATTCAAGCAATTTCCTTTGCGCTGTATATCACAGTATAAATGCCAGTATAAAAAATTGATAATAGAAAAAATAGTGGCAAAAGTAAAGATATAGGAAATATGGGAACAAAGAGTAGCTTTTGGAAGCTGTCTACTTGCTATTTTGCCAAACGGAATTATGCCTAAGTAAAACAACAGCCAAAATCCTCGTATCTAAAATACAAACTCTTTTAAATCATAAGCATTATGTTTATAGGGGCTAGAACCTTTTGCTTGTTGGATTACATGAATAACATTGGTTTTGCTCCTCAGTTTTAGAGAAATAACATGGTATTTGTGGCTATAGGTTGCAACATTTTCAAGTCCAAATCAATGTACTATATTTCACTTTTCATACTTTTATTTTAACCTGTCAAGATATACTGACTAAGCAGAATTAATAAAACAACAGCAACCTCATGATTGACTGGTAATATATTAGAAAGAAGGAGCCTGTCTTGTTTTTTCATTGATTTTTAACTTTGTGAAGATAAACAGTGGAGGGACTAAAATTGTGCGTGTGTGTGCATGTGTGTGTGTGTGTGTGTGTGTGTGTGTGTGTGTGTGTGTGTAGGCAACTCAGGCATGAAGTTTTATAATTACACGATAACCTAATTTATGTTCAAAACAAAGAGGTGTTGGGAACATATACATAATTAGTTTCACAAGAATTCATTTTAGAATATAAAATTAAAGCATATTCTTTGTTAGGGATTGAACAGTCAAGAAAAAAATTGAAAGTACTGTTATTTCTGACTTGGGATCCTATCCTGAACTACATTAATACTTGACCCTCACTTCCCACTTCTTCCACTGATTTATACAATGCCACGTTTTCGCTTCTCCCACACAAATTGATGAGAAAACAAAATGAAAACTTATAGTACAAAACGATGATAAGAATTGATAAAATATGAGTCCACTGCCAGCAGAGATATAAGTACATGTTCTCCCAGGATATGGATAGATTTAGCAAATTTGTTGAGTTTGACAGAGTGGTAGAAGATTTTTAAAATTTCCAACATTCAAACAGTTCTAAAATCAGTTGAAAGGCATAATACCTAGACGTTTCCAGATTGTAATTTCCTTGAAAATAGCAATAAGGCAAAATAAATAATACTTTGCACTTGAAAGACTGATGAAGGCATGCTGGATAAGAACAAAACAAAGGGGAAATAAAACCTTGGAAGCAGAAAAAGAAAGAAATCAAGCACTAATACGAAAAATACAATAATAGCATATATCAAGATTTCAGGGGAAAGATAAAAGCAACAAAAGGTGATTAAGTTACTGTTAGAGTTAAAAAGACGTTTATTAAAAAAAAATCTGTTGGATATTACAGGACACTGTAGTCAAAAATATGTACTTACTAGGGGCACCTGGGTGGCTCAGTCGGTTGAGCAGCCGACTTCGGCTCAGGTCATGATCTCATGGCTTGTGAGTTGGAGCCTCACATTGGGCTGTGTGCTGACAGCTCGGAGCCTGGAACCTGCTTCTGATCTGTGTCTCCCTCTCTCTCTGCCCCTCCCCCACTCATGCTCTGTCTCTCTCTCAGAAATAAATAAACATTAAAAAATTTTTAAAAAATATGTGCTTACTAAATGATGAATGATAGTTATATATATATATATATATATATATGTATGTATATATTTCCTTTCTTTGTTGATGTAATGAAAAAAACCATTTATTGCCAAAAGGATTTTCACAACGTGGATATAATAAAATTAAGATTATTAGAGATGAAACACTATGTTTTAATTTTTTTAACAAAAAGCAAGGCCATTTGGCAAAAAATGGGCCTTATTTAATTGGATATTAGCCAACACTTTTCCTATCATTCCATTTTTCTAAAAAATGGGTGTATACACTTGAATAGAAAATTGGGAATAATGACATCAGCATGTTAGTGGTGGATACATTTGGCTTTGGCATTATGGTTGATGGTTTTGTATTTGTGCTTCTTTTATATTTTCAGAAGTTTTGGGAATAAACATTATTTTGTAATTAGGTTATATTTTGACTTTCAAAAGATGATGTTTCTTTATAATGAAGTTTCCTGTTTTAAATCTGGTTCCAAATCATAAAAACAGATAGAAAGAGAAACAATGCATGTCTGTATGTGTTTTATTTTCATTGTTTTTTTAAAGATTTTATTTTTCAGTAATCTCTATGCCCAATGTGGGACTTGAACCCACAACCCTGTGAGATCAAGTGTCACATGCTCCATTGACTGAGCCAGCCAGGCACTCTCTATTTTCATTGGTTTGTTTCATTTTTCTCACCATAGGACAATCATTTAAAGACAGAATCCTTAGTTTTGCCATAATGCATCCTTCCAGTTGGTATAAAACATTGTATTATCTATTTATGACCAAATAGGTTCAAATCACATTTAAAATCTTAAAAATTAAATGAAATTACTGTTTGTATTCTTTTTTAATTTTTATTTATTTTTGAGGTAGAGAGAAACAGTGTAAGCAAGGGAGTGGCAGACACAGAGGGAGACACAGAATCTGAAGCAGGTTCCAAGCTCTGAGCTGTCAGCACAGAGCCCGACACCGGGCCAGAACCCACAAACTGCGAGATCATTACCTGAGCTCAAGTCAGACGCTTAACCAACTGAGCCACCCAGGTGCCCCAGTACTGTTTGTATCCTTAATAATATTCTCTAGTGTGTTTGTATGTGTGTATGTGTGTGTGTGTGTATAACATATATATATATATATATATATATATATTCAGAACTCTTCTTTAGTTCTGTAGAGATCACCCATGTGCTACATTCAATCCTTAGTTTACATAACACTGAAAATCAAAATGTGCCATCTCTGTTAAATGATCATACAATAGAAACTCAGGTTTATCCAGTGATCTAATAATATATTTTAATGAAGAGTGATTTTTAAATGTGATTCAATTATATCAAGGACTATAATATTTTCATTCTGGTAATGTAGTAAAATGCTTGAAAACAATGTAGGCTCCAAATCTATACTGTCACATATCTACTCTGCTGTATTTATTCTCACAAACTCCATATACCAGAGTCTTTCTGCTGACCTGCCGGCATCAGGCTTTCAGATAGTCTAATTGTGAGGGATATGCACAAGTGCTGGGGGGAATGTAGAAAGTTCTCTTGACCAGATGCTTCATATGCATAATTAATCAAGCCTCAGCTGACATTGATCCAAAAGGGTAAGCCAGCAGATTTGGAGTCATTAAGAGATCCAGTGTCATCTTAGATGTTAGAGAGAATATTCAGCTGCATAGGAGACTCCAAGGTAATCTCCAAGCTTCAAAGACTGTGAAAAAGCCGTCTGATGCATCACATTGGGCCTGTTATTTGCATAAGACTTGATGATGGACTTCTAGTGAAGTGCTCCCTTGAAAGGTACGAGATTAATAGAACAGCTGAGCTGAGAAAATACATCTGACAAATGGGAGAGCAGAAAGTGTAGTTCAAATTATTTGTCTTGCTCAAGACTATAGTTGCTATAATATCCTGGAGAAGTTAAGTTTTCTAGAATTAGGTTTTCAAGAATCATAATTCCAACATTTTTTTTACATTATGTGTCAGTTATCATTTTTGTTGTGTTCATTTTTTTTGGAAAAATCAACAAGATTGCACTTTATTGTAACAAAATAAAGCATAAATAACAATAGTTTGGACACTAAAAATTTTCTCTCAAAACTGTACCATAATCTGTGATTGTGTTTACTTTAGAACAAGTTAAATGGTGTGGGTTAGTGGAACAAAGTGGCAATATATTGTGAACTGTCCTTGGATCTGTGGTTAAAGTTAATAACCACCCCTCCTCAATTTTATATAATACAGGATGATAATTTTGTTTGGAAAATAATAGGCAGTAGACAAATAGAGAAATAATTTCCACTTCAGCAACCTGCAGAGGAATCATGCAGCTTAACTTCAGAGCAGAAAATTCAGGCTGGAAGAACTGATATTCAAAGGTGTGGTAATAGGATGTTTAAATATGTTAGCCCCGTGTTGTCCCTTCATATATTTTATAAGCACCGCATAATGTTTGGTTTCCTGTGGGGCTGCCTAAGACAGTGGTTTTCTTTGGGACAGGGCATAAATACAGTCCTGCTGTTCTCTGCTTTACTGGGGTTGAGGGTAATTGTGTGAAGCTTAAAAATATATTGGTAGGATGACCCTGTGCCCCCATGAGCTCCACATGAAAAGAAAGTCATGAACATAGAAAGTTTCCATTTTATTTGAGGGTCACAAAGGACAGAAAGTAACAACACAAAGCCCCTTGGCATAAAGATGATCTAAAAACGATTTCACAGAACTGTGCCAGGACTGTTACTTTGAGATGGATGACAGCTCCCTTTTGCCTCCTCTGTGTGGCTGGTTAGCACATGCAAACAAATTCTCCTCCTCTCTACTCTCTCTGAGAGGTATTTTAATGAAAAGGGGGCAATTGGGCTCCGGTATTTCCCAAGCCACCCGAATCGTATTACCATTTTCAAATAAAGTAGTGTTGGCATCACAGCCCACATTGCTTCAGCTGGTAAAGATAAATGAAAGTAGAAAAGCTCAGTTTGACCTCCTTCACCTGAAGAGAGTTATGTCAACCAGGTGATCAGAATCACTCAGTTCCCTAAGCCCAAAGCTGTGAGCACAAGGCTCTATATATCCCATTTGTATAATCCCAATATACATGACATGCCTGATGCCTAAAGGTGTGTCATAGAAATGGTCAAATTTTAAACCATTCGATGATGTTCTCTTTTGTGAGACATGTTGCACTTCCTTTCAAAGAACAGATTCTGAGGTGCCTTTAAATATGCCCTATAAGTTTTCATATGACTTCCAGTCCTTATATACCTTGAGTGATTTTTTTTCTCCCATACGACAAGATAATCCAAGAGAAAGCTTATCAGGAAGGCCACCTTCCAAATGAGAAAGTTTAAACACACGGTAATGGGCCTTGTGCAGACGGATTATGGCTACATGCTAAGGCTGAGCAGAAGACATAATGGACAGATAATAGATCAGAGCTTCTCAGTCATATCAAAAGCAACATGCCTTTAAAACAGATATTTTGTAATGTTCCTAGCTGAAATGTTACTAGCTGAAATGAAATTCACTTATAATATCTACACATATAATTTTAAGAAATCAATATACACCCTACATCTATAAATGAGAAAATAATATTTATAATAACATAGTGTATATTCCAATGCATCAATATTTGAACATGGGCCCCTAGAAGATATAATATATTGGCCAGATGCCTACACCTACTTATATTTAACAAGTATGGCTATAAGAAAAGTAAGATTAGTAACCTTCCTTAAAATAAATACAAGAAAATTAAACAGATAAGACGCCAGAATAAGCGTTAACGATAAGTAACGAGATAGCGTGCATATTTGAAATAGATCACATTAGCCAAGGAAAACAGACGAATCACAAATGGAGAAAATGAGCAAGTATTTTCACAAATGAGCTGAGTCATATTTACATGTCTAGTGAGAAAGTAATTTCCTATGTTATGACATGGGAAGGGATAACGAGAGTGTCCTAGATAACTTCTTTCCCGTCATGTCTCCTGTCTTGAAATCAAAATCATGAATTCAGTCTCCGATATTTTAAAGACTTCAGAGACCATAATATTCATTAAGTATAATACAGAATGACTTAAGACAAAAACAAATAATAATTGGGGCACCTGGGTGGCTCAGTAGGTTAAGCGTCTGACTCCTGATTTTAGCTCGTCATGATCTCAGGGTTCATGGGTTCAGATACCACATCGGGCTCTGTATTTAGCGTGTAGAGCGTGCTTGGGATTCTCTCCATCTCTCTCTGCCCCTCTCCCATGCACATGCACAGTATGTGCTTTCTCAAAATAAATAAATAAATAAATAAACTTAAGAAACACACAAATAGTGATGTGAATGGCTAGAAAGAAGTCTTTCAGTAGACTTTAGGATAAGATTGAAAACATCAGGCAACTCCAAAATAATTTTCACAAGTAATTTTCCTAACATATATCCTCATTTTAATACCATTAAAAATACTTAGGCTAACATAACATGAAATAATTTAAAAATAGTTTCAACATGTAGTTTTTATAACACATTCTGATGACATTTAAAATGTATATGTGATATTATGGAGTATTTTTAAAACAACTTTTATTTTGTAAATCCAGTGAAACCCTTCAATGTTATGTATCTGTTCATGCCATAACATTTTTTGTAAGCATGTAATATTCTATCTCATTTCACTCAGCAAAATTGTTCAGAGGATCCGAAGTGGCAAAGACAATGTGAAATTAAATATTTTAATAGTGAGGTACTGTTTTTCTCAACATTTTAGAGTTAACTGCCTCTGACTTCAGCTCACAAAAACATTTTGTTGTTGCTAATGTCAGTGGTTTTTGTAATGATGTCAGCAAATACAGAAAGAGATATATTTTTAGTTTATTGAAGGGGCTATCAAATCTCTCCAAATAAACAATTGTAGTAGCATGATGCTTACATTACCAGCACTACTGTACTGAAATCCTTTATACCTTGTAGTTGAATATGATACAAGTAATTCAGTGTGTATAAAAGAAATGGGAATAACATCTTTCTTTAATACTTAAGGAAATCTTTTAATTCCGTGGTTACCCTAGAACACCAAGTCCTTCTACAATGGTGAAACTTTTTGCTACTAGTTTTTATTATTTACAAAGAAACAACGGTAATACAAAACAGATGTAACTATACAAAATAGTTATAACTTTTGTTCATTCATGCCAATGTTTCAGCTATATTTTTAATTTAAATATAGGTGACAATACAGTGTTAGTTTCAAGTATATAACATATAGTGATTCAGCAGTTCTGTACATTACAGAGTACTCTCCATGATGAGTGTAGTCACCATCTGTCACCGTACAAAGTTGTTATTGTCTTATCGACTATATTCCCTATGCTGTACTTTTCATCCCTGTGACTTTCTGTATTTTGTAAATGGAAATTTGTACCTCTTAATTCTCTTCACCTATTTCATCCTTCCCCCTAATCCCTTTGACTCTGGCAACAGTTTGTCCTATGTATTTATATTTCTGTTTCTCTGTTGTTTTTTTTTAATTATTGGTTCATTTTATTTTTCAGATTCTAAATACACATAAAATCATATGGTTTTGGTCTTTATCTGACTTATTTCATTTAGCATAATACCTCCTAGGTCCATCCATGTTGTTGCAAATGGCATGATCTCATTTTTTATGGTTGAGTAATATTCCATTGTCTCTATGGATGTGTCATATGACATCTTCTTTATCCATTTATCTATCAGTGGACATTTAATTTGCTTCCATATCTTGGCTATTGTAAATAATACTGCAGTAAACATTGGGGTACATGTATCTATTTGAGTTAGTGTTTCTGTGTTCTTTATGTAAATACCCTGAAGTAGAATTACTGGATTATATGGTATTCTATTTTTAATATTCCGAGGAAATGCTATTCTGTTTACCATAGTGACCACACCAGTTTACATTTTCACCAACAATGCATGAAGCTTCCTTTTTCTCTAAATCCTTGCCAATACTTGATATTTCTTGGGAATATAATTTTTATTTAAATTCAAATATTTTGGTAATTTGATTACATTTTATTTTGCCATTAAAGGTTTTTGCTTCCTTCTTACAGTTATTTATAAAAATGTAGAGGAACACGTTTTACATTCATGTCAAATGTTAAATCACACAACGTTGTCTTATAAGTTCACTTATATTTTTAAATATAAAGATATATGGGATTATGCCTCATATCTTTTAGTATGATCCAATTAGAGGAAATATATTTTTCTAAGTCATTTAGAAATACATTTTAAGGGGCTCCTGGGTGGCTCAGTCAGTTGAGCTGAGCATCCTGCTTTGGCTCAGGTCATGATCTTGCGGTTTGTGAGTTCAGCCCTGCGTAGGGCTCTGTGCTGACAGCTCAGAGCCTGGAACCTGCTTCAGAGTCTGTGTCTCCCCTCTCTCTGCTCTTCCCCTGCTCATGCTCTGTCTCTCTCTCTCAAAAATAAATAAATATTAAAAAATTTTTTTTAAAGAAACACATTTTAAGCCTATTTTTATCTTCCAATGTTGGAAAATACTCTCAACAAGAAAGTCTTTTTTAAATATGTAAATATGTTTATTAATTTCACAGTTCGCTTCATTTTAATGAGTCTTATCTCCTTTAAAAATTTTTAAAGGCATCATTTTAACTTTTAAGGGGATTTAAAAAATATGATATGTGCAATATTTAAATGTTGATATTTAATTTCATTGATTTAATTTAAAACAGGTCACCAAATATGGCATAGCAAACAAAATCTTTTTAAGCCGTTTTCTTTAGAAGTCTCTCTTAATGTGAGATGAGATATTTAAACTCTTCCTCAGTGCCACTGCACATATTAGGGTATAATTTTTCAAAGAATTATATTTAACTTTACTAACACTACCTATTGAAAAACATGGAGTGGTTGTTGTCTTCTTTCATTAATTTTCATTTGATTTTTTTTTTTGATAATGATACTAAAACAGTTCTAATAAGTCTAGCAAGATAAGCTTTTTTTCCCCCTAATATTGTGTGGCTTACAGTACTTTGCAGGAATGTGTAATTTCTGTCTTAAATAATAATGTAAATTTTTTATAAAGAGTTTTATGGGGGCTCCTGGGTGTCTCAGTCAATTGAACATCTGACTCTTGATCTCAGATCAGCTTTTGATCTCAGGGTGGTGAGTTCAGCCTGTGCAATGGGCTCTCTGCTGGGTGCAAAGTCTACTTAAAAAAAAAAAGTTTTATGAACATTCTAGTAATGAACTCTAAGTTTTAATATTGCTTAAAATTTCAAAATATGGTAAAACAGTACCTGCTCTATAAGTATAATTTTTATAAAATATGTATTTAGTATTTGTTTTATTTTTACAATATAGTATGATCATATCAGTGATAACCAAGATAACTAAAAATTCTATTTAATTTTTTTTTTAATTTACTTATTAACTTTGAGAGAGAACGAGCACAGTTGAGGAGGAGCAGAGAGAGGGACAGGCAGATTCCCAAGCAGGTTCTGTGCCATCAGAACACAGCCTAAAGCCAGTCTCGAACTCACAAATCATGAGATCATGACCTGAACCAAGATCAAGAGTCAGGCACTTAACTGACTGTGCCACCCAGGCACCCCCATAAAAATTTTATTTTAAATATTAACAGAAGTCAATTTTTTCTGGTGTCTGACATTTTGAAATATGAGTCGAAAATAAATATGATATATCTTGCGGCAATTCTGGCATCCTTGGATCTTGCTTATTAAATGCCAGTTATGCCCATTACTCATGTGAAAAACAAAAGTATCTGTGCATTTCCAAATCATTTTATAAGTGGTAGTAGTGGTAGTATGGGCGTATTGAGACTCACTGAACCACATAGAATGTTGGATTAATAGAACAATAAATAGATAGACAGATGATGCTTTAAATGGCTGAGTTAATCAAGGCGCTACTACTCCTTTTATCAGCAATACACTTTCATGGCCATTCACAGCTGAAAAATTTCCCCTGGACTAAAAAAAAATGTCTTGTCACAAATTCAAAGTTCTAGAAAAACCATGAGCTTATATAGTCCCTGAGAAATTGTACTTTGAGATTTCATGTGCCAGTATTTTCATAGATACTCATATAGTAGTTTTCACTTTGCTAGAATAATATAAATTTGCTTATCTATTTTGGAATAGCCTATTATTTTAACAGGAAAGGAGTGGCATATTAAGGAAAGCTACAGAGCTATTAAAGTAAAGGAAAAGAAAGATACTTCCTATGGGGAAAAAAGTAAATTTGAATAAGTGGAGTAGTTAAATGAAAAGAATGAGGAGGGATATAAATAATTTACAGAAGTCTAGAAAAGAAGAGAAAGAAATTTAATCAAATACTTTCAGAGAAAAGGTTGGGAAGAGGCAAGAAGACAGGGAGAGAGAGTGAGAGAGAACAAACCTATTAAAAGAGATTAAAAGTTCCAGAAGAGATAGAGTAGGCAATCAAAACTATCCAAGAAAAAATGATAGCATGATAAAGATAATTGAACTTGTGGAATTAGAGTACAAAGAGCTTAGCTAATGGAGTCAAATAGGATGATCCTTTCTATTACTTATCAGCTATGGGATTTGAGGCTCAGGTTTCTAATCTGGGAAAAAGGCATAATAGTAACTACCTCATAAATTTATTGAGAGGTAGTTTTGCTAATACCTAAAAAGTGCTTAGCACTATGTCTGGCTCCTAGGAGGTGCTCAGGATGAGTAAGTTTTCTGCATGAAGAAATTAATATAGAATTTGTTGGCATTCCCTATCTATTGCACCCCAAAGC
Source organism: Felis catus (assembly GCF_018350175.1). NCBI lineage: Eukaryota > Metazoa > Chordata > Mammalia > Carnivora > Felidae > Felis > Felis catus. The sequence continues at coordinate 87,058,647 of NC_058374.1, forward strand.
AAAATGCCTTGATCTGTATCTTGATCTGGATTTTGGTGTCATATTAACAAGGATTACCAAATCCCATAATTATAAGAAAGTTTAAAAGTATGACAGCATCAAGATAACACCCTAGTATCAATTGCCTCAAATATACTAAAGACATATTTAGTTGTAGTTACTTTCACTTAACTAAGTAATTTTAAGCTTCCTAAAAGCATAGTACCCCTGTGTCCAGGGAAAATGATAGTATCTTGAAGAGAAGTTTAATTCTAAAAGGGTATTTTACCGATATCTTTCATTTCCTAGCAATTGCCTGCCCATGTAAAATCCATTACAAGTGTTAAGACTTCTTTGATTAACCCTCCAGGGGATCTGTAACTGCTCAAAAAGCCAACAGAAGCTGAAAGAAGAATCTAATAAACAAACTTTCACAATGTTAAGAGATTTACCAATGCCATTTTATAATAGCGTAGAGAAAAATAATAAATCATTCTAATAAATTGTTAGAAAAATTACCAAACGTGCTCTAGATTTTTATTTTTCTGTAGGCAAGTATATCTACCTACACCTGTAGATAAATAATAGTTTTTGTTTGTTTGCTGATAACTGCTTTATTGTGATCATTGCATGCCCTGCTCTGCTAAAATCTGAGAATGTTGATTTTATAGAGGGTTATTTTGATAATAGTACTAACATTTGGTTTCTAGATCTCCTTTCAATTGGGAAATCTGTTGGGTGGTTATCTCAAAAAGCTATTGCTGGAAAACAGAGAGATGGAACAAGTTTCTACTATAGAAATGACTTTGGAGGCCAGAAAGTACTTTCGGAACTATAAATAAAATGGAGTGATTTGCAAACACAGGCAACCATGAACTAGGGGCAGAGAAAGAGCCTGGAACAAAGAGCAGGTATCATGGCTTCAGAGAAAGATGATGGTATGAAATTCTAAGCATGTGTCTAAGATTTTTTTGTGTATCTTTCACTCTCTAAAAAGGGTAAATTTAGCTTTCATAATTATTTTCTTAACTTAATAAGAATACAAAATACAAGTGGGTAAGATTTTCCAAGTTGTTCTAAAACTGAAGGGATTATGTGATTTAAAAGCCCAACGGTTACTTCAGTTATCTCTAAATCCTGTATGAATATGAAGAATGGACTCTGGTGAGAATTGAGTTAATAGTTTTCTTGGCATTAATAACTTCTTCAGTTACACATCTTGTCTTTTATTCATGCCCTTGATATATTAAAAAGATTGTGACATAAATGAAACAATCTGAGAGAGAGTGTATTTCTACATTGACTTTTGGAAAATGATATTAGATGTCTTTCTTTTTTTTTTAACTGGTGCTTATTGTACAATGAGTAATTGTACCATCATCCTCAGACCATGAGTACGGTCATGGAAAACCATCTAAACATGAATTGAGCTGAATTTAAAATTCTTAGTTTCTTAAATAATGCTATAGAATATAGATTAGTGGCTAAGAGCAGGTCTTCAGCTAGACTCTGATTTATAGTTCCATCATTTACTACCAAATGTCTCCACTCTCTTTGTATCACTTTCTTTCATCTATAGAATAGGAACAATAATAGTTACTGTGCCATGAGGTTGTTGTGGGAATTAAAAGAGTTACACAGGTTCAGGGATTGCCTGGCATGCAGTAAGGGCTCAGTGTTTGTAAGTATTAACCTGTAGTTGATTTTGCCATAATGCCTGTTTTACAGAGTCAAATAACTAAGTAATGTCAAAATTATTTATTTAGTGTCTTTATCATAACTTAATTTAAAAATGTGCTCATTCTTTTTGATTGATGATATATATATTCCATTGTATATATGTACTACATTTTCTTTATGCATTCACCAGTCAGCGGACATTTGGGATCTTTCCAATTTGGCTATCATCAATAGCACTGGTATAAACATTGGGGTGCATATGCCCCTTTGAATCAGCATTTTAACCTTTGGTTAAATACTTAGTAGTGCAATTGCTGGGGTGTAGCCCCTTGCTAAGTGAAACAATTCAAAGAAAGACAAATAGACAATTTCACTCATGTGGAATTTAAGAAACAGATGAACACAGGGGAAGGGAAGGAAAAAATAAGATGAAAACAGGGAGACAAACCATAAAAGACTCTCAAATATAGAGAACAAAGTGAGGGTTTCTGAAGGGGAGGTGGGTGAGAGGATGGGCTAAATGGGTGATGGACATTAAGGAGGGCACTTGGGATGAGCATTGGGTGTTATATGTAAGTGATGAATTGTTAAATTCTCCTGAAACCGATACTAAACCGTATGTTAACTAACTTGAATTTAAAATTTAAAAAATACAGTCAAACATCAATTTAAAAATACAATATCTTTCTTTGCTGGTAAAAATTCAAAATTCCGTTGTTTATATGATTACATAAACTTAACCTTCTATGTGGTGAAATTTCCCTCTGACCTCACACTCTCTGAAAGAAAATTATCCATTCTTTTTTTTTTTTTTGCAACAAAATCCCATCCAACATTACATCATGACCCTCCCTACTGACTTTATGTGGTTTGTTTTGTAAATGTTCAAAAGGAAAGCAAAACATGTCCATTGTTCTGTTTGTTCAAAATCTTTAGTCCAGTCGGCTTTGTAATAAGTAAATGTTTTCTTCCCACTTTTAACAGATTTTTTTCTTTAAGTTTTTACTTTCTTTTGCAAATAATTGGTTGGCTGCCTTAACTGTATATCAAGGAGATTTGACTAGGAAAGGTATGCCAAAATAAAAAAAGCAGTCTGTTCCAAATATGCCCTTTCAAAAGCAACAATTGGTTATGGGGTGAAATAGTTTAATATTTTTTCCCAAAATAAAGTATTAGTAGTTTCTCTCAAAATAGCAACAATAATAAAGGTTATGGTAGTGGTGGTGGTGGTGGTGATGATGATGGTGATGATGATGATAAAAACACCAACTATTGGTTATGGAATATCTATGTACTCTTAGGGGTGTATTTCTTAAATAGTCTTGATTCTTTCAAATATCCTATATATTATAAGGTAATAAAAGTGAAAAGATGAAACTATGATTCTAAATGGTTAACTTGTAAAGCTATAAAATAACATAGATACTAAGTTGCTTAAGGACACCATCAGGTTTCAAAACCAAAAAGATCTCCAATCAAGTTTGCTAAATGCCATGTTAGAAAATTAAGAATTATTATAGGAATATGATTAAAAGCAGTCTTTATAATTCACATTACCTGCAGTCCCAACTTCACTGCTTTTTACTGTAAACTACGAATGATAAAATTATGATAGAAACTGCCAATGTTTATTTATTTTATTGCAAAGATAGCTACCCATGTGGACTAAGTTTAGTCCAAGTGAGGAATTCATTAGAAGGCTCATTGAAAGAAACTCAAGGACAAAAGAAGATAAACAAATGGCCAACAGGTATATGAATAGATGTTCATTGTCACTAATCATTAGGGAAATACAAATCAAAATACAATGAGATTCTATCATGCGCCTATTGGAATGGCTGCTAATAAAATACATACATATATATATATATATATATATATATATATATGGCAATGTTGGCAAGGGTGTGGAGAAATTAGATAATTTGGTGCAGTTGCTGGGAATGCAAGGTGTGATATATCCACTCTAGAAAACAGCCTGGAGTTTCCTCAAAATATTAAAAATAGAATTATTATATGGACCAGCAATCCCACTTCTGGGTATATAGCCAAAATAATTGAAAACAAGATCTTAGAGATACTTTCACACCCATGTTCATTGCATCATTATTCACAATAGCTAAGAAAGTGGAAGTAAATCAAATGGCCATCAGCAGAAGAATGAATAAAGAAAATGTGGTATATATGTGTAATAGAAAGCTATAAGCATATAGAAAACAGATAGCAAAATGACAATAGTAACTTTTCCTTATCAGTAATTACTTTAAATGTAAATGGATTAAACTCTCCTAGCAAAAGAAAGAGAAGGCAGAAGAGATTACAAATGAAAACATGATCCAAGTATATGCTGTCTATAAGAGATTCACATTAGATATAAGAATATGGTTAGATTGAATGTGAAAGGCTAGAAGAAGATACTCCATGCAAAAACAATCAAAAGAAAGCACAGATGCCTACGCTAAGATCAAACATAATATACTTTATTGAGAAAGATTGAAAAGAGAAAGAAAAAACACCCCAAAAGTGGGTATAATCTCTTACAGAAGAGGAAACTGAGGGGTGGAGACCTAGAGCTGGTTTTGCTGAATCAGGTGCTTCATTCCTATCACTTCTTTCCCCACTTACCTCTCCACCTGCCCACATCTTCCTCCTACCAGTAGTCAACATGTGCTTGATGGGGGATTGGGGTGGGTAGAGCAACTAATCTTAAAACAAACAAAAATGTAAGTAAGAAGGCAAATCTATATTGGAGAAGGAGAAGCATAAATGCTGAAGATAAATACAAATCTGAAAGGGAGATGAGCTCTGTATTACCTGAACACCCTGGCCCAACCTCTGGCTTTGCATTTTCACCACCCATGCCTCTCTGAGCCCTCAGCCCCCCAGACCATGAATTCTGAGGGCAGGGACTCCACACCATTTGTCTCTACCTCACATGCCCATAGGCATTGATAATGGGTGGACAAATTAAGTTACTTCAGAGCAACTTCAAAGCAGCATCCTAGAATGCACATAAATATTAAAAGCCTAACTTATTTTCTTATTCAAAAAATAGATGTTTCTTTTACAAGATATCACTATCAAATAAAGATTCCTAACAGCACGATATAGAAACTGGAAGCCAGTAACTACTGCCCTTGTTAGTACAAAAGACAAATACAATGCAGCGTGCCATGCAACTCCCTAAAACATTCACTTTGACTCTGCTGATCCTAAAATAGTAGACAGTACCTGTGAATCTTTTATTCAACACAGAAGAAGCAGTCATAATGGCCCTGTCTAAACCATATTGGGAGAGGATTAGGCTAAAACAGCAAAAGCTTGTTGGACTTTAACTGCCTAGCAAAGTGGTCTGATGCATCTTTTGTTATTCTAAGAAAAGCCCAGAACTAAATATGAAGAGAAGAACATCAACTCAAAACCAAGCAAACATAGAGCCAAACAAGCAGCCTGGTTCAAAAGGATTTGTCACCTGTGGAAGGCTGCAGGTGTGAGAAGGTGATGGAAGGAAATGCCCTGGCAGCTCTAGGGGTTTGACACAGGTCTTTTTTTGTTTGTTTGTTTGTTTGTTTGTTTGTTTTTTGAAGCACTCTCACCTCCTACAGTGACAAATTTCCATTGATTTCTTCCCAGGTGCAGGGTTAAGGTTGCCAGCATTCAAATTTGACCTCAAAAAAGACCAGTTGTGTGACCTTGAACAAGTCATTTACCTTCTCTGCCTCAGTGTTCTCAGATGTGAAATGGGGATAATGACCTCCTTATGATTATTATGTGCCAACAATATGCATCTAAAAATAATTAACAGTACTTGCCATATTGTCCTTGATAAATGTTAGCTATTATTATTTTAGTGATACTGAGGATTGGAGATAAGATGAAGAGCTAAAGTCAGTCATGTCAGTTAGGGCTTGGTTAGTAGCTGTTTCATTTTTATTTAAATTCCTAATTTTCCTGAGCTTCGACTTCCTTGTAAATTAAATGGAGCTATTATCTACTCTTAAGAATTGTTGTAAACAATAATTGTGACAATATTGTAGGCTCTTGACAGAAAGTAATTGTTCAACAAATGTTATTAAACTTTTTAAAAATAGGTTGATTTATGTATTTTGGTTGTGTCTTTTATGAAGGTATGTTTGTCAAGGAAGAAAAATAGAATATATTTTAACAGTAAGATGATTTGCAACTTAGATATTTAGACATCTGAATATTTATAGTCTTAACCTTCTAATATTGGTGGGCAGGGGAGGGCATTGATTAAAATTATTTTGCTAACTTGAAAGTAGTATTTAAATGCTAGCTGTTAAAAGATATTTGGCTCTTGGCTGGCTCAGTCAGTTAGGTGTTGGACTCTTGACTTTGGCTGTGGTGGTGAACTCTCGTTTGCAGGACTGAGCCCAGCATCAGACTCTGTGCTGGTGGCATGGAGCCTGCTTGGGATTCTTTCTCTCCCCTCTCTCTCTGCCCCTCCCTCTGCTCATGTGCATGGTCTCTCTCTCAAAAAATAAATAAACATTACGAAAAAAAAAAAGATATTTAACCAGACCAACGGTTCTCAACATTTACTGTACATTAAATCCACTAGAGACTGTTAAAGAAAAAAAAAACAATGTCTGGGTCTTATCTTTCTCACCTCTTGGGATTCTGATTTTATGGGTTCAACCTGTATTTTGGGATTTGATATTTCTGTTTTAACTCTCCAGGTGATTGATATTTGAATCCAGGGTAATGAATTATTGGTTTGGACACCAACCACTAGTTAGGCAAATGTTGTTAGTTTGCATCAGAGTCACCTGGAAAGCAGGCTACGAAGACACAAGTTATATGACCTCACCCTCAGAGTTTTTTTTTATTCCCTAGATCTGAGGTGGGCCCCAAGAAGTCACATTTCTAACATGTTACCAGGTTGTTTATGCTGGTTTGGGGACCAAACCAAGAGCACAGAACTGAGTGAATAATGCTTAAATTTTTGAAAATGATAGAATATTTGAAAAAATTAGGAGTGTTATTTACATTCCCTACTCTCCAAAAATGTGTGTACACTCAAAATACTACCTACAAGTTCACAGATTTCACAAATTGACTGAATCTCATCCATTGAACTTTTAAGAGTTTAAACATTTGAGGTTATAACTCTTGATCCAAAGAATTTCTGATATTATCATCTATCCTTTTAGCATAAATATCCAATGTCATAATTACCTTTTGGAAAATAATGTATTATATTGTGAGTCAAAAATTAAACATTTAGGGGCACCTGGGTGGCTCAGTTACTTGAGCGTCTTTGTTTGGCTCACATCATGATCTCACGTTTCATGGATGTGGGCCCCATGTTGGGCCTTGCACTGGCAGCACAGAGCTTCCTTCGGATTCTCTGTCTCCCTCTCTCTCTGCCCCTACCCCACCGATGCCCTCTCTCTATCAAAAATAAACATTACAAAAATTTTAAAGATTAAACATATAGATTAACATTGAATTATTTATATTGAAAACTGATGTAACTTTTGAAATATACAAAGTATTATCCAAGTGTTAGATTAAAAATTAATATTAGTCTTAGATGATAGTTTTATTTTTCACATATATTTTGTCTATTTTACTGTATGAACTAATCGTTTGATAAGTAAATTTATGATAACTATCTTCAGGTTTTCTTTAACAAAACCCTAAATATTTTATGGATACCCTTAAAACATTCAATTCCACATTTAATATTTTATTTATTTGATTTAATAATATTTATTGAGAATCTCTTAGTTAAGGTACTCTACTTGGTCCTGGGATATCACAGCTAACTAAAAATAGACATTCTTCTGGCAGTCGGGAAATTTAATTTGTAATGATTTCTGGCATGAGATGGCTTTTGCATTTCCAAACTCTTGTCAGTGTGTTTTTAAGCTTGCCCCATTAGCATAAGTTAGTTTCTTAAAGAATGATTTTAAAAAATGTACCTATTACCATGTATTTTGATATGAGTGGTAAATAGATTTTGAACAAGGTAGTAACAGAGGATAACTGTTCAGTACATAAGGCACACACGATGCAGATAGATATCATAAATGCTCACAATATATTTGGATTCCAGTCCTTTATAAATGTTATGTTGAATTCTATGCTGAGAAAATATATTTTTATTTTACGAAATCTAATTTATAGTTACTAAAATGTATTCAAGAATGGCACTGCAAATACAATGTGGTAATAGATTTCAAGATAATTTGATCTATATAGCGGAGTCTCAGTACTGAGGTTTAGTACGTTCAGCAAAATGTAATCGCATAGTTAAAGAAATGCACCTGCTGGGGTAGTGTTAATTAGATAGTCATGTTCTGCATGTCATGGCTAGCTTTGCTTCATAGAGCTACAGAAATTGCTACTTTTGAGCTTGATAAATTTTGCTCTGTTCATTTAGTTTTTAATTTCTCTCTAACAGTGCCTAGTTCCAGTATTACAAATCATTGTTGCCTGCTGTATTTCTATTCCTTTTATTATATTAAAAAAAAATTTTATTGAAGTATAGTTGACACACAATGTTAAACTAATTTCAAGTGTACAACATAGTGATTTGACTATATATATATATATATATATATATATATATTTTAACTTTAGGAGGCACAAAGACTCATTTCATGTCACCTTCATATATTGTTTTAGTACAACCTGATTAAGTTATTCAAAGGCAAACTGAAGATCATAATAGGCATTATCAAAATGCCAATATTAGGTTAAAGTCTGATTTCATTTTAATCGTTGCTGCTCTCCTATCATTAAATAAAATGGATTTACAATTTACTTTCTGCACCTGGAAAAATGCCTAGAATACAGTAGGGCCATGCATTTTTTATTTTTTTTAAATTTTTATTTAAAGTATTTTTAAATAAAGATTATTTTTATTTTTTAGAATATAGAATGGATGAATTAGTGCTTTAAGACAAATAAAAATTAAAAATGTAGTTAAGAGATGTTCCTCCCCTCCATTTTCTCACAGCTTTTGCCTTAGAAAACCTGTAATTGTATTTTCTCATCTCTTTGAAATGTATATAAATGCTTTTGAAAACTAGAGAGGCCTTTTGTCAGGTAGACTTTTGTTGGCTCCACAATCCCAGTATGACTTTCTCAGACCTGAGCACCATCATGTGACATCATGGAAAAGGGTGCCCCTACATCCCAGTTTCTGTGACAGGGTAGGAGCCTAACTTGGGTGGGCATCTTTTTTAAAGTTTCAAAACCACCTCTTGTCATAATGACATAGGAAGTTTGTTTCTCCTTTGGATTAAGCCAATTAGGTGCACCGATGGTTACCCCAATTACCAGGTAAACTTAGAAAGGAGTATGTATGACAAATGATGCTGTCCATTCTTCCTACTTGGGGATTAGTTATTGTTTATTTTGAAAGCATATATGTAGCAGGTTATGTCTCCTTCGCTATATAAATAGATGAGATTTCTTTCAGTCTTTGCAGTCTCTTAGTAGGTTGCCGGCGATGTTCCTCACACTCTAGTTTAACACATATTCAGTAATAAAGGTGTTTTCTTTCCCTGTTACCTTTGTAGAAAAGATTTCTGGGCTGCGAGAAGATTTTTAGTCATTTTCCTCAATTTTCAGTACAAGCAAGGTATTAACTTTGAGATTTATAACCTAAAGTTTATAGATACAAGTCCTATTACAACACCTCTGATACTTCAGTGAGCTAAAGACCCCGTTGTGGGCCTTGTGAAATAAGATGACACTTAAACTCCTACGCACAACACAGAGGAGCTTCCCGATATCAGGCACTTGATTCAGATATTTAAGCAACAGCAAGCTACTTTAAGACAGGTACGTTAATTCCAAGTTCTCTTACCCATGTCTTAAAACCTTAACTTTTTAAATTAATTTTTCTACGGGTTTTTTTTTTTAAGTCGATGAACTGTGTTGCCAAATAAAATAAAATAAAATAAAATAAAATAAAATAAAATAATAAATACAGATGAAAGAACTCCTGGGAACACTCCTGAAGACTTGCAGGCTTAATCAGGAAAGGCAGCTTCTCAAAGGTTTAAGAAGAACAAAGACAAACAACAAACCAGTCAGACTTCAGGCCCAGGGTGTGGTTGTCAGAAATAGCAAGATGATCTGCCTTCACAACTTACAAATAGACTGATTTGTTTTCCTCAAATTCTCCCCTAAAATGTATGAAAAACTACTACCTTGATTTGGTACCAAGGAGAATTTTTGCACATCTAAGTATAACAGAGAAATTACGAAATTCACTTATGTGTTTGTATGTGCATGTGCTTTATACTTCCTGTGATACCGTCACTGAGGGAAGTCTCTGATACGTTTGCCTGTCTCCTTCAGGAAACAAAGGGGAACAATGGAATGGAATACTTCTGCGTGATGGCCAGATGCGCTGTATGTAAGTAATGCCTCAAATGATATCCAGTTCACATTTTTCTCACTCAAGATGAGAGAAAAAGAATCATGATGCTTTGTTTTTATTTTGCATATGCATATTCAGATATACAAACCATTTCTTTTTTTTTTTTCAACGTTTATTTATTTTTGGGACAGAGAGAGACAGAGCATGAACGGGGGAGGGGCAGAGAGAGGGAGACACAGAATTTGAAACAGGCTCCAGGCTCTGAGCCATCAGCCCAGAGCCTGACGCGGGGCTCAAACTCACGGACCACGAGATCGTGACCTGGCTGAAGTCGGACGCTTAACCGACTGCGCCACCCAGGTGCCCCCAAACCATTTCTTATCACAGTTGTGGATTACCTTGCAAAATTTCTCCTATCATGCCTCAAAACTTTGTAGTATGGAGTGACAGAGTTTGATGATGATTCGTATCGTGCATAATATTTCATTGAGATTATATGACGGATCTAATAGAAAAGCCAAAACAGCAATTTTGTTGAAATTACTATAAATTTATAAAGACTACCTTTTAATATAAGTCAAAAGAAAAGTGAAAAGCAATAGTTTTGTCTACCAGATACTGGAAACAAGTGTGGGAGGATATATAATTATCATTATATTTTATTGATTGGTTGAAATGGGTTTTTTTATTTTGTTATTAAGTATGTCTTTTGTTATCATTCTAAACAAGAAAAGTCAATGCTTAATGTATAGATATAATGATGCACCAAAAGCTTTTTCAGAGTTGAGAGGCTTCTGTATTGAGAGAACATTTCAAATTGTTGAATGAGACAATTTCTGAAAATAATGCCTAAAAGCGAGTACCTTTCAAACTTTTTTTAAAGTTTATTTATTATTGAGAGATAGAGAGAGACAGAGCATGAGCATGGGAAGGGCAGAGAGAGGAGGAGACACAGAATCCGAAGAAGGCTCCAGGCTCTGAGCTGTTAGCACAGAGCCGGACACAGGGCTTGAACTCACAAACCACAAGATCATGACCTAAGCTGAAGTCGGACACTTAATGGAGTGAGCCACCCAGGTGCCCCAAACAAGTGCCTTTCATATATTTGTCTGAGGGCGTGGAATTTAAGCTTATACCACTAGCAAAAAGACCATAAACTTAAAAAACAAACAAACAAACAAACAAAACAAAAACCCTCTGTATATTCAATAGCTAAAAAAGAAGGATAAATGAAATGACTTAATAGCAAATGGGAACCTATATTTTAATAGACATTCAAAATATGAGAAATCAGCACCTTAAGGCTAAAAGTGTTTTTATTTTCCAAAAAGCATAAGAAGATTTCTAGGGAAACATGGAAACCTAAGTATACACATAAATATTTGACTCTGCACTCAACTCACACCTCAGAATCACCCTCCAAAGGAAATGGCCTGCTAAATTTTAAAATAGGAGAAACTCTGTGCTAGTAGTGGAAATTGACAAAGATATGAAAATAATATAACTTCAATAATGTTTTGGTAGATAGAAAGGCAGAAAAGACTAGCTTAAGCCTGAAACCCCTGGATTGCATTCCTTTTTGTTCGAATTTACTTCTGAGGATTCTAGACAAACAAACATACTTTATGCTGCAGTGGGCAAGGACTAAAGGCTGTATTCATCTCTGAGTTCCATTTAAAGCTACTTTAGGCTTTGAAATGTAATACAACCTGAGGGTGATGTTGGCAGTAACACATAGTAACTGCCAATAGCAAACCCTCTTCCATGCTCAAGTCAGTATGGTTAATTTTTCCTTGCAACCAAGAGTTCTGACAGAGTCAGCTTCACTAGTTAGAGGGCCAAAAAGAGTGAAGAAGGGTAGTGGCATTGATGCAGTAGATCAAAAAATGCCATTAATAGGGGCGCCTGGGTGGCTCAGTTGGCTAAGCGTCCGACTTCAGCTCAGGTCATGATCTCACGGCCAGTGAGTTGGAACCCCGCTTCGGGCTCTGTGCTGACAGCTCAGAGCCTGGAGCCTGTTTCGGATTCTGTGTCTCCCTCTCTCTCTGACCCACCCCGTTCATGCTCTATTTCTCTCTGTCTCAAAAATAAATAAACATTAAAAAAAATTTAAAACAAATCTTTAAAAAAAAATGCCATTAATAAAGGAAGTACAGTTCTCCATTGACAAGAAGATTGGAACTGATGTTCCGTAATATTGGATAGGAAACTTTAATTCAATAATGTAGATAGTTTTAACAGTGTAGATAAATCACATCTATTTTTGACATATGTCAAAACTGTCAAAACTTCAGATTCAACTGAAAAATGATTATGAATAGTAAGAGTTCAATAAGATCACATAACAAAATATGCAAAACATATAGCTTTTGTACAAATACATAATAACTAATGATAATTTTCCAGCTTTCTTGAGATGTAATTGACATATAGCAATGTACAAGTTTAAGGTGTAGAGTGAGATAATTGATTTACTTATATATTGCAAAATGATTACAACAGTAGTACTGATTAACCCCTCCATCACCTCACATAATTATCTTTTATTTTTGGAGTGAGAACATTTAATATCTACTCCATTAGCAACCTTTAAGTTTATGATGCAGTACTGTTAACTATATCACCATGTTGTTCAGTAGAGCCCCATAACTTATTCATCTTATAACTGAAACTTTGTACACTTTGACTGACACCCTCTCATTTCCCACACCCCTGGTGGCTGTAAACCACCATTCTAATTTCTACTTCTATGACTTAGGCTTTTTTAGACTCTACACATAAGTGAGATCATATAGTATTTGTCTTTCTACGTCTGATTTGTCTCATTTAAGATAATGTCCTGAAGGTCTATCTTTGTTTTCACAAATGTCAGGCTTTGTTGTGGCTAAATAATATTTCATTGTATATATGTAGGTTTCTTTTTCTTTCTTTCTTTCTTTCTTTCTTTCTTTCTTTCTTTCTTTCTTTCTTCTTTCTTTCTTTCTTTCTTTCTTTCTTTCTTTCTTTCTTTCCCCATTCTTTCATAGATGGGCACTAAGGTTGTTTCCATATCTTGGCTATTGTGAACACAATACTGAATTCATTTCCTTTCAATATGTTTCCAGAAATGGGATTGTTAATCAAATGGTAGTTCTATTTTTTTAATGATGTTACTCTCAGATTAAATTAGGGTTATGTATTTTGGAGAAGAAGATCATTGAGTTAAATTTATCATTTTCATCACAACCATATCGTGAATTCATACTATCAGCATGATTTATCACTGTTGGTGTGAAGTTTGATTACCTGACTGAGGTACTAATAGTAAGGTTCTTCACTTAAGGTTGCTCTCATACCTACCCTCCACTTTCCACTCTGTACTCTGTGGAAGGAAGTCACTATGTGCAGCTGACCCTGCACTGTTGGGAATTATGCTCTGCTTAGAATATGGAGTAAATTATTTGGGATTCTTTACATGGAAAATTTGTGTATTCTTTCCCATTTATTAATTTATTCAATTATTTATTTAGATCCGTATGGACTCATGGAAATGTTTTGTACTTCGGGTTATATTCAATACTAATTTATCTTGTTGCTAAATTTTTCTAGCTTTGGCCATTGGGGGACATTTCAAGTTAACTACTCTTTCCTGTGACATCCATCCATCATAGTTGTTTTTATTTTTCATTTATTTATTTGTTTGTTTGTTTGTTTTTTTAATTTACAACCAAGTTAGCATATAGGGCAATAATTATTTCAGGGGTAGATTTCTTAATGCCCCTTACCCATTCAGCCCATCCCCCTTCCCACAATGCTTCCAGCAACCCTCTGTTCTCTATATTTAAGAGTCTCTTATGTTTTGTCCCCTCCCTGTTTTTATATTCTTTTTGCTTCCCTTCCCTTATGTTCATCTGTTTTGTATCTTAAATTCCTCATATGAGTGAAGTCATATATTTGTCTTTCTCTGACTAATTTCACTTAACATAATACCCTCTAGTTCCATCCATGTAGTTGCAAGTGGCAAGATTTCATTCTTTTTGATTGCCAAATAATACTCCATTGTATATATATACCACATCTTCTGTATCCATTCACCCATCAATGGACTTTTTCCATACTTTGGCTGTTGTTGATAGCACTGCTATAAACATTGGAGTACATGTGCCCTTTCAAAACAGTACACCTGTATCCCTTGGATAAATACCTAGAAGTGAAATTGCTGGGTCATAGGGTAGTTCTATTTTTAACTTTTTGAGGAACCTCCATACTGTTTTCCAGAGTAGCTGCACCAGTTTGCATTCCCACCAGCAGTGCAAAAGAGATCCTCTTTTTCTGTATCCTCACCAACATCTGTTGTTGCCTGAGTTGTTAATGTTAGCCATTCTGACAGGTGTAAGGTGGTATCTGATTGTGGTTTTGATTTCTAGTTCCCTGGTGATGAGTGATGTTGAGCATTTTTTCATGTGTCAGTTGGCCATCTGGATGTCTTCTTTGGAGAAGTGTCTGTTCATGTCTTTTGCCCATTTCTTCTTTGGATTATTTTTGGGGGTGTTGAGTTTGATAAGTTCTTTATAGATTTTGGATGCTAACCCTTTATCTGATATGTCATTTGCAAATATCTTCTCCCATTCCGTCAGTGGACTTTTAGTTTTACTGATTGTTTCCTTTGCTGTGCAGAAGCTTTTTATTTTGATGAGGTCCCAATAGTTCACTTTTGCTTTTGTTTCCCTTGCCTCTGAAAATGTGTTGAGTAAGAAGTTGCTGTGGCCGAAGTCAAAGAGGTTTTTCCCTCCTTTATGCTCTAGGAATTTGATGGCTTCCTGTCTTAGGTTTAGGTCTTTCATCCATTTTGAGTTTATTTTGTGTATGGTGTAAGAAAGTGGTCCAGGTTCATTTTTCTGCATCTCACTGTCCAGTTTTCCCAGCACCAGTTGCTGAAGATACTGTCTTTATTCCATTGGATTGGATATTCTTTGCTGCTTTGTCAAAAAATAGTTGGCCATATGTTTGTGGGTCCATTTCTGGGTTCTCTATTCTGTTCCATTGATCTGAGTATCTGTTTTTGTGCCAGTATCATACTATTTTGATGATTACAGCTTTGTAATACAGCTTGAAGGTCAGGATTGTGATGGCTCCAGCTTTGGTTTTCTTTTTCAGGATTGCTTTGGCTATTCAGGGTCTTTTTTGGTTCCATAAAAACTTTAGGATTGTTTGTTCTAGCTCTGTGAAGAATTCTGGTGTTATTTTGATAGTGATTGCAAATCGTGGTTCTTTGTGTAATTTCTTGAGGAACCATCACCACCATTCTATTTTCTATAGTGGTTTCACCAACTTACATTCCTACAAACAGTGCAAAAGTCCATAAAACTCCTGGATGGTGGGGGGAAACAGGGAAAAACTTTATATATATATACATATATATATATATATATATATGTAAATATGTATATATGTATATATATGTAAATATGTATATATGTATACATATACATATATGTGTGTATATACATATACATATATATGTATATGTATATGTATATACATATACATATATATGTGTGTATATATATATACACACATATATATGTATATATATATATATATAGAACTTTTTAAGTTTACTCATTTTGAGAAAGTCAGAGACAGCATGAGTGGGGTAGGGCTAGAGAGAGAGAACAAGGAGAGAGTATCCCAAGTAGACTCCACACTGTCAGAGCAGAGCATGATGCAGGGCTTGAACCCATGAAACCATGAGATCGTGACCTGAGCCGACCCAAGAGATGGACGCTTAACCACTGAGCCACCCAGGCACGCCAGGGATATATTTCTTGACATTGGTCTTGGCAACAGTTATTTGGTTATGACACTAAACGCGAAAGAAACAAAAGCAAAAATAGACAAGTGGGACTATGTCAAACTAAAAAGCTCCTGCACAGCAAAAGAAACAATGAACTAGATAATAATGAAAAAAATTCCAAGTAATGGGTTAAGACCTAGATAAAGATCTTATTAAAGTGATCATAATGAATACAAAAAAGATGAATAAGTGGACACAATAATTTGGTGAAATGGCATGAAATGGCTATAACATAAGGCAATACCAAATAATATCCACAAACTTTGAAAATATTCTGGTTTTGATTTGTTATTAAATAAAGCATAAGGTGAAAATTATTAATTATCCAAGGGGCACAAAAAATAGATGGTAATGGCTAAAAAAAATACAAGGTTTCATAGGAAAATAAAATGCTTCTCTCCGGCAACATTAATGAGTACTAGACTATACGTGAAACTAAAAGCCACACTCTGTAATCACAGTGATGCAATTTTTCAGCATACAGTGAAAACTTCTTTTTATCTACCCACCCACTCCCCTTCATCTGTCAGTTCTTTAGTAGAGGTTTAGCTTCCACATACATTCTCACACATTAAAAATCAATGAGAAAATATTTTTCAACGTTTATTTATTTATTTTATTTTTGGGGGGGACAGAGAGAGACAGAGCATGAACGGGGGAGGGGCAGAGAGAGAGGGAGACACAGAATCGGAAACAGGCTTCAGGCTCTGAGCCATCAGCCCAGAGCCTGATGCAGGGCTCGAACTCACGGATCGCGAGATCGTGACCTGGCTGAAGTCGGACGCTTAACCGACTGCGCCACCCAGGCGCCCAATGAGAAAATATTTTAATTAGCAACCTAATTGACCTCAATTTAGTCCAAGTATGTGAGGGGGGGAAAAAAAAACTTGTCAAGGGCAGACTTCACTGTGAATAACTCTTTCAAATTCAAACCAAACAAATTGTAAAATCAAAATTCTAGAGTTGAAACACTTGTAATTTTTAAAATGTGCTTTTTCTTTCACTTTGGAAGACTCGGGTTTTCATAATTAACTATATTTTAAGGGGAATAATTTTCAGTCTAATATGGGCTATGTATGGATATTTGGCCACATAAATAATAAATATCCTTTAAAAACATCCTTAGTATCTCATTTCTGGATCCCACTAAGTTTTTTTTTTTTAACTTTTTTTAATGTTTATTCATTTTTGAGACAGAGACAGAGCATGAGTGGGGGAGGGGTAGAGAGACAGAGGGAGACACAGAATCCAAAGGAGCCTCCAGGCTCTGAGCTGTCAGCACAGAGCCCGATGCAGGGCTCAAACTCACAGACCTTGAGATGGTTACCTGAGCTGAAGTCGGATGCTCAACTGACTGAGCCACCCAGGTGCCCCAGGATCCCACTAAGTTTTGTATTTTAAGAGACCAATTCAAATTAAATACAGTCATTGTGTGGCAAAGCTGAGAAAATATGAATATTTATAACAGCTCATGCCAATGAAATAGCGTTGAAGTTACAGTCAATAAGCAACAATAATTCATATTGCTGAGCATATGTACATATTCTGTAAAATAGTATGTAAAATAAATGAAACTTTACTTTTTAGGAACTAAAATTTTACTTTTTAGGTACATAGGGCTAATTCATCTTTCTTTCCCCCATAAACACCTTATTTTATCAGTTTATATGTTTCTAGACAGAAATTATGACACAAACTAATTTAAACAGTAAGGACTATTTCTTATCTCATGTGACAGAACCTAAGGTAAGGTTAGTACAGAATTAGTTTATTGAAGGACTCAAAGACACTGTTGAAAACCTAAGTTTTATCCTGAATGTTCAGATGGCCTTTCATCCTTACAAAGGGTGGAAGTTCTTCACAAGATGGATGCAACATTATTCTAAAGAAGCTGTCTCAGGATGCCTGGGTGGCTCAGTCGGTTAAACATCTGACTCTTGATTTTGGCTCAGGTCATGGTCTCATGGTTTGTGCGATTGAGCCCAGTGTTGGGCTGTGCGCTGACAGTGGCGAGACTGCTTGGGATTCTCCATCTCCCTCTTTCTCTGCCCTCCCCCACTTGCACGTGTGCACACACTCTCTCGAAATAAATAAATAAACATTTTAAAAAAGCTGTCTCATTCTGGATGTCTGATTTTAGGTGTGAGTGAATTATTCCCCAAATACCTCCCATCTACCATAGATTTTTCTCGTGAATTGTTAACCAAAGTTTTATCATACACCACATAGTTCAATTCAAAAATCTAGTTCAAGATTAGGATTTAGCCTTTTGAGGGAGTAGAGTCAACTTCATCTCAGCTGAGTTTCTCTTAAACAGGAAGACAATATTTAAATAAAAAGTAATATGTCTTTACCTAGGGCAACTCATAACGTTTTCAATATAATATCCATTATTAATATCAGATAAAAATCGTTACCTTTAATTTCCTCTGAAGAATTAAAGAAATTAAAAGAATTCTGACATGGGAGCTGAAAGATTTCATCCAGGAACTGCCATTCTTCCGTCACATAACCTTTGATAAGTTTCTAATCTTCTTGAAACTTGATTTACATATTTGTAAGACGAGAATAGAATTAATAGCATCGTATACCCTTTAGATATTGAGGATAGAACAGATAATGTATTTCAATGCAGTCTATAAATTATAATGTGTTGTATAAACTGGAATTATAATTATTATTTAAGCTTTACTCATATCGGCATATCAGTTTTCATTCCCAGTGGAGAAACAAGTTGGCAACAGAAAGTTAATGAAAAGTGGGCTATTCAACAAGATGTATTCAGGCAGGAGAAAATCATAGAGATTTTTCTTCTTTGTACTTCTTCAGTTGCATTGATTTCAACCCTAGGATGTTTTATCATATAAGCATGCTTAGCAACAGTTGCTGTTGCTGTTTGGGGTTATTGTCGGTAAATACACAAACACAGAAGAGCAAAAGGACAAAAAAAAATGTGTAAGCATTGGGCTAGGTGCATTCTGTGCCTGTTAAGAAGGTTGATAGATTAGTAACATCCGACCCTGACTTCAGAGAAATTTTGCAATATAGTGGAAGTGACAGTCAGGGACACATTGTGAAACCCCAGAGTGTAGAAGTTAAGCACATGGCCTCAGAAAGATTTGGATTCATGTCCCAGATCTGGCAAAGATTGTCTTTTTGACTTTGGGCAATGCATTTTGTATTTCTAAGCTTCAAGAAGCTTTTTAATATACCACATGCTGTTCCCAGACTTGATTCTTCATTCTGTATTCAAAATTAAGAAACTGACATACTAGTATGATGAAATAGCTTAGGTAAGAGACAGTATAATATATGACTTGTCAAATGATGAGTTGCTTACAAGATTCTATATGAGTTTATGGCACTTTGGGAAAAGAAGAACATAAAATCTGGAAGAAATGGCTCTCAGCATGGGTTTTCTAGCTCTTTTATAACAAATAAAATTATCTATTAAAGAGCAAATAAATTCTAACTACTATCAGTAAAAAACCTAAATAGTTTGACCAAATCAAATATAGTACAAATGTACCAATCCAAATATGTTTTAGCTTTCCTTTTTTTCTCTAACAAATGGAAAATATATATTCACTTTTTATCATACCTATACAAAATCTAATCATATCATCTGCTTTAGGCTTTTTAAAGCATCATTAAGTAGAGACCTGAAAAAGAACCTTTTAATGTTACTCTAATCCTGATGGTTGATTGTATTCAGAACTATCTATGAAAAGAACTGGCCAGACTGGCTCATTTGAACTTGTCAGCAACAAAGGCAATTTAAAATTATTATCAAAGTAATGCCCCAGTTGAAATCATTTCATTGTGGCTTAACTCTGTTTCATTCCTTAAGAGCAGATCATGTCATTCCAATTATTTTCTGTTTAAAATTGTTTTATATCAAGCTAACAAAAGGTCTTGATTAGGATAATCAGGATTATCAATCATTTTCAACTTTTGGTTCCAGGAACTATAGGATTTCTTATGCTCATCACTTTTAACATATGATAAAAGGCCTATTTTCTTTCAAATGTTATTTCCCTCCTTTTCCTCTTCTTTGTCCACTGTTGTGTTACCCTAAACAATGTTTTCTGAAGTTTCCTTTTAAAGGATTCTCCAAGATATTTCAGATCTGAGATTAGTATTTTACAAATTAAGAGGAAATACTTTATATGGTTAACGGTAAGGAATTCTGATGTATTTTAAAAAGAAGACACAAAAGCATGTTTCCTTTGTACTTTGATATAAGAAAAAAATCCCAGTAAGCAATTTTCATTATCTGAAATCTTGGCTTAAAAAAAAATTCCGAATATTTTGAGTATATATTTTTTTATAATGGGGAGATGAAAGTTTCATAAAGTTTGTTTTTGAGAGAGAGAGAGAGAGAGAGAGCGAGCAGGGGAGGGCCAGAAGGAGAAAGGGGGACACAGAATCTGAAGCTGGCTCCAGGCCAGAGCTGTCAGCACAGAGCTGCCTCTGGGCTCGAACTCACGAACAAAAAGATCAGGAGCCAAAGTTGGTCCCTTAACCCACTGAGCCACCCAGGTGCCCCAAGAATATTTTATTCATAACCTGTCCTTTCTCCCATCGTGTTTACAGGAAGCTTAGACTATTGAACCTAAAAGTGATGACTGGTAAGACCTCTGGGCACGATGTTTGCAGGTTCACATTTTTGCATCGATTCTGTTCTTGAAATAAAATCACCAACTAATAATAATTATAATTACTATAATTACATTAATTGTTTTATATATTTATTTATAATTTAAATATAAATTTTAAATATAAATTTAAATATAATTTTATTTGAATTTAAATATAAAATTAAATATAAAATTTATAATTATAATAACCATATTTTATAATATAATATGTATTATATCATATTCTTTAATATATAATTATAATAATTATTATTAGTTGGTGATCTTATTTCAAGAACAGAATAACTATTATTCAAATAACAATAATAATAATTATTATTATTATCATTTAAGAATAAAAGCATAAAAAATAGTGCAGACAAAAAAATTAGCGATTTTACCACCATCACACCTTCACTGAAAGTTGAAAATTCTCCAGAATTAATTTTACTAAGACAAAGATTAATCCCTGAGCAACAAATAATTTATGATATTTTGTATATTTGAATTAAATATTGCTACTGAAATATAAAATACGTGATTTGTAAAAGATAAAATTGAATCTCTAAACAATAATAGCAAGTAAAATTTTCACTGGGTTGCTAAAATGGAATGATAATCTGTATTTGTCAGGAAGGGAATAGAGATACTAAATAACTTCAGGATTCTTTAGATAACTTATATATATATATATAAGTTATTACTTATACCATTATATATATATATTTATTTATATTTATATAAATATATAGTAGGTATATTATATCTATATTGTATACTAGATCTCCAGAACTTACTCATTTTACATATCTGAAACTTTGTACCTTTAACCATTGTCTTTTAAATATTTATATATGAAAATGTAGCTACAATACTTTGCTTCCATATCATCACAATATAGAAAGGAGAATATATGAAACTTAAAAACTCATCAAGATACAGAAAAGGGAAAGAAAGCAAACAAATTGTGGTAATCCGAAAGCACAAAATAATATTAATGGAATAAATCAAAATGTGTGAGTAGAAACAAAAATATAAATAGGCTAAACTCACTTGTAAAAAGAGCCTCAGAACTAAGAGCCTTAAACTAATAAAAAACAAGTAAGGGGCACCTGGGTGGCTCAGTTGGTTAAGTGCCGCCTTCAGCTCAGGTCATGATCTGGCGGTTGGTGAGTTTGAGCCCCTCGTTGTGCTCTGGGCTGACAGCTCACGGCCTGCAGCCTGCTTTGGACTCTATGCCTCCCTTTCTCTCTGCCCCTCCCCTGCTCGCTCTCTCTCTCTCTCTCTCTCTCTCTCTCTCTCTGTCTCTCAAAAATAAATAAACTGAAAAACAAAAAAAGTGAAAAAAAAAACCAAGTAAAACAAATAGGAAAAAAAGCAGAAACAGAAACAAATATAGATATATACTCCTAACAAAAGATACACAAACCACAACTATATAGAAAGTTGAAAGTAAAGAGGCAACAAAATCTATGCAAGTCAAATCACTAATCAAAAGAAGTACCTGGGTGGCTCAGTCATTTAAGCATCTGACTCCTGATTTCAGCTCAGGTTATGATCTCAGGGTCCTGGGCCCAAGTGCCCCCCCACCCAGGTCAGTCTCCTCCCTGAGCTTGGAGCCTGCAAGATATACTCACTCTCTCTCTCTCTCTCTCTCTCTCTCTCTCTCTCTCTTCCCTTCCCTCTCCCCTGCTTGCACTCTTTCTCTCTCAAAAAAAAAAAAATCATTGGCAAAATAATATTGGATTAAATGGCATTTAAGAAAAGCAGCATTAATAATAATGAAGAAACAAATAAATAACTGTGAAAAGAGAAAACTTAGAACAGATGATACATGTTAGGTATTTCAGTAAACATCAAAAATGGTTATTGAGGCAAAGTTCAGTTTCAAGGAAATGATAGGCTATAAAAGAGACTCGTATGTTAACAGGCAATTTAAAGGCAGTATGATTAAGTATTACAACAGGGTTTTCAGGGAGTGCAACTCAGTCTTGTGGGAAGGGTCAAGGAAGGTTCCTGAATGCAGCATGTTTTATTTATTTATTTGTTCATTTATTTAAATGTTTATTCTTTTTTGAGAGAGAGAGAGAGAGAACATGCACAGGAGTGGAGGAGGGGCGGCGACGGGGACAGGATCTGAGGCAGGCTCTGCACGGACAGCAGAGAACGCGATGTGGGGCTCGAACTCACCATTGTGAAACTATGACCTGAGCTTAAGTAAAACTCTTAACCGACTGAGCCACGCTGGTGCCCCAGTATGTTTTAAATAGAGGCACAGAAAACTAACAGAGTTCATTCTGAACAAAAGAAGCCTGTTCATGCAGAAAGAGCAACCTTGTTAGAGGCTTGGAGGTGGGGAAAAAAGCCTGAGCCAGCTGGGTACCTGAGGTCACAGTTACAGCTTCCACTACAGAAGGTAGAGATTGAGACAGGATGGATGATAAGGAGTCAAGGAAGGAGACTGGATAGGCCAGCAAGTTGAGGTATGTTGAATTTGGATTTTTTTTTTTTTTTTTTGAGAAAATGAATTGAAACTAGTTACATAGGAAGAACACAGCTGCCATGTACATTAAGAAGAATTCTCTGGTACCAGAGTGGAGAATAAGAACTAGAAGTCAAGAAAATAACAGAACTGTATCATAACCATGTAAGAGATTAAGAGGATCTAAATTTAATAATTCTGAATGTTTCATTTGAAAATAAAGTTCAGAAAAACACCAATCTTAATTTCTCAAGGCAGTGAGAATGGGAAGTTTATACTTATTCTTAATTTCAAGGGTTCTAATTTCTTATCATTTGCATAATAGGATAATTGTCTCTAAGAAAGCACTTTCTCATTCTTAGAGATGCTTGACACATTCCTTTATGAGAAAAAGTCTTGGCATATTCTCCATCTCCCTGATTTTTTACTACATGAAAAATTAGGGAAACATACATCTACTGAGCATACAAGTCAGACTGTAATGCATAATAAAGTAGAAATAGATATTTATAATATTTAAAAAAATCATTGCAATCTTATAAATATTGATTCACATTAGTACTTAGGAAAAACCTTGCTAATAACTTTTGTATCATAGAAATTAAATATATGTGTGTGTGTGTGTAATAAGATAGTGCAATACGTCAATAAGTTCTGAATAATGGATTTTCATAATGTATTATTACTTCATTGTATGAGGTATATTGAATGAATGTCAGCATATATTATTATAAAATAGCATAACTGAGAAAAGACACTCATAAACATAATAGTATTCTAGAATAAGGCCAAATCAATATTGGCATTGAGATCATAAGATATTAATAATGAATAAGTATGTCAAAGATAGCCAAATAAATAATTCAGAGGACTCAAAGATAATTTTTGTATCAGTTCCCAACCAGAAAAATTACATTTAATTGCCATTTAACAAGTACAATTTAAAACATAATCTTACAAATATCTGTGTCTTAGGAAGTAAAGAACAAGTCATTTTAGAAGATCCATTCTAAAAAATACAGACAAGATAAAATTACATAGAAAGCACTATTGCAAGTACATTCACTTTGCTCCATTTTCACTGGCATTTCCCTACTAGAGGCTAACATCATCTCTCACTTAGACACCTAAAACAGTTTTCTCAATTAAAAACTACCACTCCCACTACCCCAAGGATAAAATCTGAATTGTTTAAAACAATCTGAAGCCCCTCCATAATGGTTTGGATGCTTAAAAAAAAAAAAAGCCTTCATTTCATTTTTACCTTTTCTTTTCTATCAGAATTTTTAATGTTTATTTATTTTCTTTGAGAGAGATAGGATGCGTGAGCAGGGGAGGGGCAGAGAGAGAGAGAGGGAGAGAGAATCCCAAGCAAGCTCCACACTCAGCATGGAGCCAGACACGGGATCAATCCCAGGAACCTCAAGATTATGACCTGATCTGAAACCAAGAGTCAAATGCTTAACTGACTGAGCCACCCAGACACTCCCTCAGTACTTTGGATAGCTTTATTGAGGTATAATTGAGTTAGAGTAAACAATATGAGGGGTGCCTGGGTGGCTCAGTCAGTTGGGCGTCCGACTTCAGCTCAGGTCATGGTCTCACAGTTCGTGGGTTCGAGCCCCGCGTTGGGCTCTGTGCTGACAGCTCAGAGCCTGGAGCCTGCTTCGGATTCTGTGTCTCCCTCTCTCTCTCTCTCTCTGTTCCTCCCCCATGCATGCTCTTTCTCTCTCCTTCAAAAATAAATAAAAACATTAAAAAAAAGTAAAGTTAACAATATGATCAGTTCTGTGAAATGTATACTAACTTAAAATAATAATCATAGTAATGACACTGAAGAAATCTGTCATTCCCAAAAGTTTCCTTGTGCCTGTCCTTATCAAGCAACCCCTCAGTAAATATTCCTTGTCTTTATGCAGATATTGATCTGGTTTCTGTCACTATAGATTAGTTTGCAGTCATTAGAATTTTAATAAATGGGATCATAAAGCATGAGCACTTTTGGTCTTCTTTTACTTAGCCTAATTATTTTGAGAGTCAGCTATGAAGTTGAATTATCAATGATTTGTTTGCTTGTATTTCTGAGTACTATTCTATTTTATGAAAGTAACAAAAAATCTTTATTAACTGTTTATATATATTTAGATTTTTTTCCAGTTTTGGCTATCATGAATAAAGCTTCTATAGAAATATGTTTAAATATCTTTGTGTACATAGAGGCTTCATTTATCTTGAGTAAATACCTAGTAGAAGAATGGCTATGTCATATGGTAGATGCATGTTTAACATTTTAAGAAATTGACACATTGTTTTCAAAATCATTGTACCATTTTATGTTCTCACCAATCATGGCTTCAGTTGCTTCCCGCACATTTCCCAGGCACTTCAGCCAAAAATATCAAGTAGAGAGTAAGTGTGTTTCTTTTTCTGTAACTCAGCTGAAACTTTTGATTTCAATAACCTCTTATGGTAGGAAAATTGATATATTCATGTTTAGGTAAACAGTGAAATTAGCAGTTATTCAACATTTCACTTGCATTTAAAATAAATCAGTTCTACATTCCTTCTCAGCAAATGCGGTGAGCTGCCTCTTCCCTCAGAACGTATTTGAGTTCCCAGGGGGTCTTACAGACATGCAGATGCCTGCTGGGCACACAGCACAGGTTGGGAAGGAGTGTATCTCTTATTCTGCTATCCGGTGATGTATAATTTTCCTCCTGATGGTTTGTGTTTGACCTCTATGACATGATCATTGGCATTCATCCCTGCTAGCATATGCTGAAGTCGGCTACATCTTGACATCTCTAAGTGATAGATGTTTTCCTTGTCCTGACCCTGGCTGCTTGATGTTCAGTAGTCTTCTCTTTGTCACTTTCATACTGAAATCGGGGGGCGGGGGGGTTCGTAGATATTTAGCAGTTAGTTATCCTTCTACCAGAGCAGTGAGGAATACATTGGGACTATTTCCTTAAATGCGTCAGCTAACCATTGCTACTCTACTACTCAGATGCTTTGCTGAATATGAGGCTTCTCTATTGTGTTACAATCTCCTTGAGCTACACTCTGCAAAGCTGGGTACGGAGTCCTTCACTGTACTAAGATCTCCCAAATACAGGAATCTCTATCACATCCCACTGGAATGAATACAGCAAAAGGGAGCCCATGAAGAGAGTTCTCCATTGCTCTTCTTTTTCTACTCATTTTCCTCCTTCCAACTGGTTGACTTTGTCTTCCTTAGAACAAGAAAATTACCCTTTTTACCTTTTGCCATTCCCTCAAATTTATTATGGTAAAGTATATATGAGCCCTTCAGGACTACTTTGCCATAATTTAAGTATTTTTGTTGTTTTTCTCACTTTCTATAGTTTGTTACCTACCTTGTGGTAATTAAATGTCATCTCTCAAAAAAACACCTTTGACTCCATTGGTGGAGTGTTACATGCTAAGACTAAAAATAAATATCCAGGGGGTGCCTGGGTGGCTCAGTGTGTTAAGCCTCCGACTCTTGACTTCAGCTCAGGTCATTATCTCACTTTCATGGGATAGAGGTCATGGCCATGCTCAGTGTGGAGCTGGAGTCTGCTTCAGATTCTGTGTCTCCCTCTCTTTTTGCCCCTCCCTTGGTTGCACACGTGTGTGTGCGCTTGCACCTGCGTTCTCTCTCTTTCTCTAAATAAGCATTTATAAGTAAATAAATAGATAAATGTCCATTATTTGTATTTTGAAGTATTATTCCACTGCAGTTCTGTTGATATTTTGGCCTATGCCCCCAGGAAGCCAGACCCAGTTATCAGTTATCTGCTCTAAATTATTTTCTCCAGGATGAAAAATCATTCATGCAAAGCAGTACATTACTATGTGGCTGACTGTCAGTGAGGTCCCCCTGGCTTGCATACCTACCCCAAACACAAGGAGCATAAGGGCCAAGGCTCCATCCTGTTGAAAGAACTTTGTGGAATTTGAGTGATGGCATGTGAGCAAACATGTTTGCCTAAACCAAAGCCCTCATGAGCTGGCATGCCAGCTGAAATCTGCCATGTGCTTCTCCTCCCCACACCTCTGCTTGTGTTTGGAAATGAGTGCTGGTACCTGGGATCTTCTGAGACTGGAAAAGCCTCTTTGGCCCCTCTCTGCTTCTGGAGTTTCCCCAAGCTTACCAGAATTTATACAGTACTTGCAGGAAGTTCCTTACTGTGAAGTTTTTGATTTCCCTACAAACAAACAGAAAGAAGGATGCTTCTACTCCTTCCAGCAGTTACCTTAATCCTTTCCAGGGTAAACGATCTCCTTTCTAGCCTGACTTTGGAGTCAGGTCTCTGCTGGTGTATCATTCTGTTCTATCCTGTCCCAGGTGACCTGGGCTTGATTTGTCCTTAGTTCTTAGAGATGTTATTTGAGACAGAGTTTGAGATGAAGCACCACAGCTACTCTAACATTTGCTGTAAGTCCCCTGCCTTCAGCTTATCACTCCATACCTATCCTTCCAAATTCACTCTTACAATTGTCTAGGGCATCTTCGAAATCAACAGTGATTTCTAAGACTTCGCCTTATCTCTGCACAGCTCTTTTCCACAGGATAACAGCTATTGCCTCCAGATAACTTGGCGTTGTAATTCTGTTCTAGCATGACCCTGGTGTAGATATACACCGCATGTCCCTTCTTGGAATTAGCGTTACATACCACCTATCACAGACTATTGTCATAAGCCAGCCATTTAACAAACAATAACACAAACAAACATAAATTTCTATTTCCAGAAACTCAACTTATTTTCTAGCTCTTGATTACATGTGGTTTCTGCTCAATAGTAGAAATCTAAGAATTTATCGTTATTTTCAAGTACACTCAGTCCAGTTAATTTAAATATCATTTTAGGTTTGACTATTAAGGTGACAAGAGATTTTAACTATCATTATCAGAAATCACTTGTTTCCAGTTAGTGCCATTGATGGCTGAATTATGGAGAACTTATATGTGAACAGTTTCACGTTCATTACCTTATTTATAGTGAGGTTGGCAGAAAGCCCATTTTAGAGATAAAGAAACTAACCCTTGGAGCAACTGTGTGCCCTGTGGTTACCCACTGAATCCATGGTAGAACCAAGAGGTCTTTTAGCTGAGCCCAGATGCCCTTTTTCCCTTCAGAATCTAATTATTATAGGGGTGCCTTGGTGGCTCAGTTGATTAGCATCTGACTTCAGTTTACGTCATGATCTCACTGTCCATGAGTTTGAGCTCCACATCAGGCTCTGTGCTGACAGCTCAGAGCCTGGAGCCTGCTTCAGATTCTGTGTCTCCCTCTCTCTCTCTCTGTCCCTCTCTGCTCATGCTCTGTCCCTCTTTCTCAAAAAAATAAACATTTCTAAGAAAGAATGTAGTTATTATAATTTTGATGAGATATATTTGGTCCTGCTGCTTCTGGAAGTTAGGAGGATTTTAGATGTACTGGAAGGAAAACTTGAATTCTAGTCTTGAGCAACTTGCCTTTCTGTCCCATGCCTCCATTCCTGTTTTAGAAGATAAAGTGGCAGGATAACATAATATTTCAATTGCCTTTCAACTCAGGATTCCAAGATCCTGTCTACTTTAGCAAAAGACAAGCATCAGCAAATTAGATCAGAGTAGGAGGTCATTTTGTTTTATATGTTTGTCTAAGAACATTTTCAAATTGGATTCTGACGCAGATGAACAGAAATGAAAGGGTAACTATTAAAAAAGGATGAAAGCAATACAACTGCCAAGGGCATGTATATACCTTAAATTTATAAGTAGAGGGGAAGTGTAGGAGTTAAAGAGAAAAGGGTCAGAAAGAAAGCAGACAGGTTTCTTTATTGTTTCAAAACCACGGAAGAAGAGAATGACACAAATGGTTCTGTTGGTAGAGTGAGATTTCAAGGTTTCTTTTTAACGTTTATTTATTTATTTTGAGAGAGAAAGAGAGATCCCATGAGCAGAGGAGGGGCAGAGAGAGAGAGAAGAGAGAGAGAGAGAACCCCAAGCAGGCTCTGAGCTGACAGAGCTCAACATGGGGATCCAACTCACAAACCATGAGATAATGACCTGAGCCAAAATCAATCAAGAGTCAGACACTTAAGTGACTGAGCCACCCAGACGCCGCATAGAGCCTCATAACTTCTCATGGGTATGAGAGTCCTGATTTTTTTTTATTTTGCATTTATCACACCACTCTGATTTTTTTAATGTTTATTTATTTATTTTGAGGGAGAGAGAGCGAACAGGGAAGGGGCAGAGGAAGAGAGACAGAGAATCCCAAGCAGGTTCCACACTGTCAGCTCAGAGCCAGATATGTGGCTTGAACTCATAAACCGTGAGATCACGACCCGAGCCAGTCAAAAGTCAGATGCATAACAGACTGAGCCATATAGGCACCCCAGATTTCAGCTGTTTAATTGTGAGGGAGGAGATATATAGAGCTGAAAATACAAAGGCTTTAAATTTGGGAAGAGGGGAAAGGCAGAGAAGAAATGCAGGAAAATATCAATAGTGGTGATCGGGGAACAAAAACAGGCAGAAATCAGAAGCTTAAGAATAACAGGCAAATTGTTATAGGCAATAATCTTAGTATTTTAAGAAAATGAGCAAGGCAATAATTTGCCTAAACCAGACACCATTAAGAGTAAGGAAGACTTGGATGACAAATGTAGTTTTTAAAAGTGAGATTTTTGGAGAGCCTGGGTGGCTCAGTTGGTTAAGCGTCTGACTTGGGCTCAGGTCATGATCTCATGGTCTGTGAGTTTGAGCCCTGCATTGGGCTCTGTGCTGACAGCTCAGAGTCTGGAGCCTGTTTCAGATTCTGTGTCTCCCTCTCTCTGACCCTCCCCTGCTCTGTCTCTCTCTGTCTCAAAAAATAAACGTTAAAAAATTTTTTTAAGTGAGTTCTTTAACAGTGAAGGATTCTTTACAGGCAGAGATGAATGAGTATGTATAACATACAATGTGGATCTCCATTTTAAATTTGAAAATGATTCTTATTATTGAGTCCTAATATTTGTTTAGAGTTTCTTATTTATTACGTGCTATGAGAAGCTCAGAGAAAACAAATCTTCAACAAGGAAAAATGCTCTCTACTTTTTATGATTATATATAAGACATAGTTAACTAAACATTGTTATTGAAACTTGCTTTCTTTCTGTCAATAGCATGATGGAAAGTGATTAGGACAGAGGCACTTGGGTGGCTCAGTTGGTTAAGCATCCGACTTCGGCTCAGGTCATAATCTCACAGTTCATGAGTTTGAGCCCTGTGTTGGGCTCTGTGCTAACAGTTCAGAGCCTGGAGCCTCCTTCAGATTCTCTGTCTCCCTCTCTCTTTGCCCCTCCCCCATTCACGCTTTGCCCCCCCCCCAAAATAAATAAACATTAAAAAATTAGAAAAAGAATAGGTCAATTCCAATAGGAAGAATATGAAACTATTTTCTCAAAGGAAAACAGAAGATCTAAGATACTGAAGTGTAGAATTTGCTGGTCTTCCCAGAAGCATTCGGTTTTGCACAGTATTCACTGATGAAGACCTACCGCAAAAACCCAAAGCATATGATATTTATGATGCCAAAATATTTTTTTTATTTTTTAAAAATATGTCATGCAGACTCTCTGATTTTGTTCTGAAACTACTAGACCAAAAAAGATTTCATTTTATTCTATTCTATGGTGGGTGGAATGATTGATTTATATTGAGGTAAAATTGTTATAGAACATATTAGTTTCGGGTGTACAAGGTGTACAACATAGTAATTCTACGTTTGCGTAAATACAAAGCGGCCACCACCACACGTCTAGTTACCATTGCCACCATACAGTCGCCTTCCTTCCGCATCCTCTTTTCTAAATTAAGCTTCTAAAGCAATAGATGATCTCCTAAGCACTGCTTTAACTGTATCCCACAATGTTTGATCTGTTGTTTTTTTTTAATTATCATTTGTTTTGAATTTTTAAAAATTTCCCTTTAAGTTTCATCTTTGAGCTATGTATTATTTGGAAGCATTTGTTTTAAATTCTCCATTTTGGGTTGAATTTTTCTCTAAATCTTATTGCTCTTGATTTCCAGTTTATTTCTTTTATGATTATGGAACAACCTATTTATTATTTGAGTAATTTATTAACCTTGGTAAATTTGTTGAGACTCGTGTGATCATCAAAAATGCCCTGTGCACATGAAAATGCTGTATATTTTGCACTTCCTCTGTGCATTGTCCTCTAAGTATTACTTGTGTCAGAGTGGTTCATGGTGTTCTTCACATCTTTCATTTCTTTCCTGATCCTTTGGTTGTTAGGTCAGTTGCTCTGAAATGGGTATTAAAATCTAAAACTATGATTGTGGAGTTTTCTATCTCTTCCTTTAATTCTATAAATATTTGTTTCCTGCAGTTGAGGCTCTGTATTTAGGTGCATAAAAATTTTGAGTGATGTATCTTTCTCCTAAGTTGTCCCTTTCATTATTATGTAATTTCTCTTTTTCATTGGTAGTTATTTTTCTCATGATGTCTGTTTTGTCTGGTGTTAATGTAGTTATTCCAGTGTTCTTACTCTTACCATTTGCCGTGTATTTCTTTTTGCATACATTGATGTTCAACCTAGCTTTTCATCCTAGTTAGGGTACTTCTTCAACCCAACTGTCCTTCAATGCTAGAATATTTCATCATAGAGCACTGAAAAAGATTATTACAAACATGTTAAGTGGGTGAATAAAATAGGTTTATTTTATCCATATAGGTCATGTAATTAAAACCTGAAAAAATTAGAAATATAGTAATCATATTATTATTATTATTATTATTATTATTATTATTATTATTATCATTAATATATCATCATCATTGGGGTGCCTGGGTGGTTCAGCTGGTTGAGCATCTGACTTCGACTCAGGTCATGACATCATGGTTTGTGATTTTGGGCTCCACACTGGGCTCTCTGTTGTCAGCACAGAGCCAACTTCAGATCCTCTGTCCCCCTCTCTATATCTCCCCCGCTCACGTGTGCTTTCTCTCAAAAATAAATAAACATTAAAAAAATATATCATCATCATTATCATCAGTTTAAAACACATTCAGTGTTAGATTTCTCTTATTAACTTTCAGAAGAATTCGATTAAATTTTCTAATTAAACTATATATCATTAACAAAGGCAATAGTTCTAGTACATGCTAGCATCCTAGCTGCTCTGTATTCTGCATAATTGGATAGCTTCCACCAGTGCTGTCCAATAGAACATTTTGCACTGATGGAAATGGTCTATAACTGTGCTGTTCAATGAAGTAGTCATTAGTCTGTTGACTGTTAAGCTACCGAGTGCTTCAAATGTGACTAGCATGACTAAGGAAATAAACCCTTAATTTTAATAAATGCTAATAAATTGAAGTTAAAATAGTGACATTTAAATTGGTTAATGTGGAAACTATTGTGGAAATCCTGTTTTCCCAGCTCAACATTTCAGATTATGCTTTGAGACTTTTGGCATTTCTTTTGTGCTTTCACTCTGTTCATCTCAGCATCTCTGAACATCACTCCTCAAACTTCATTGGCCGAACAGCAAACCTTTGAGTCATTATAGCCATGTATTATCAACCACAGCATCTGTCAGAGAAGACCCTTACTTCACCTCTAGATCACTGGAATGTTATTATGAGGGCCTGAGGGTAGAGTAAGAAGAGTATCCAAGTAAAACAATACAAAACTGTACATACAGGACATGTCACAAATTCAGAAATCCTGAGATTGTTAGATACCCATACGTATCCTAGAAGTCCTGAATGGAAGGCAAAATGGGAAGAACTGAGATCTCCATCAGAAGGGACAACATGAGTACTTTTATTTGGTTCTTGCATTTCAGTGCCATTTTTAATCTAAATCATTTATAGTATTTTTTTATATTTATTATACTATTTATTATATTAGCATACCACATTTCTATAAGGTTGAGACACAAATGACTTTCAGGTATTGTTATCATGTAAACACAAATATGTATTCCCTCCACAAGTAAATTTCTTAGCCAACGGCAACACAACATGAAACTGTGAGATAAATTCATTAACTTCTTAGTTTGAGGTTCCCAGACCTTTCTGGTAATATAGTCATCTGGAAAACTTGTTACAAAATAGATCTCAGTGACCTATGGACCAACGCCCCCCCCCACCAAAAAAAAATCAAAGGTAATTTTTTGTCTTTTTCTTTTCTTTTGATATAATTAATTGTCAAGCTAGCTAACATACAGTGTATACAGTGTGCTCTTGGTTTTGGGTGTAGATTCCCATGATCCATTGTTTCCATACAACACCCAGTGCTCGTCACAAGTGCCCTCCTTAATGCCCATCACCCATTTTCCTCTCTCTCCTGCCATCCCCATTAACCCTCATTTTGTTCTCTGTATTTAAGAATCTCTTATGGTTTGCCTCCCTCTCTGTTTGAAACTATTTTCCCCCTTCCCTTCCCCCATGTTCTTCTGTTAAGTTTCTCAAGTTCCACATATGAGTGAAACATATATCTGTCTTTCTCTAGCTAGCTTACTTCACTTAGCATAATACCTTCCAGTTCCATCCACATTGTTGCAAAGGGCAGAATTTCATTCTTTCTCATTGCCAAGAAGTAATTTGTAATATTCATAATAATAGTAATAATTACAAAGGATAGAAAATAGGGAAAAATCAGTATTCTTTCTGTTCAGAAACTGGTTTAAAAATGTTTGTATTGGGGCGCCTGGGTGCCTCAGTCGGTTAAGCGTCTGACTTTGGCTCAGGTCATGATCTAGCGGTCTGTGAGTTCGAGCCCCATGTTGGGCTCTGTGCTGACAGCTCAGAGCCTGGAGCTTGCTTCAGATTCTGTGTCTCCCTGTCTCTCTGACTCTCCCCCATTCATGTTCTGTCTCTCTCTGTCTCAAAAATAAATAAACGTTTAAAAAAAATTTTTAATAAATAAAAATGTCTTATTTTATTTATTTATTTTGAAAGACAGAGAGAGAGAGTATGTGCAGGGGAGGGGCAGAGAGAGAGGAAGAGGGAAAGAGACTCTGAAGTAGGCTCCTTATTGTCAGTGCGTGGTCCAACACAGAGCCTGACACAGGGCTTTACTCACAAACCATGAGATCATCACTGAGCCAAAACCAAAAGTTGGTCGCTAAACCGACTGAGCCATCCAGGCACCCCTAAAAATTTTTTTAACATAACAGATTGTATACTTTCTTGTATTTGAAAAATAATTCTGTGATAAAGGTGAAGAGTCAATTTGAATATTACAGCACTGATTGTCATACACATGTTCATGTTTTCCAACATGCTGGCTGACTTAAGGAGACCATCTTGTTATTGAAAGTAATTATTGCCCCAAGTGCTATGTTTTAGCCTCTTATTGATTATACCAGATCACATTGTCAATATTGTTTTGAGTTTACCATTTCATGCAGTCGACATAAAGTACCATAATAAAATCTACTCTTGCTTATTAAATAAGTAGACATACACATTTGCCCTGAACTACATCCAAATATTAGAAATCACATTTATAAAAAAATCACATTTGGGGCGCCTGGGTGGCGCAGTCGGTTAAGCGTCCGACTTCAGCCAGGTCACGATCTCGCAGTCCGTGAGTTCGAGCCCCGCATCAGGCTCTGGGCTGATGGCTCAGAGCCTGGAGCCTGTTTCTGATTCTGTGTCTCTCTCTCTCTCTGCCCCTCCCCCGTTCATGCTCTGTCTCTCTCTGTCCCAAAAATAAATAAACGTTGAAAAAAAAATTAAAAAAAATCACATTTACATATTTATAGAAATAACATGAAAACTCCAATTCTTTATTATTTCAAACATTCTTCAGAAAATATTTGGTAATGTAGGAAAAAAATCTTGAGACAGAGAATAATAGAAAATATATATTCTATTCCATATGCTATTCATAATAGAATTCAATTTTCCCCATTTTTTCCCATATGATTTCTTGGATATAAAGCAATTATTTCTATTATAGGAGATGCTTCTGGTAACTTGCTTTTCTTTCACCGCATAAGAATTCGTAAGAATTATAAAATACTCAAATAAATCAAACATATGGTCAGACTTTTTATCTTCTGAGTGACAGCTAAAATGAGAACACTCTTTAGCAGCAGGATTCTATGCTCATATAGCACTTAATATATAGTCAGTGTTGGTGCATGTGCCCCAGCAGTCAAGTAACTCTCCTTATTAAGGAAAAGTTTGCCCCATTTATTTGATCCACAGAGTGAAAAGGAAGAGAAGGCATAGTGAGAAACAGAGAATATGAAATAAACCAAAAATATTTTCAGAACAAAAATGGCATGTTTTTAGGCATAGAACAGAATTGTGTGCTGTGATATGCCCCATGTTCTTGTATTTATAGTTTGGCTATGTCAGAAATATATACTTATTGCCACAGAGATTATTCATCCATCTCCAATCTAACATGAACAATTTATTCAGCTACACAATTAGTAGCAAAAAAAAGAAAGAAAAAAAGAAAAAGAAAAGCTGTATTTCTAGAAGTGCTGCCATTTTCTAGATGGAGATCTCAATAAGAAAAATGCTGTTTTCAAAGCTACCCATCTAAGCATAAGAATTCTATTTTAACCAGAACAATAACCTCTAAGGAAAAAAATTTGCTGATAAAAACTGAAAATTACCTCAAAGTGATGATAGATGTCTTTATGTTTTCCTTTCATTATTTCTACTATTTTTTTCTAAATTTGCGCATAATTTATTTAAAAGAGGTAGAATTAAAAGTGTTACAAAATATCTAAAACATAACAGTATTATCATATTTGAACTTAAACTAATCTGCTCTTAACAGTATTGTTTAATTTTTATTTTTAACGCATTGATTCTCTTTGTAGAGATTGTACAATAGCAATGAAAATAAGACCTTTCTTTTGTATAGTAGTTCTTCACAATTTACAAGACATTGCATATACATTATTTTATTCTCAATATCCACAATTAGGTGAGGTAAATATTAACTCCACTTTAGAGTAGGTGTAAATTTGGGGTCAGCAGTTAGTTGGTTACTAGCTCATGGTTTCTCTCATTTAAGTGACAAAAAAGTCTCAATACTAATGATTTCTCCATTGTGTTTAAAGTGCATTTTGTTGAGATTTAATCAAATAGATGGTGTGGAAACTCAGTGAATATAAAATATACAGAATTAAAAAAATAATGACAATATATAACTATTGTACTATTATATTTCATATAAGTTGTGTTAGAACTTTAGATTTATAGCACAGTGCTGTTCTCTATTGTTATAGATACAATATTTGGTTATTTAAAGAATTAGACTAATACATTCTAGATATTTTAGCTGTTCTCTTTGCTCTTTTGAATGTAACTCTTACACATGAATTTAAAATAGTGTACATCTAGTTATAGGAGTAAGTATAATCTTTTTCCAAAAATAAAGAATTAAGTATTAAAAAATATTATTAATGCCTATTACAAAATTTTTAAGAATTTTAAGCAAATTAATAATTTAAACATAAGCATCTAAATTTTCTCTTTAAGTACCTTCAAACTTTCATTTAAAATAAGGATCAAATCATTAGGTAAACATATTTACTATTACCCAATGAAGATAATTCTCGTCTTTGAAAATGTGTTTTTATTATGTGTGAATGTATCCCCCCAAAATACTTATACTTATGACATTACAGGTACCCCCCTTAAAAATGTTATGTTCCAATAAACTGTAGATAATTAAAAAAAAATATTGTTTCATAAAAGCTAAACTATAGATACTGAAATATTTCCTAAAAGTTCTAACTTTTTTTAAATTTTTAAAATTTTTTTAAATGTCTATTCATTTTTTTGAGAGAGAGAGAGCACGAGTAGGGGGGGGGTGGCAGAGAGAGAGAGGAGACACAGAGTCTGAAGCAGGGTCCAGGCTCTGAGCTGACAGCACAGAGCCCAACACAGGTCTCAAACTCAGGAACCAAGAGATGACGACCTGGCTGAAGTTGGATGCTTAACCCACTGAGCCACGGAGGTGCCCCCTTCTGACTATCCTTTTTAACTCAAAAATATAGCTTAACTCTAGTCATAACTATTGTAAACCTAGGTTTTTGGTGTTAGAAGCAGGGAATCACATGGTACTAAAAGTAAAAGGAATAGAGATCACTGTCCCCTATGTGACCACTTTAAGATCATATAGTGGACTCGATATCAATTTTAGAAGGAAAACATCTGATTAGAGCAAATTCACACTAAGGTATACATGACTGATATTATGTCAGACTGTAAGATTTCTTTGTATTCTTACAGGAAGATTCCTTTAAGCATAAATAAATTATTAATTAATTGTATTTTCCCCCAAATAATTACAGGATGGCATTGAATTTTTAAAGTAATGTGAAAGAGAAATGTTTTGTGGGGTTAGGGTTATGAGTTAGAACCAGGAAAGTTTGCTTCTTCCTGTGAGTAGAATTTTGAGGACAACTGTGCTTGGTCTTCCAAATTTTGTTTCCTGTTTCCTTGCTTTTGATCACACAGAGTATCTTAAGACCATTCAGCTTTTCCTATAGTTCTCAGCATAGGAGTAATTAACTTTGGCATTGGTGGGATGAGGTAGAAAGCTATTTCAAAGTGTAATTGCTTATAAGTTACTCACCTTGTATGCTAGTCTAGGTGTAGCCAACAGCCAATTGTCATTCAGCACTCAAAGATTTATATAACTTGAACAGGAATTTCTACTTCTGTTATAAAGAAAATGTGACTAATCAGTCTTACAGGAATGGACCATATTAAATATGTTAATAATTTTTTGAAGTGTGTCCAGAATTCACATAAATAACCTTTATATTATA
Organism: Felis catus; assembly: GCF_018350175.1. NCBI lineage: Eukaryota > Metazoa > Chordata > Mammalia > Carnivora > Felidae > Felis > Felis catus. The sequence continues at coordinate 87,096,441 of NC_058374.1, forward strand.
TAGAGTATATTTATTTTTCATACAACCAAGAGATTTGGAATAAAACAAAGCAAAGAGCATAACTTTTGCAATAAATGCCTTCAGGTTAATCAGTGGTTCAAAGCAGCTTCATTTGGTTTAGAAGAGGTGGGGGATCTTAAAATGCAATGTGAATATTTCCATGAGGGTGTATTAGGAATATTTATGTGAAATTACCAAAGAATTTTTCAATTTTGTAGAATTATTCAATTTTGTAGAATTATTTTGGCCAAATATTTCTTTTTATGAAATAAGCATTCCCAATATGTAATCTCTGTTTTAAAAAATAAAATCACTGATTCTTTAAATATGTCTATATTTTGCATAATTGATTGCATATTGCTAATTGATATGAAAATATTTAAACCAGAAAAATAACCACTGATATTTACAGTTCTTTCACTGCGATAAAATTAGGTGACCTTCAACTACAATAGCAAGAGTTGTTTTAGTTAGATGATACAACAGTATAATAAGGTATATTATTTTTGTTGCCCAAGTTTTTATTAAAATTCCAATTAGTTAATATATAGTGTAATATTAGTTTCAGGTGTAGAATTTAGTGATTCAACACTTACAACACCTGGTGCTCCACAACAAGTGCACTCCTTAATCCCCATCACCTACTTCACACATCCTCCAACCCACCTCCCCTCTGGCAACCATCAGTTTGTTCTCTATAGTTAAGAATCTGTTTCTTGGTTTGGCTCTCTTTTTTTTTAACCTCCTATATTTGTCTGTTTTGTTCTTTAAATTCCACAGATGAGGGAAATCATATGGCATTTCTCTTTCTCTTATTTCATTTAGCATGATACTCTCTAGCTCCATCCGTTCCATTGTAAATGGCAAGATTTCATTCTTATTTATACCTGAGTAACCATTGTAGATATATATGTATGTGTATGTATGTGTGTGTGTGTGTGTGTGCGCACGTGCGTGTGTGTGTGTGTGTGTGTATACATATCACCTCTTCTTTATCCACTCATCAGTCAATAGACACTTGTAGACACTTGGGCTCTTTCTATAATTTGGCTATTATTGATAATGCTGCTATAAACACTGGGGTGCATATATTCCTTCAAATTAGTAGTCTTATATCCTTTTGAGTAAATACCTAGTAGTGGAATTGATGGATCATAGGGTAGATCTATTTTTCCCTTTTTGATGAAACTCCATACCGTTTTCCAGAGTGGCTGCACCAGGTTGCATTTCCACCAACAGTGTTAGAGGGTTCCCCTTTCTCTACATCCTCACCAACACCTGTTGTTTCCTGTGTTGTTGACATTAGCCATTCTGACAGCTGTGAGGTGATCACTCATTGTAGTTTTGATTTGTATTTCCCTGATGATGAGTGATGTTAAGCACCTTTTCACATATCTGTTGGCCATCTAGGTTTTCTTTGGAAAAATGTCTATTCATGTCTTCTGCCCATTTTTTAATTGGATTATTCATTTTTTGGGTGGTGAGTTTTATAAATTGTTTATATATTTTGGATATTAACCCTTTACCAGATATGGCATTTGCAAATATCTTCTCTCATTCCGTAGGTTGCCTTTTAGTTTTATCATTTCCTTTGCTGTACAGAAGCTTTTTATTTGGAGTGAAGTTAAACCATTGTGATTGATGTTTAATCTCATTGGCATGAACTAGAAGCCAGTAGATGTTGGCTGTAAGGTATTACCAAATAAATAATCAATCAGTTGATATTTTAAATAATCAATCAGTTCTATAAAAATGCAAATTAAGTTACAGATTTGTTTTACAACATTTAAACAACAATTTGACTTTTTTCCCCCTTATCTTTTGTTACTTTGGTTAAGATTAAATAATATGTTAGTGTAGGCTCCGGGTACTCACTTGAAAAACAGCAAGTATATAGCCATTTAAATCAAAATTATAGAAAATATGAATTTACTTAAGCAGGATTCCCAAATTTTTAAATATATAACATAATTTTGGAGTAGGAAGGTAGTCACAATCAGCAATATCATTATTTTTACACTATATTTGTGTGTGCATATATGTATGTGTGTCTAAATGATCCTGGCATGATAAGCAAAAGGTGTGGAAATTTAAGAAAATGTTAAATTTTTTATAATAATTATATAATGGTATAAGTATTAATATGTTAACATATTGATCATGTTGGATCAACGAGTAGTAGCATATGCAATAATACTAAAGCCATTCTAAGTTTGTAAGCAGGTACTGTTGGATATTTTCCAATATTAAAACCCTTTGCTAAGATGTTTACTTCCTTCAAACTGTGCCTGAACAAAAACAAGTTCATCAAATGAGTATGAGTCTTAAGTTTATGAACTCACCTTCTGCCACAAAAATTTCTGGGTGCTCTGTGCCAGTGACTAAAAAATGCTTTGAGGAAAATCTCCAATCCACAGAAATAACAACAAGTTTTTGAAACCTCACTGTGTGAACATCAAATCAAAATATTAAGACTTGGGAGGGAAAAATACTAAGAGCTGGGGAAAAAAAAAAAACAAAGGAAAAACAATTTATTGCATGTCAGGCAAGGCAATGCTGCATCACCCAAAAGAAAGCAAGTGAGGCTCCTAGAATTACAAGTGAAGGGCTTAGGTTTAACATAGCTTTAAAGAGGAACGTTAAGGGAAGGATGTAAATTTGTCTTTGGGACTGAACATTGTACTGCTTTATGTCACAAAAGTGCATAGTTCTTATCAGGTCTGGAATAGGTTGCTGAGAGCACTCAAGGTCATATAGCAGGCACATTCTTCCACACATGCCTGAAGATAGAACATATTTTCTTTAACAGGCTTCCCATTTGTGATGCAGACACAGATTACGTATGTATGATTATATCGCATACAATAATAATATAATATATAAATGTATAATAAGTATAATAATATAAGATCTATAAATATATAATGTAAAAATATATAATATACACATGTATAAGATAAAATAAAAGATATATAAATATATAATAAATTATATATAAATATATAATATGGTATATAATGTATTATATATAACATTAATATATGGTATTAAATATTAACATAATGTCTAATATATTAGATATATATGATATATAGTCTATGATATACAGTGTGTGTATATATATTACATAAAATATAATCATTCTATACTCAGAAGCTGAAAATAAAAGACTCTATAAGTGATTTTTTTTTGGTAACACATAAATAAAAGTGCACAAAGCATGAGTCTACACTGCTTGGGAAATTTTTACAAAGTGGATGGTTCCATATAATATCCTCCAGATCAACAGATAGAATATTATGAACACCCCAAATCTATCCTCACGCCTCTCCCAGTCTCTAGTACCTAATGGTAATGACTCTTCTGGCTTCTATCATCATAGATAAATGTTGCCTATTACTGAGGTGCATGTAAATGCAAGTATAAAATATATACTCTTTTGTACCTGGGTTCCTTTGCTTCGTGTGTCTCTGAGACTTCTTCTTCATGTTATTGCATACAACACTGGTTCATTCTTTCGCATTGCTGTTGAGTATCTCTTTGTATAAATACACCATAGTCACTTTATCCATCTTTGTCTATCCACAAGGACATAAAAGTATCTTCCAGATTTTCTTCCAAAGGATGTATCATTTTATATCTTATAATTCATATGGAATTGATATGTTTATACACTGGAGAGCTAAAGTTCACTATTTTCCCTGTATGGAGATCCAAGTGATCTGGTGCCATTTATTTATTGAAAAGACCACTTTTCTACTGACTACTTTTGTCATAAATCAAGCAACCAAGTACATGCAGGTGTGTTTCTGAACTCTATTCCATTCCATGAGTCTGTTTGTGTACCTTTGTGTTGAAAATATGATCTATTAATCACTGTGGCTTTATTACAAGCCTTTATAAGAATGTTAGTCCTCCAAGTGGACTTTTACATTTCAAGACTGTCTTAATTATTTTGGCCATTTTCATTTTCACATAAATTTTAAAATAATCTAGGCAACCTATGTGCTCAGATTGTTTGTTTGAAATTTTAATTGAACTTGCCTGAAGTAATTGCTGCTCAATATGTTTTTGTTGAATGTGGATGAATGAATGAATGAATGAATGAATGAATGAAAAGGTAGCATAATAGAGCAATTGTAAAAAAGGTTCTTATAGGTCATTGGCATAAAAATAAAAGTTTCTCTACTGCACCAAAGCAGAGCCATAGAAAAAAATACCCTTTTGAAGGGGTCATCTTATAAAATTCAGTTTCTGTCACTTACCGTATATATATTTTTTAATGTTTATTTACGAGAGAGAGAGAGACAGAGAGACACAGAGAGAGAGAGAGAGAGAGAGAGGGAGAGAGAGAGAGAACAAGTGGGGGCAGAGCAGAGAGAGAGGGAGACACAGAATGCAAAGCAGGTTCCAATCTCTGAGCTGTCAGTGCAGAGCTTGACATGGGGCTCGAACCCACAAGCTGTGAGATCATGTCCTGAATCAAAGTCGGATCCTTAAGTGACTGAGCCACCCAGGCACCCCATCGCTTACTGTATATTTTTAGAGCATAATTCATTGTCAGCCACTGTGCTGTTCAGTTGGTACAGAGTGATGAGCAAAATTTAGTCTGAGTTTCTCTATTTAATCTGGAAAAACACACCAGGTTAAATTATGCAGTATTTTCTAAAATATCAACAAAGTTGTATTTGTTTAAAAGTTGTTTTTATTTTCCATTTTTAAAATATATAATTATAATCACCTTGATTGGTAGTCTTATTTGTTTCTTAAAAGTTTTTATTTATTTATTTTCAGAGAGAGAGAAAAAGAGGGAGCATGAGTGGGGAGGGCCAGAGAGAGAGGGAGAGAGAGAATCCCAAGCAGGCTCTGCACTGTCAGTGTAGAGCTTGATGCAGGGCTCAAATTTTCCAACCATGACATCGTGACCTGAGCTGAAACCAAAAGTCAGACACTTAACCTGACTTAGTCACCCAGGCACCCCAGTCTTATTTGTTTTAATGAACACATTTTAAATAAGGAAAAATGTGCATTTTAAAAAATGTGTTGTTTTTAATAAAGGAAAAAAGTTTGTTAAAAAAATAGTCTGAGACAGATGGTCATGCATATAAGAGGCCTACAGAGTAATATTATATAAATAAAATTCCACCATGGTTTCTTTATACATTTTTTGCAAAGTCAGGGAGACAAACAATTTCACAGCTCATAGCATTATAAGTGTCAATACTTTTGCAATTTTTTTGGTTGGTAACTTGTCATAACTTTTATCAATATTATTTCGTTAGAGGACAAACTAGGCAACAATGGGAAGCTTTGTGTTCTCTGGGCCTTCTACTTTGAGTGTTCAAACAGAACATATACTGCAACAGGGAACTGGTACATAATGGTACCAATCAGGCAAAAAAAAAAAAAAAAAAACTAAACAGTGAAACTCCAAGCAAACAGCAGTATCTTCAGGATTGGGAATTCTAATATGGGGGAAGAAAGGGCCTAAGAAAGTAATTAAAAATTGGCGGTGGGGGGAATACTAGTAGGTACACTGCATACAAAAGTGCAGTTCACAAAGGCTAAAAAAAGCAGGAATGCAGAAGCTGAATTAGAACATCATCATATGCTTAATGGTTTCTGTGGCAATTTATGGAGATAATTTTTCCATCCTTAGTAGATAAGAGGTAAAGATGGCATACAAATACAGTATACCTTCTGAAATGTTATAAAGTGAAATAATTTAATGGAGGTCTCTTTGAGATTTAGCAATGTGCAGGTAAACTTATTATTCCGTAACTAAAAGATAACAGTATTATCAAAAGAATAGATAGTTCCAGCAAAACAATATAGAAATTTGTATGTGTGTATTTATACATGTATGTGTATAAATTAACTTTTTAAAGTTCTGTATTTGTATAGTATTTGCTACATATTTTGTAAATCAAAGCATGAATTGTGTATTTGGCCAACTATCATTTTTATCTACCCAAGTATAAGCATATTTGACCCTAAGACATTTTAATTCTGTATTGTTCAGAGTTAAAACTATGATCTTGGTTCCTAAGATGAAGCACAGTATTCACTACGCATTGTGATACACCCAGAACTATGTTAGCTAGGTCTGACAATGGGTAGAAAAAAAAATGAATAGATATATTTTGACCCCACTTAGAGTTGTTCCTGCTTATGGAGACTATAAGCCTAAGAATAATTTTCCAAAATTGAGGAAAGAGAATTTACTTCAACTCTAATTGACATAGCTGACATACGGAAGTTTTTAGGATGGATCACAGTGCTATTTTATGGTAGGTGGAGTTGAGATTCAATGTAGCTCCAAAGCTTGAACATCTGCTATTCCACATTACTCTAAGAACAATAAATACAAGAAAACATGCTCTACCTTATTCATAATGAAAAATGCAAACTGAACAAGAACAGAGACCACATTTCAACACAAACTAATAAACGTTGATAAACAGGTAGTCTATACAATAACTAAGAGAGTAAATTGAAGGGCAGATTGGCAGTATCTATCCAATGTACTTTCGTAAGTGTGTAAAGAGAATACATGAGGACATTCAAGACAGAACTGTTTATAAAAGTGAAAAAGTAGAAATTATCTAAGTTCACAAAGAAAGGGTTCTCACTGCATGCATGTTAATATATCCAAACAATGAAATAATGGTTAGCTGTTAAAAAATATTCCAAAGCAGGTGTGTCTATACAGGCATGGAGAGTTGTTGTAGCTGTAATTTCTACTGGGGGGAAGAAAAAACATAACACAAGCAAATTGCTGAAAAACATATTTTTAAAATTTGTTAATTCAGATGTTAATATATTAATATGCTTAGAAAATCTCTGGAGGGATACACTTGAAATATTAACAGTGGTTACATCCACATAGTTGGTTCACAATTAGGGAGATGGATTTGGGGCAGTTTCACCTTTTAACATGTGCCTTTCTATTCTGAATTCATTTGAATGAGTGTATACCACTTTAATATTAAAATAGCTAGATAATTATATAACATAAACCTCTCACCTTCTAAAAATATGACAACAACACATAAAATGAGCAGTACATACTGTCCAAAATAAACACAACAGTATCCCCATGGACAAGTGAGATCCAGTTGCCAGCCGCCCACACCCAGCAAAGTGCTTACATTCAGAAAATGGACTCTGGTATCTGGTGTCTATTTTGACCCCATTTAGATTTGTGACACGATCTCTCTAGGCAAATACATTCTGATGTTATCAGTCTTACAAACAGCTCCTCAGGGTATTTTCTTCTCACTACTTAGTATGGCAATTTCACAAAACCACAGCAATGTATAAGTTTCTGAAATTGCCATTAGCTTCCAGAGGGTGGGAGCTCAGGTGGTGTTTTCTTCCCTTGTGTCCTGGTCCTGTGCATTAATGCAGTTTCTGGCTTCCCTGGAGGACCCTCATGGACCTCTTGTCTCTTTCTTGGGAACTTAAATCGATTGACCACATGTCATAAGACACTCAACCTGTACCGAGTTTCACCATTAATATCAGTAGAATTTAGTATCCACAAGGAGGACATAAATGATAACGTATTTAGTATCACAGCAAAATGGTGTTTGCCCACCACCTTTTGGACAAGCAGAAATCTCATGATTTCTATACTGAAAGAGGTAGTTTCCTCCCACAAGGGTAAGTCAGAAGGCTAGGACTTGGACCACATAAAAAAGAAAGGCTTTCACTTCTAACATAAGCAAAAGAGGTTGGTTTTTCCTTGCCATTATTTTCTGGAAGATTTAAATTTATAAGAAGCTCGGTAGTAATGTATACCAGCAAATCCTAGATGTTCAGCAGTACAACACAATCTGTAGACACAGCAAGAGATGAAGAGCAGACATTGAAAATATAAAAGTTTGTGTGCTCTCATGTATTTATTAAAGGACATAAAGTTGAATCCATCACTGGGTGGTCAAGAAATGGTATAAATATATCTATAATCTACCTAGCAAAAGGAAATTTTAGAGTGAAGGAGGCTCCTGTTAACAATTTGTACCAGAAAATAGGCGTAAACTGGGACTCTGTCAGGCAAAACAGAACATGACGTCACCCTGTCAAAAGAACAGCATAGTCTGGTAGACTGACCTTGGCATTAGTGTTAAGCAGACTTGTGTTTGAATTCCAGTTCCTCAGTTTTATGACAAAACATTTACATGAGCATCAAAGGCCTCTTTTATCAATTTGACTTAATACAGACACCTTGAAAGTGTGGAAATACATTATTAAGATATCACATATAAAGCACACAGTTCACTGCAGGTATTCAAAATAGTGGGTCATGTTCCTATATTAATAGCCCTGTACAAAGAATAAAGCTCTTGCTGTTGCTGACCTCTCTGCATTTAAAGTTATTAACTTCAGCAAGTTAGATTATTATCATACTTTTCAACCACAGTGCTTTTTTGCCAGAAGAAAATGGACTTAATATATTCAAAATACTCAAAGAAATTAAATGTGAGCCAAGAATTTTGTATTCAAAGAGACCGATTTTTAAGTATAAAAGGTATAGAGAAGCTGTTATCAACATGTAAGAATTCAGAGAATATTGTTCCCATGAGAACTTCCTGAGAAGCTACTAGAGAGCAAGCTTTAGGCAGCCAAATAAGCAGACATTGGCACAAAGACTTGTGATTAGCATTGAACATACAGTTACTTGGAGAACTAAAATTAAAAAGATTGAAAAGGAGAAAGCATGGTGTATAGTTACTGATATACACAGAGAATAGATTATGTTTGTGGGGGTATTATTTTATTGCTATTCTGAGACTATTGTAATTACAAGGTAGGGTAAAGTAAATGAACAGCTACTCTAAGTTTATATCTCCTAGGCCCTCAAGAATGATGATTCTTGGTTTGAAAGAAAGAAGATACATATATAAAATAAGGTCAATAAAAAATGACCTATTATGGAATTTGAGTTAGAAGAATCAGTATGATTTATGAAGTACTTTATCATGTAATATATGTATGTCTGTATTTACTAGCTCTGTCCACCAAAGAGGGCTAGAAGCAGTAACCAGCCAGGTAGCATTGGGCATCCCTAGTGCATGGATTGTGTTCTCTAAATAGTATTACAAATAAACAAAACCAGCCTTCTTGGAAAAACATCTTCTAGGCCTACATAGAGAAATGCACAAGAGGAGCCTGGAACATCTTGTTATATCAAATTTCAAGGAAGTTAGCCAAGCTCGGGTCAGGTCAGAAGGACTCAGTCAATCCGAAGAAGCTCCTCCTTCCCAAAGATAAGAAAATTTGAAATTTTTCTTATTGGGAATGTAATCTGTTGAAACCTAACAAATATGCTTGAATCATCTATGAGTACCTGAAATTAATTTAGGGAGGATGGAACCCGAAGGGGAAACAATTCTTTGTCTTGCAAACTGGTGACTGAAGGGAGAGAACCAAGCATGTATTTTACATTTCCTATGTGAACTTCATTACCAGACAGTCTGATAAGAGATAAAGAGGAATTATTGAATTAGAATATTTTGCAGTCTCTGGTAGCTCAGGTTCTTCACAGGTAAATTGTAAAGAAAAGAAAGAATGATGGCATTAAAAAATAAATTAAAAAAATAAATTTAAAATGAGCAAGACCAAATTATCCTGTGTAGAATGCAGTCTTGGGTGATAAAACTATAGAGAAATGCAGGGAAGTGATTAGTATGCAAGTCAACTTGTGGCTGCTTTGGTGGGATACAAAAGGTATGATTAGGACATAGAGTATGGGAGAGTTTCTGGGGTGAGATGGACAGACTTCTGTTATTTGACCTGTCAGGAGGTTATAAGGACATAATACTCTGTGTAATATCTTAGACATTTTTGGTGAGGTTTTAGTATCCGTGTTTTTTAATCTTACAATGCAAAGGAGGAAAATAGCCATTGGTCCCACTACCAGAGATTTTGATTTCATCAATGGGGCATTGTGAGTGATTGTTCAATCTCCACAGATGATTTTAATGTGTAAATACATTTTTCCCCTTTATACCTACAATATGTTGAAATAAGTGACGAGATATTTGAACTTGTGAAACTCAGTCTAGACCAAATCAAAATGAATCTTTTGTGCCTTATTAAATCATTAGATATATATTAAAGGTGTCTTAGGAGGTGACTAAGGTGACTTAGTCACATATAACATATGTGTGTTATATAACTTAGTGACATATAAGGTGACTTGTATGATCATATGTGTTTTAAAGAACAACCATTCTGGTGTCACTGATGCTTTTGCATCAACAATTTAACCTAGAATATCCTTAGTCATCTCCAGTATTTGTGGTCCCACAAAACTGAAGCCAAGTCCATTTGTTTCTATTTTTTATATATTTAAAAATATTCAAACATCCATTATATATCTATGTATACACATATATATAATATGAAATTTACACTGTATGCACTATTGCATATTAATATTTTATATAATTATATGGTCTGTGCTCCAAAACTTTTAAATAAAGCCTCCCACAGTGACCCACTTCTCAAATTTCTTCAGAGTTTTCTAGACTCCCTTCATTGTAAAGGCTTTGCTGTTAACGAAAAGGTTTTTTTCTCCTTACCCTGCTTGAAACATAAAATCCTCAATACTCTTACCTAGGGTTTGCCAGGTTGTATATTTTGCAACTGATCTAGTTCCCTTTGTTCTCTTTTTTCTCACCATTCTTGTTCTTGTTTATTGGCCTTTCCTTATTTATTTAGGATATCCTCCAGAGGATAATTTAGGAGAGAGAAATATGTTGGCATCCAAATCAAACTAATTCATGCCTATTACTGTTTTTATTTAAAAAGTCTGAAAGAACACTGAGTAGATCAAAATTTTTGCATTTCTGGCTATAAATAACCAAGCCCTCTCTGTTTAAACTGATGGCAACATTTCATCCTTGGAGGAACCTTGATTTTAATTTTTTAGTAGATGTTGTAATAGTTTTGCATTTTTCTAATCATATTTTCAAATAGAAGGCGGCTGTTAAAGACACTATAAAACCCAGGATCTTGGTTTGGTACCCTAGCCTAACTAAACCAGTCTCTGCCATTATAGGTAATTGAGAGTTAATTTACCTGTCAACACTAATAATACAATAATTCTGTATCTTAAATGTTTTTAATCATACATTTATTACCCCTTTATTTCTATTACAATAAAATTATGATTCAAAGCAGTCTACTCTAGCATTGAACGACTCATTTGATTTTGCCGTGTTCCTAAAACTATCACTGACAGTAACAAAAACAAAAACTCTTCTACACGCAGTTTATTTTGGGAGGGCACAGACCAAAGCTAACAGTAATCATGCGTCCTAACCACAGACCTGCTGGTACCACAGCTGATCCCTGCATATAAAGGAAAGGATACTTTAACTGTTTTTGTTCAATTATATGCACTGAATTGCTGCTACCAGAATGGAGATGAAGCACAGAAGAAAAACAAGCTTTTGTAAATTCAGGATATTAAACTATGTGCCTCAGTGAATCTTACTTCTTTTTTCTAAAATCAGATATTTAAAGCTAGAGTGGCTTGAACAAAAACATATTTTTTAATGTTTATTTATTTTTGAGAGACAGAGTGCAAGCGGGGGAGAGGCAGAGAGAGAGGCGGAAGGAGAGAGAGAGACAAAGAATCCAAGGCAGGCTCCTTGCTCTGAGCTGTCAGCACAGAACACAACACAGGGCTCAAACTTGTGAACTGAAAGAACATGATCTGAGCCAAAATCTGGCACTGAACCGACTGAGCCACCCAAGTACCCCATGAACAAAGATGTATTTTGTAAACAAACTACTACATGTGTTCACAAAAACACACTTATTCTTGAACACATGTGTCCAGTTATTTTTTTTAATTGTGCCACATAGCCACTTTTCTACTTACTGTGAATTTTCCCAGAGTCCATGGGCAGGGAAAATAAGATAAAAAATGAAAAAAAATATAATTAGTCAGTTTAGCTAATTAACTCTGGTAAGAGTTAAAGTTTAAACTTCTGGATGGAATTAGATTATTTAGTTTTTAACAGTCTAATTTTAACCTAATTTGTTCATAAGGTTTATTTGACAACCTAATTGTCAGGAGAAGTATGTTTGTTTTCTGGAAATTTCTCAAATGTAAACAAAAATACCTTTATCTTTTATCCACTGAAAATAGTCATCCACCAAAAAGTCTCCTCGTAATTAATGGTCTAGAAGAGACCTGTGCATTATCTAACTCCTGTTTGCAATAAAAGACATTCCAAAAAAAAAAGAAGAAAGAAAGCAACAATGAAAACATGAAAAAAATTAACTCGCAAAATTTCATTTGCAAAAATATATTTCATATCACCTTCTACCCTACAATTAATTATCTACTATTATCAAAATAATTTCATAAATACCAAAGAAAATTATCTGAATCCCAACATCTTTATAGAATGTTTAAAAGACAGGGGTGCCTGGGTGGCTCAGTTGGTTGAGCCTCTGACTCTTGGTTTCAGCTCAGGTCATGATCTCATGCTTTGAGGGTTCGAGCCCCATTTGGGGCTCTGCACTGTAGTATAGAGCCTGCTTGGGATTCTCTCTCTCTCTCTCTCTCTCTCTATCTCTGCTCCTCTCCTACCTGTGTATTCTCTCTCTAAAAATAAATGAACAAATTTTAAAAAGAAAAATAAAATATAAAATAAAAATAAAAGGTAATTGTATAATTTTCACACAGATAAATTTGTATTCTGTGTCAGAAGTCATTGCAACATATTAAATTATCTACTTATTAATACAGGTTATAATATTCTCAATCTCAGTATTTACTATAAAAAAACTATGGTCAAATATAGTATATAAAAATCAAATCTTATGTAATTACATTAAGACATTTCCAAAAATTCAAAGCACGGATCCTCAAAAGGATAATTAGAAGACTTGAAAAAAAAAAAATCAATCCTATAATATCTGAAGAAAAATTCATCTTCATTGCAACATATTAATTTTTTTTCTAAACCTACTTTAAGGATATTCTATAGTCACATGGGTCCCATTTAATATATAGCAGGTGTTCAGAGATTTGACTATTTAAGATATAAAGTACAGAAAGTGCCTAAGCCAAATAAGCCAGGGGACTTGACTCTCCCTGACCATATGAGAGTTTCCCCCATGGCCAAATTTGCCTTCTGGAGCAAAATTCACCCTGAACTGAACCTTTTGGACTACACAAACTGGTTAAATTCTCTCTCCCTAAGTTAAGAGGCCTAAACAGATTGAGCAGCAGTTCTTTAAACAGTCTTGAAACCTACTGATAAGAAGTCATGCCTGGCTTCTGACATTAAAAGTTATTTGGCTGCCTCTTATTATAAGATGATCAGCTAATCTGTTCCCATATATGTTTGTAAAAGCTATGTCCCTAATGAATCCATATTGTTTTTCCTATGTCACAATTTACTATGGATCCAGCCCACCCATATGGAACACAGCACTCACAACACAAAATGCCTCTACTCTTTTTCCTCCCTAGGGTATATCTTTCTTGCTTCCTATTATTCCGTGATCATATCTCCCAGGGACCAAACAGACACTTGCTTATATGGCCACTTCAGGCGTAGTCATTGCTCTTGGTGATTTTGGATTGCTAACTCACTAATTACTATGTACATCTCTTTAGTTCATCCAAAACATCTTCACAAAATCAGCTCTTTTTCTTCCTGTCCTGGCTTCAGCTGTTTTCAACCCATGGAGGGTAGTCAGATAACTATCTCTGTTATTAAATTAAATTGATTAATTTAATTTAAATGAAATCTTGTATTAATATTATAATGAAAACAATTATTCTATTAAAAATAACTAATTAAAAATTAATACTTTTAAAGTGTGTTAAAGAAAACAAGTGAAGAATTCAAAATATTATATACCATAAATTGATGTTGGGATCTGTTTTTTCCAAATTGGCAACTGTGCCATGAGTTCTGAAAAGCTTACCTTTTTTACCACATAGATGGAAAAATTCATATAAGCTTTTCAAGAATATATACAGTACCACATTACAAATTTAATATTTAGCTACAGGAGAATATTTTATAAACAATGATTTTTGTGTTCTTTGAACTATTCTCTATAACCATGTGAAAATAAGAAAACATGTAGGAGGGTTTTTCAAATATTAAAATATTGAAAAATAAAACCATGAGACCCTGGTTTACTCATTGTAAATAATTTTCAGACTGATCATTGTGTCCTACAACCTCCTTCTTCTGTTATTTCTGACAGATCTATATACTGCCTACAAGAGACTCACTTTAGACCTAAAGGCACCTGCAGATTGAAAGTAGAAAAATATTTATCATGCAAATGGGTGTCAAAAAAAGATCTGAAGTGGCAATGTTTGTGTCAGACAAACTAGACTTTAAAACAAAGACTGTTGGGGCACTTTGGTAACTCAGTGGGTTAAGTGTCTGACCCTTGGTTTTGGCTTAGGATATGATCTCATGGTTCATGAGACTGAACCTCATGTTGGGCTCTGCAGTGACAGCACAGAGCCTGCTTAGACTTCTGTCTCTGCCTCTCTCTCTGTCCCTCCCCCACTCGTGTTTTCTTTTTCTCTCTCTCAATAAATAAATACACTTAAAAAATAAAAAAGTGAAGACTCTAAAAAGACAAATAAGGTCATTATATAATTGTAAAGGGGACAATCTAACAAGAAGACATTACAGATGTAAATATTTATGCACCCAACATGAAAGCACACAACTATACAAAACAATTTGAAACAAAGGTAAAGGAACTAATTGATAACAACACAATAATAAGGGATTGTAACACTCCATTTACATCAATGGACATATCATCTAAACAGAAAATTAACAAGAAAACAATGGGTTTGAATAGCACGTGGGACCAGATATGCTTAACAGATATATTCAGAACATTCCATCCTGAAACAGAATACACATTCTTTCAAAGTGCACATGGAACATCTGTTCTGCAGAATAGATCACATATTAGGTCACAAAATGGACCTCAACAAATACAAAAAGATTGAAATCATACCATGCATCTTTTTTAGCCACAATGCTATGAAACTAGAAGTCAATCACAAGAAGAAAATTGGAAAGACCATAAATATATGGAGGTTAAACAACATGATACTAAACAATGAATGGGTTAACTAGGAAATCAAAGAAGACATACAAAAAATTCATGGAAAGAAATGAAAAAGAAAACGAAATGGTCCAAAACCTATGGGATGCAGGAAAAGTGGTCCTAAAAGGGAGTATATAACAATACAGGACTACCTCAACAATCAAGAAAAATCTCAAATAAGCAACCTAACTATACACCCAAAGGAGCTAGAAAAATAACAACAAACAAAACCCAAAACAAACAGAAGGAAGGAAATAATAAATATTAGAGCGGAAATAAATGATATAGAAACCAAAACAAAACAAAAAACACAATAGAAGAGATCAATGAAACCATAAACTGGTTCTCTGAAAAAAAAAAAAATCAATGCAATTGATAAGCATTTAGCCAGACTTATCAAAAAACAAAAGAGAAAGAACTCAAAAAAAATCACAATGAGAGAAATACCACAGAAATACAAACAATTATAAGAGAATATTATGGAAAATTATATGCCAACAAATTAGACAACCTGGAAGAAATGGATAAATGTCTATAAATATATAAACTACAAAAAGTGAAACAGGAAGAAATAGAAAACTTGAGCAGGCCAATAACCAGCAAAGATACTGAAATAGTAATAAAAAATCTCCCAACAAACAAAAGTCCAGAGCCAGATAGCTTCACAGGTGAATTCTACCAAACACTTAAGGAAGATTGTGTACCTATTTTTCTCAAACTATTCCAAATTGAAGAGGAAAAAACACTTCCAAATTAATTCTATGAGGCCAACATTACCCTGATACCAAAAACAGATAAAGACTGCACTAAAAAAGAGAATTATAGGCTAATATCCCTGATGAACATGGACCCAAAAATCTCAATAAAATACTAGCAAACCAAATTCAACAAAACATTAATAAAATCACTCATCACAATCAAGTGGGACTTACTCCTGTGTTGCAAGTATGTTCAATATTCTCAAATTAATCAATGTGATACACCACATTACTACTACAAAGAACTAGCATTTGGCAAAGTACAACATCTGTTCATGATAAAAAGCCTCAATAAACTAGGTTTAGTGGGAACATACTTCAGACATAATAAAGGCAATATAGGAAAAACCCACGGCTAATATCATCCTTAATGGGGAAAAATTGACAGTTTTCTGCCTAAAGTCAGGAACAAGACAGGGATGTCCACTCTCACCACTTTTATTCAACATAGCGCTGGAAGTTCTAGCCACAGCAATCAGACAACAGAAAGAAATGAAAGGCTTCCAAATCAGCAAGGAAGAAGTCAAACTTTCACTATTTTCAGAAGACATGGTATTCTCTATAAAAACCCCAAAATGATCCACCAAAAAACTGCTATAAACTATAAACAAATTCAGCAAAATTACAGGATACAAAACCAACATAAAGAAATTGGTTGCATTTTTGTACACCAATAATGAAGCAGCCAAAAGAGAAATCAAGGAATCCATCCCATCTACAATTGCACCAAAACCAATAAGATACCTAAGAATAAACCTAACCAAAGAGGTGAAAGACCTGCACTCTGAAAGCTATAAAACACTGAAGAAAGAAAGTGAAGATGACACAAAGAAATGGAAAGACATTCCATGCTCCTGGATTGGAAGAACAAATATTATTAAAATGTCTATACTACCCAAGGAAATCTGCACATTTAAAGCAATCTCTATCAAAATAGAATTAGCATTTTTCACAGACCTAGAACAAATGATCCTCAAGTTTGTACGGAACCATGAAAGACCCCAAATAGCCAAAGCAATCTTGAAAAAGAAAAGCAAAGCTGGATGCATCACAATTTTGGACTTAAATTATACTACAAAGCTGTAGTGATCAAAACAGTTTGGTACTGGTACAAAAACAGACACATAGATCAATGCAACAGAATAGAAAACCCAGAAATGGACCCACAACTGTATGTCAATTAATCTTTGACAAAGCAGGAAAGAATATCCAATGGGAAAAAGACAGTCTCTTCAACAAATGATGTTGGGAAAACTGGACAGCAACATGCAAAAGAATGAAATTGGACCACTTTCTTACACCATACACAAAAATAAATTCAAAATGGATTAGAGACCTAAATGGGAGACTTGAAACCATAAAAATTCCTGAGGAGAACACAGGCAGTAATCTCTTTGACATTAGCCATAGCAACTTCTTTCTAGATGTCTCCTGACACAAAGGAAACAAAAGAAAATATAAGCTACTGGGACCTCATCAAAATAAAAACCTCTGCACAGCAAAGGAAACAATCCACAAAACTAAAAGGCAACATACAGAATGGGATAAGATATTTGTTAATGATATATCTGATAAAAGATTAGTATCCAAAACATATAAAGAACTTATAAAAATTTAATACCAAAAACCAAATAATCCAGTCAAAAAATGGGAAGGCGACATAAATAGACACTTTTCCAGAGAAGACATACAGATGGCCAATAGACACATGAGAAGATGCTCAACATCACTGACCGTTAGGGAAATACAAATCAAAAGTACAATGAGATCCATCACTTCACACCTGTCAGAATGGCTAAAATCAACAATGCAAGAAACCAGTGACGATGTAGATAAAGAGGAGCCCTCTTGCACTGTTGGTGGGAATGCAAACTGGTGCAGCCACTCTGGAAAACAGTGTGGAAGGAAGTTCCTCAGACGTTTAAAATAGAATTACCCTAGGATCCATAAATTGCAGTACTAGGTATTTACCGAAAGAATAGAAAAATACCAATTCAAAGGGATACATGCACCCTGGTGTTTAATAGCAGTATTATCTCCTATTAGCCAAAGGATGGAAGCAGCGCAAGTGTCCATTGACTGAGGAATGGATAAAGAAGAAGTGGTGTACATACATAATGGAATGTTGCTCAGCCATAAGAAATAATGAAATCTTGCCATTTGCAATGACATGCATGGAGCAGGAGAATATTATGATAAATGAAATAAGTCAGTCAGAGAAAGATAAATCTCATATGATTTCATTCATCATGTGGAATTTAAGAAACAAAACAAATGAACAAAGGGAAAAAAAAGAAGAGCAAGAGAGAGGCAAACCAAGAAACAGACTCTATAGAGAACAAACCGATGTTTACCAGAAAGGAGGTGGGTGGAGGGATGGGTGAAATAGGTGATGGGTATTAAGTAGTGCACCTGCAGTGATAAGCACAGGGTGTTGCATGGAAGTGTTGAATCATTATATTGTACATCTGAAACCAATATTACGCTGTATGTTAACTAACTAGAATTTAAATAAAAACTAAATAGATAAAAATCACTCTTCAAGATTGCAATATGGTTTTAGAAAGAGAAGACTGGTGACACAAGCTATCCTGTAATTTACGAGGTGATTAGTGTACTTTTACTCATTAAAGATTCAGGAAAGTCACTCAGACTTGGATGGGGGTGGCATGGATTTTTAGTGTCCCAGTATTTCAAGGAACCACAGGCTGTATTTAATTCTGTCATAATCAGAAATCTTAAAAGTTTTAGAAGAATATTTCATTGTAATCTGCACATGATAAATGGCCAGAAAACACCAGCAATGAGGCAAGCTACTGTCTTTCAAATTTTGATCTGAAAAAAAATGAATGTGCATTCACTCGAATGGGCAGTTAGGAGAAGCAAAAGTATTACATGTATTGTATTCACTTATAAATTTACCACATATAGATCATGTCCTTTATTTATAAATATATAACTATAAAATTGTAACAAAAATAATTTACAAAAATACCCTGGAGCACAAGGGAAGGAAAGCATTACTCTGAAAACTCAGAGGGATAAAGGAATACCTTACACTATTTAAAGGCAGGAAACAAAACAACACCTTACAAATTGTGTTCGGCTCAAAAGTGATCAAGAGGTAACAAACAAAATGCAAAAGATAGTTACAAAAAACAAGATCGAAGGAACTAAAAAAAAACAGCTAAAATGAAGACAAAACATACTGCTCTTTAAAAGGATACAAAAATTTCATGAAACAAATGAAGATAATTATAGGCATTAGTGTGAAGATACGAACGCTGCCATATCATAGAAGATATGATGCTGCCAAACACTGAAACATAAGTGTTAAAAAAAAAACTTGGAAAAAAGTCAGAATATGTAAAGAGAAAGAAAAAAGGATTATTAAGATAAAGGATAAAAAGAAAGAACCAATCTATAAATTAGAGTTGTACCTAGGTTTGCCAGATAAAATACTTCCCCTTTCTCCTTCCTCCTCTCTCACTCCCTTCCTCCTTTTCTTCCTTCTTTACTTCCTTCCTTTCTTCCTTTCTTTGTGGCTAAATTTTAACCCTAGTGTGCCAAAAAATAAAACCAACATGGAAGAAGCAATAACTAAGATATAATAGAAAAATGAATTTCTAATCTGTGAAATTGACTACATAGAATGGACAGACATGATACTCCAAGAAAAAAATAATCATAGGGAAAAAAGACATGTCCTGGAAATTAAAACAAAACAATAAGAACGAGAAGGGAGAGAAGGAGGAAAGTGAAGAGGTGGAGAAAGAAAGATACAGAAATCCTCAAGAGTGCTCTTTGTTTAGGCAATTTGGTATAACTGACAGTGTGAATGAGACAGTTTTTAAAAAGAGAAGGATTAAGTATAACTCTGCCTTTTGATAATGAAATCCTCAGTTCCTTTCACTCTTACAATATCAGAATACCAATATCTGTCAACCAATGTTACATGTTCCTGGCAGGAAACGGGAGAATAGTTTTTGGGGAACACCAAAAACCTAAGAAAAAATGTTCACATACTGATATTTTGAGATCCTCAGTAAAAAGAACTTTTTTTCCCTAACTAGTTAGAGTTAACCTCTAAGTCTCAATAACCAGTTAGAAGGCATAATGGTAAAGAAAACCCTATATTCAATATAAAAAATATTAAGTATTTAGGTTAATATTTAGCTTAACAAGAAATATTTTTTAGAAACACTGTGTGAAGAAAACTTTACAACTCTCATGAAAGGCACGATAGTACAGATAGACCAAAAGGAAGACATACCCTGCTTCTTGGATAGAGTGACTGAATATTATAAATGATTAAAAAATATATATCCGGAGAAATATTCAAAAAACGTAGATTAGTTTTATCAGATATTAAGACATATTAGAAGTTTCTGTAATTAAGACATTTTGGCACTGCATGTAAATACATGAATAGAAGAGAAAACCCCAAAATAGACCCAAGTAAAGGAAATGTATTATGTTAAAGGTAACTCAAATACCTGAGCAAACATGGAAGGATGCCATAATAAATGGTGCTGGGACCACTGGGGGGGGGAGGGGGGGACGGGCATGCGAAAAAGATGAAATCAAATCTATACCTTACTCTATACGGATGAATAAACCTCAAATGAATCAGGAATCTAAAGTCATACTGAAGAATGATGATAGAAGACACTGTGGGTAGATTTCTACTTAATCTCGGTTTAGAGTAAGGCTTTATAACAATAACTCAAAATCTAGAGAAAAAAATAAGAAAAGGATAATAAATTACCTTACATAATTTTTCCCCACAAATGAACGACAGAGGAGCAACATGAGCAAAGTCGCAAGACAAATGACAAATGGAGAGAAAATACTTACAGCATATAGATGAAGGGCTAATATTACTAATGTATAAAGAACTAATAAAAATTGAGGGGGCAAATGGCCAAAAAGTCAAAGAAAAAGATATTTACAGATAATTCACAAATTACAGATAAAATGGCTCTTTAAGTATTTACTCATACTCATAATTTGAACTAAAACTGAACTCAGTCTGATTCTCATCTCAAAAATTGGCAAAAACAATAAAAATCTGACAACAGAATCTGGTGTCTAGGCTTTTAGGGGGGAAACACACATTCCTGTATGTTGCTGGTGGGGATGCAAACTGGTGCAAACTTTTCAGAGTACAACTTAGCAGAATCAATCAAAATTACATATCCACATACTTTGTAATCCATGTTTAATAATTTATCTCAAAATACATATGCACAAGCACATTCATTATAGCACTGTATGTAACTCTAACATACTGGACACAGCCATAACCATGCCCACACATAGGAGAGTGGTTGAATAAAAATATGGGAAATATACATTGGCATGCAGCTGTATGAACAGATAGGGAGTGATTTCAGGTTCTATTATTACATGAAGAAAGCAAAGGGCAAACAAGTTTAATGCAGTAAATAAGGGGAAATAATAAAATATACATGCATCTGCTCATGTGTACAAATAGAAACACAAGGGGGATAAAGTAGAAACTGAGGAAATAAAGTACATATGGCAAGGGCTCATAAGGTCTTCAGGGGTGTACATAGAAACTGGGTGGAAAAAATGGAGAATAAAACAGATTAGATTGGACCCTAGGAGGGATAGTGACACGACTCTGAGTAAATGTCTTTATATATTTCTGACTCTTAAAATATGTTAATGTTTTACACATCCAGATAAATAAAATCAATAGGAATGGGGTTCAGAGCCTGAAATGGAATAAAAACAGAAACAAATGAACCTGGCTGTACTGTAAATGAATAATATGACTCATTGAAGGGGCAGGAGGAGAATCAATGTAAATAACCTTGAAAACAATATTTTGACTGTATTCTCTAAGGCTAATCATAAAAAAGAACTATACGCAAATATTGTACTCTAGTTGGTAGGTTTGTTTATTGCAGAGATATGGATTAGCAATTTTGAAGCTATTTTATGCATACTCTAGGTTTGAGCAAATAAGAAAAATGTAGTGCATAATGAGAGTCATGTTTCTCATTACTGTAGAAAAGAGTTATAAATAAGGAAACAGGGAAGGCTAAAACATGTGCTGTGGTGATGTTAGATACACATTGGAAACATCAGTTGTCCTGTGGTGATGTTAGATATACATTGAAAATATCAGTACGACATCATAGTTTTATACACACCCACACACACGCAGATACACACACACACACACACACACACACACACATATAGATATATAGAGATATATAGGTATATATAGATATAGATATCTGCACACATCCCTACCTACATACTAATTTTATGCTCTATCTTCCATTTTAAGAAAAGAAAACTAATGGGGAGACTGTGTTTCTCAAAATCAGTAAAACAAAGAAGATACAATATCTAGATTACAGAAATTCAACACAGGTGTACCTCTAAGAAAATCAGCAGGAAAAGGGTAAGGGGAAACACAAGAATGAGAGTTGTTTATGCTTACTGATGAACCAGTCCAGATAGGAAAAGAAGATGCAGGAGTCTAGGAAAGATGTCTCTAAGAAGGAAAAGGGACATGTTGGATTGTCTGATATATTTTGTCCATATGGAGAGGAGTTTTACACCTCTGAACAGAGATGTGAGCAAATTATTACTAGATAGAGAACCAAACATATGAAAAAATGAGGCAATTATTAACTCTAATAAAATGTATTTTTTATTTTACTTTTTAAAATTCCAATAAAATGTAAAAGATACAGTGGAAGGGACAATTAATCATAATTTTTGACAATTCTCAATAGTAATTTTGCATCTGTGTCTCCCTCTCTCTCTGCCCTTCCCCACTCATGCTCTGTCTCTCTCTGTCTCTCAAAAATTAATTAATTAATTAGTTAATTAAATAATCATTTTGGATGCAAATTTTAAAGAATAAAAGGAACAGAACTTTGAACCTACAGCTTTATGTCCAGTTAAACAAAAATTTGAAAGGCAGGACATAATACAATTATTTCCAAACACTCATGGTGTCAGAGGATTAGCCTCATAAACTAATCACAATGAAGATACTTTTGGATGAAGTTCACAGGCAAGGGAAACAAATCCAGAAGATGTGGGGAAAGATAAGGTAAATAACAGTAAATAAAAAGCAGTGCTTTTTAAAATTAAGGACAAGTACTATAAAAATCAAGAGTATATAACTTTAAGCCAGCAGAAAAAAAATTCATCTATTCAATGGAAAACAGAAATAGAAACAATAACAAAACAGTACAGTAAGTAGAAAATATGTGGAAAGACAGAAATAAGTGTTAATTTATATTAGCGATTACTGGCTGTTTATTATTGATTAATTCACCCATTGAGATCTAGAGACTCCTAGACAGAATAAAAAATAATATTGAACCAGATGCTGCTTTTAAGACACATATAAGAAACAATAATAAAACTGAAAATAAAAAGAAGGAGGGAAAAAAATGGTCTGAAATGAACCAAATGACACCAGAATAGGAATCTTAAAATCTGAAAGAAAAAAAGGGCAAAAAAACGTCACGAGAGACAAGACAGTTATTATATGCTTATAAAAGGAAGAGTAGGAGAGAAAGGTATACCTGCTATATAGCCAAGCACCTAAAAAAAATCAGCCTCAATTATATCAAGCAAAAATGTAGGGTGGAGAGATTTAAAAAAATTTTTTTTCAACTTTATTGTAATACAGCTGACAAGGTAGAGAGATTTTATTAAATCTAGATCAGAGTTTGGCAAACTAGGTACTGTGAGCCAAAAGCTGCTGCCACCTATTTTTGTAAATAAAACTTTACTGGATACAGCCACCCTCATACATTCATATGCTGTCTGTGGATGCTTTAGCGTTGTAATTAGAGTTGAGAAGGTATGAAAACCATTAAGCCCCCAAAGAGCTGAAAACATTTACTATGTGGTTCTTTACAGAAAAAAAGTTGCCATCCTCTGATATAAATATTAAGTTCAAGCTCTGAGATAATTTATAAAATTCTATACTCAACAATCAGAAAACGTACATTGTTTTCAAGCACACATAGAACATTTACAAAAAGAGATCACATTCTAACCCACAAAAAGGAAAGCCTCAAAAATAAAAATTAAAAAAAGCAAGATTTTGGTATAACAAAATTAAATTACATACTCATTTTGTGTGTGTGTATAAAAACCCAGTAAGATATAAAATAATCTCTGGGTTTCAAAAAAGTAATAATCATATAGAAACTAGTAATAGTTGGAGTTCAATACTATAGATATTAATGAAGACAAATCAAGTGAGAACAGGAAAAGGTGACTTATTTAGAGATTGCCATTGCCAGGGACTGAGCCATCATGACTATTTTGTCTAAAAATTCAAATTATTCATAGTACTTCTTACGTATTTTAAAATTTTTATTCTATCTGAAATGTTGCTTTATTTTTCAATCTTGTTGTTGCTAAATTATGTCTTGCCTTTTTTCTACTGACCACTGTCTCCAGAACTTTGTATCATTAGCCTCTAAAAATAACAGCTTTTTTTAAAATTACTGATGCCATCTAATCTATTTTCTGTTACTAATTTGTGTCACGTTTTTATTTCTACTCTTTTGCTTTCTTTGGGCTACTCTGCTGTTTTGTTTTGTTTCCCTTCAAAATCCTTAAGTTACATATTTTGCTTAATTTTTAATTTTTTCTTTCTTTTAAAAGTACATGTTATTACTTAAATCTTCTTCAAGATTTCAGGTTTTACAAAGTAAGATGCTAATGAGGAATATAAAGTACTCTCTTCATTTCTGTGCTTAACCAGATGCAGTATCTTGGCACTTTAAGGGATTTATTTTTTAATTAATTAATTTAATTAATTTATTTAATTTATTAATTTAATTAAATAATTAAATTATTTAATTTATTAATTTAATTTAATTAATTAATCCAGATGCAATATCTTGGCACTTTAAGGGATTTATTTTTTAATTAATTCATTGTTTCCTGCACTTTTCCTAACACGGGGAAGTTTCCATAGCATTGTAATGCCAGTTTTTCTTTAAAGTTACGCTACCAGGAGGTGGTATAAAATGTGTACTCCATACCCACACTCAGAGGTATTCATTTTTCATTAATGTGATACTTTCAACCTTTCTAAGGATGTTCAAGATAAGATTCTTAAAATTAAAGTATAAAGAAAGAAAAAAAGATGAAGACATATCCAAAAAGGGAAGGAACTGATGTTTCAATCATCTTCATTGTGTCTCACTTTTTAAGTATGAATACACAGCTAAGATCATCTAGGAAATACACAGAAGAGTAGAAAAGAGATGTCTCAAAATGAAGTCTTTGCAAGCAGGCCTACTAAAAAACAGCTGCGGTTTAGAGCACGAAGATAGAGACCTATATCCCTCAGACAGCCTGGATTAAAATAATGGCTTCGTCTCTTAGTAACTGTGTAAACTTGAGTAAGTCATTAAACTTCTCAGTTTTACAAAGATTATTCTCAACACTTCCTACCTAATAGGTGTTTTAAGGATTAATTAAATTAATCCACATAAAACATTTATTTGAGTACTTGGCAGAGGGTATCACTTATTATAATTTTTATCTCCCCCTTCAGTACAAATAAGTCTATCTATAGCAAACCAAATTCATAGCAATATCCCTTGTTGAGAATTTCCTGATTGAATTTATCTGTCCTACAAAACTGTACATCAACTGCTATCCTGCCTATTGATAATTAGTCTAGAGTTGCACTGTTCATTTTACTAACCACTAGTCACATATGGCTATGTAGATGTAATTTAATAAAGTTACATAAAATTTAAAATTCTGCTGCCCAGTTATACTTGCCATATTTCATATGCTCAAAGGTCATTAGTGGTTAATAATTACCATATTGGATTATCACATGGGCAATTCTCATGGGTAGCACTGATACAGAGAGACACAACGTTAGGCTGAGCCTATCATCATGGGAGATATTGGGGAGTTTGAAATTTGAATGGAGAAACATAGAACCCTGTAGCAATTAGGAACAAGTCCATTGTTATCAATACCCTAAAAAGAATGCCACAAACTCCTAATGCTGGGTGTGAAGAGATAGCCTCATTATCTGGTTTCCAAAGCATGGGTTACCATCAGTTCTCTAGATTCTTCAGTGTACCTTACCAAGTAATAAGGCAAGCTCTATTTAAGTTGCAAAGGTCTTCTTCCAATGAGTTGCTCTATTTTTAACTTTACTAACGATGTTTTCCAACTGAAAAAAAAATCTGCATTTTTATTAGGTTGAATCAGCCTATATTGTATCACTTCTGAGATTAACAGTATACTTAGAAAGTCCTATCCATTTCTACAGTTATAAAATTTCTTCTAGTACCTGTATAGGTTCATGTTATTTATGTTTGTCTTATTTCTATGGGATTAATTTCCCAAAGCGGCATTACCGAGAGTATTTATTTTATTGTTTTAACAATACAAATAGTGGTAAATAATTTAAACCATGCAAAAAGCTATAAAGTGACAATTAAATTCCCTGACATCCTGACCCACAGCCATGCAGTCTCCTTCCCTAGAGGAAAACACATTTATCACTTCTGTGTGATGTACTACCAGAGATAGTTTTCTCCTTTTATGGTATTAAATTTAGATTTCTAATCAACTTCTAATGTATTCTGTTTTGTTTAAGGCAGAATTGCATTTTTTGTCAAATAGATAGCCAATTATCCCAGCATCGTTTATCTGTAGAACAGTCCATTATTTCCCTAAGGATCTTTAAATGCCAACATTTTCATACCCTAACTCCCCACTTATACCTAAGTCATTCTTGACCCTCTCTCCCATACCAGTGACCTACTTTATTTTTCTATTCTCGTTCCACTTGTCAAAAGGTTTTAAATTATGTGTGGAAAGATAGAGTTTTAACAGAGAAACTAAATAACAGTTGACTTTGTGGCAGAGCAAAGCTCTTCTTACAGCTTCTTTTTTTTTCTTTTCAACATCCTTGTTCTAGAGGAACTTTCTAATCAAATGTGCAAGAGCCACTTAACATCCATTGGTAATTGGTATTGGATTGGTTTGAATTCATAAAATTATTAGAGAAAATGTATTATATAATGAAAAATAAAGTCTTCAAGAAAAACAGGTAATGTACACATAAGTACTTTAAAAATGTAAAGCAGTATATAAGTTATTATTAGAAAACATTTGAAGGTGAGGGGAAAAAATTTAAGAGCCCGATGTGGGGCTCGAACTCACAAGCTGCGAGAGCATGACCTGAGCTGAAGTCAGATGCTTAACTGACTGAGCCACCCAGGCGCCCTGCATTTTTGAAAAGACACACAAAAAAATACAGCTACTGCATATATAGACAAGTGTGGAGGAGGTCAAAGTGTCAGTTATATAACAATTCAGCTTGTTTCCTTGACTCAGAGCTCTCCTTCATTCACTTATTTCACCATAAGGGAAGTAAAGCTATTTAAGTACTCAGTGCATATTAGGCTCTGGCATTTTATTTCCAATTTGGGTTTTGGCCATTCAGTTTATGATAAGGTTGTCATGTCTTTATAAGTATTATTTTAAATATAAGTGACTCAGCTGTTTTTGATATTTTTTTTAATGTGGTGATCACATGTATCTTCATAAACTCTCTTCTCTTACCACCTCCTGGGAACTATTTAAAAATTGTGAGTTTTTTTCCTTAGCTTCTTCACATGTGAAACGTTTCTCTATCAACCCTGGCACAATTTCCATTAGTTTTGGGAAGCTTGTCAAATTCCAACAATTTTCACATTCTGGAAAAGAGTAGAACTAAATTAGATATTTAATAATGGAACAAAAAAAAAAAACGAAAGCACTGAAACAGTGTAGTGTGTGTATGCTATTTACAATGCAATAATAATCTTGACCCTTATGTAATATATATGTGTGTGTGTGTGTGTGTGTATATATATATATATATATATACACACAAAACAAAGTTGTAGTTCAAAACTAAATACATTTATGTATATGGTTTTCAACTGGTATTAATATATGATAAAGGACTGTTATTCATCTATTTGTGGCTTGATAAAAAAGACTGGTTCTGCCTTCACAGTCTGAGGAGTGCCAACAACAAAGGCTGACTGTGGGTTCAGACTTCTGGGTTCTCCTCTACCCTTGGCTTTGGCAAAAGCCATTGCAGACCGCATTTGAAGAAAGCATGATGCTGTTAGTCATATACTTCCATAGGCCATGTGGCCTAGTTTGTGCCTGAGACAAACATTTCTCCAGATGAAGTGGGACAAACCCTTTGGGCATCCTTCTAAAAGGACTATTTTACCACCTTCTAAATGGCACTGTTGAAACTGATAGTAGTATTTTTCTCATCACCTCTTTCATCAGTTTTTGAATTGAGGGTCAAAAATATATATCCTCAAGTCATAGCAATCCTTTGAGTTCCCAGTCCACGTATACAATGCTGTGTAAACATTTCCTTTAGATATCTCAGAAACAGCCTTCAATAGGTTTGAAACTCAATGAACTTCTCCAAGTCAGATACTTTTCCAATGAAATCCCCAAAATACTTACATGTAGTTCATACTAAAACTCATCGTTGTTTTCCTAAGCTTCACATCCAGTTGATCACCAGTTCCTACCATGTTTTGCCTTCTAAAATTTTCTGAATCCATCTATTTCTCCACAGGACAACCGCCAACTCATTAAACCAAAGAATTGTCATTCTGCGTTCTGCCAAAATGCATCTTTATTTACACTCCATCCCATCTTGTGCTCCTCAAACTAGGTATTTATCCTACAGCTAGATTTCCTTTTTTCAATATGTAACCCTGATGAGTCATATCCTCATCCCCATTTACAACATGCCATTGGCTTTATGTTTTCCCTAAAGAGGTAAATTTACAGCATGGTCTCCACCATGTAGCTGAAGTTTACCTTGTTTCCTCATATTATCTCATGATACCTCCCTTATTCTCCAAGTTCCAGTCACCATTGATTCTTCACATATGCTCTTCTTTCCATTTGCAATTTTTGTCTGCACCTCTTTCCCTGTTGCAGACTTAACTAAAATATTTCTTTTCCTGGAGGCCTTTACTTACAAATACCTTCCCTCATTCATTAGGTCAGGTCCATCTGATATATGTCTCATAACTTTATATGCCATTTCTTTATAGAATTATTCAAGCTACAGTTCATTGAGACAGCTTTCTCATAAATGCAGATGCACTGAGTGAAGAAACATGTCTCTTGTGCTCATCATCATATCCTCAGCATTTAGCTTAGCACCTGAAAAATCAGCTGCGCCTCAATAAATAATCACTTAATGAATTAAGTAAATACATTGTGCCCCTACTAGGTACCACTCTATTAGCTCTATAAAGGATATTAAGAAAATAATATGGTTCTTTTCAAGTTTTTCCTAATCTAACAGTTTTAGAGTCCAGTCATCTCCATATTTAACACTGCAAACTCCCTGCCCCACTCCAATGCTCCTAATCCTCCTTACCCTGCTTTATTTTTCCTTAGCACTTCTTCCCTTCTAATATACACTTTCTCATTTACTTAATCATTATGTCTATTGAGACCAGGAAGTTTTATCTCTTTGTTGATTGATGATTCCCAATCACTTAAAACACCTCCTAGCACATAATAGGCTTTCAACAAATATTTGTTCAATGAAGAAAAGAATGAATATTTCCCAAAAACTATCATGAACTATCATTCATAAGTGTTGCTTCCCACAACAAGGATTTCCATGTTAGTTAGCTACATTATACACCTGTAGCAGCATTCTCAGCAGTGGTGATCTGGCCCCGCCTTGGGGAACATCTGCAATGTCTGGTGATATTTATAGGTGTCACAACTTAGAATAGGAGGGATGATATTGCTACCTCTGGTGGTACATGACAGGGGTGTTGCTAAACATCCTGAATATACAGGCAGCTCCCCACAACCAAGAATTATGAGCCCAGAGTGTCTGCAGTGCAAAGGATGAGAAAATCTAGACTCTACTGCTCTGTGTCCCTGCCTTTCTTTCCATCAACTTGCATTACTTCTTTCTCTCTGGTGTTAAAGGCTTTCCTTCAGGTGTGTCCCTTCCTCTCTCAATTGTTTGCACCTCAAGCCTGCCAGTGTGCTCATAAGTTTTTTTCCTTTAGTGTTTTCTTTAAATGTCTATTTTTGACAGAGAGAGAGAGAGAGAGAGAGAGAGAGAGAGAGAGAATGAGCCCGTGCATGTGGGGAAGGGGCAGAGAGAAAGAGGGACAGAGGATCCCAAACGGGCTCCCAGCTGACAGCAGAGAGCCAGATGTGGAGCTGGAATTCACAAACTGGGAGATCATAAACCTGAGCCAAAGTGAGATGTTGAACCAACTGAGCCACCCAGGTGCCCCACTTGTGAGCTTTGGTTAGTGTTACTGAGGGCTTTTTAAGAAGTTGTTTAATTTTAGTTTACCAGATGAGATGCTCTTTGATAGAGCCCAGAATGTGGAGATATCCCAGCTCTCTGCAAACCAGGCTGTTTGAAATCAACATGGTTACCTCACCTCTTTTTTAATTCAATTTTGCCAATTTGAAATCAAATGTTACTTTAATGATATATCTATAGCTTTCATTTATTTTGAGGACCAGAGACCTATCCCAGAGATATAGGTCCTCAAAGTTTAATCCTGATATAACCACTCAGAGCACTGAATTTGAGAACCCATCTGGTTTCAAACTGCTTGTTTCCCTTTCAAATAGCTTACCAGAGATAATGTATAGTCACTCTGTGGAATTTGGGCATAATTCCTCAAGGACTCCTATTAGTTCACATTCTTTTTTTTTTTTAGTCTACTTTTTATTTTGAGAGAGACAGAGAGAGTACAAGAAGGAGAGGGGCAGAGAAAGAAGGAGAATCTCAAGCAGGCTCCTATGCTGTCAGCACAGAGCCCACGCAGGAATTGAACTCAAGAAACTGTGAGATCATGACTTGAACTGAAATCAAAAGTCAGTCACTTAATCGACTGAGCCACCCATCATCCCAGTTCACATTCTAAGTAGAATAAATATTAGGAGTTATTCACACTTTGTGAAATAAAATACATTTGAGTGCTAAATAATTCATATGTGAGCTCAATAAAATAGCATGCATCCTCTAGGACAGAAATATTCTGGATAGCTTATCCATCATGATATTCTTGGTGCCTAATAAGGCGTTATCACACACTCAGTGTTCAATAAATGTGGGAAAGAGGTAACAAATACTTTCTGGGAATTACTGACTACTCTTTCTTTATGAGTATACATGTGAAATCCTTAACTTTAATATATATATATTATTTCTTCTTTTCTAATAAATGAGTAGAAGATAATAGGACTGAGATTCTGAGAAAGATTCTGAGCCTCTGTTGAGGCTTACTGGGAAAAAATGGTAGTGTAATTTTCTGGCATAAGAACAAGTGTCATGACAAGTGGCATGCACTTAGTACCCCTAACTAACTCTTGTTCAGAATAACTAGCACTTTCAGTTTCCTTATCTATATGTGACAGATGAGCCAGGTTGAGTCTACCTTGAAGTGTGTGCTTGTGTTTACATGCCTTCCTGTATGGATTTGGCTGAGATTTACATGGGAGGAGTGAGGTTCTTTAGGTCTCCTGACCCAAATTGATATTTGATAATGCTTGTTTTGAGCATTAATGTTTTAATTTGGGCTACAAAAAAGGAAAATTGTGTTTGCGTGTGTGTGTGTGTGTGTGTGTGTGTGTGTGTGTGAAGGTAGAAAGTGGGAGTCTAGAAAGTGGAAAATTAAGAGAGTATCCCCCCTTTGATTGATTTTAAGGTCCTATGAATGAAGAGAGGTATATTAGTTTTCCATTGCTGCATAACAAATTATACCAAATTTAGAAGCTTGAACAACATCCATTAATTATCTCACAGTTTCTGTAGGTCAGAGGTCCAAGCACAGTTTAAATGAGTTTTCTACTCAGAGTCTCATAAGGTTGAAATCAAGGTGTTGGCTGGGTCTGGGGTCTCAATGAAGCTCAGGATCTTTTTCTAAACTCACATTGCTATTGACAAAATTTAGTTTCTTGTAGCTGTAGAACTCATGGAGGCTTGTAGACCAGATCTTCTTGCAGACCAGTCTTGGAGAATCTTAGACTTCTAGAATCTCCTAATTGGCTTACCTGATTAATTCAGGCCCATTCAGGGTGATCTCCCTTTAACAAACTCAATATTAACTGATTTTGGACTTTAATTACCTCTGCAAAAATCTCCTCATCATCCTATTCCCAGGTCCCACCCATACTCACAGGGTGGGGATTATATAGGGCAGGCACACCAGAGGGCAGGAATCTCTGGAATCATCTTAGAATTTTGTCAACCATAAGTCTAGTTAGAAAAGAAGTCAAGGGAGCTGTTTTCACATCTACTATTAGTTTGGAGTCTAAGACACAAAGAGAAACACAGAGCTGTGGAGACAGCATCTTCTACAAAATCTAACAGAGATCTCTGAGAAGCTCTAGCATACTGAGGGCCCAGGATGGCCCAAGAAGAAAAATACTCCAAGGCAGGGCCACATCACTGGCATAGCACATGGCCACAGTGCCATCATGAAGTTCTCCAGGGATGAATGAAGGCCAGGGGTAAAGAACCCAAGTGAACTCTATTTCAAGTAATTGTGAAATTTATATAGGGAAACCAAGAGTTTTCCAGAAATATTTTGTTTGGGGTTGAGGAAAAAGTCTTCTGGGTTTTGAAAGTTATAACTGTAGTGGTTGCGAGCTATCAAAACGTAGCTTTTTAATATAGATTTGACTTGTTACATATAAACTCGTTGCTTTTAATGACTTAATTATAGTTTATGTTAATATGATTTCTATGGCTTTAATGATACCTGCTCTGATTAGTCACCAAAACAAACACACAGAAGCAAATAATCAACATTGGGTAATAATGAAATGCTGGAGGTTTGCTCTCCTCTGCGGTGAATATGCTCTGCTAAAACTACCTTCTCTGAGATACTCAGTCCATGGAAATTTTTAAGAATCTCCATACCTTAAAATAAAGGAAAAAAGTTATGAAAGCCTGAGAACTACAAGAAAAGCAGCCCTCTGTTAAAAAATAATCATTGTACTGCATGGCCATTTACGGTGTCCTATTAGTAAATGTCCCCCTGGTAGCCACTTTGAGAAAAAGTATATTTTCCCTTCTAGCCTCACCAGGATTTGCTGTTAAACTGTGTCTGGCCCTCTTGTATTTAGGGTTAATTTTACTTCTGAGTTGTTTTGTAATGTAATGAAGATAATTGCTGCTTCCAACTGTCCTGTAAGCACAAGAGAAAGTATGACTCCTCTATTTGCACAAAATAACTCCTCTATTCGCACAAAATACAATCTTTCTTTCTATTCTTGCTTTCACCATTTTCCCCCTTGCAACTGGGAATACACTCCAGAAAACACATTCACTTAAAGTATCCGAAATGGGAGTTGGCTTGTTAGAAGGGTTATGACAACAAACAATAAACAGGGCATTTTTTACAAGTAGAATTAAATACTGGAGTTGTCAACAAAAAAGCATACATGCCTGCTATTAATAAAAGAGTTGTAAACTGCGGACATGCCTGCTGTCCTTGTGATGGGATTCTAAAGCTGAACAGTCACTAGAGAATCCTTTCCTTTACACAGACCATCCGAGTCACAGGGGATTCTGACAAACTGGAATGGCTTTTGCTGGGGGACGGAGGAGAAGAGGCTATACTTTGAAATAAGTGTTTGGATTGTCTAAAATACAGAAGAAGCTTACTCCTAATGCCAAGAATTGCATGGCACACTGTTGCCTTGCTTGGAAGAAACACCAAAGCCCCAGTTAATCCAGAAGGGATCCATTCCATTTATGTATGGTTTTACAGCTTTCAAAGTGCTGTAAATATATTACTTAAGCCTCACTATTCTGTATCCAGTCTAATACTAAAAGAGAATAAGAAAAAAGAAAGTAGGGTTCCATTTTACATACATGAGACACGAAATTATTTTCACATTTTACACATATATATGGTCAGAGTGACAATTATATTTCTATATATGACATAGCCTAATATTTGCTCCCTGTTAAACAAAAGAAAAAAGATGTGTAATGAAAAGGAAGGCAAGAGATGTATAAGACTGTAGGAAAGGCATGCACATTGATGTTTGGAAACCTACACATAATTCTTCAATATGTCACTTTGAAAAAGATTCCTGGGTTTTCCAGCATTAAACACATCCATTGGCCCTTGGGCTTCTCATAAATCCAACCCTTGTTGACTCACATGTCTATTGTGTCTATATGCAGGTGACAGTCACCTGTATTTTAATAACTTAATGATTAACTTCTACCCCCAACCAAGAAGGAATAACAGGAATTTTAGCTCTCTGCCCATAAATAATAAGAAACACCATAAGGAACAATAGGTTTTGACATTGAACAATGGCAGTGCCACACAGTGATCCTCAAGAGAAAGGAAACAATCAAGTAAAAATTACAATTCTGGAAACTTAGAGGGGGCAAGCCACACAGAATCCAATGATCTTGCTGAGATGAGCAGACAAAGGTTAGAGTTCAGGGAGGTCAAGGTGGCTGGACTTTGCACAGAATACTGGCCATTCATCCAAAATGCTTGAAAGGACAGTGGCATAATTTTCTGTTTTCAGATTGTGGTGGTGGAGGGAGAATTATCTGTATAGTACTTTTCCATGAGGTAAAAATGGCACATCATATTCAAATATGTGACATCGGCTCAGGGACATAACCTCATTTTGATCAAACAAGGAGACACTACGGTGGAAAATAAGCAAAAAGAACTGCCTATTTTGCTCTTACTTTTAAAATTAATTTTACAAACATGGAAATAAAGAATTATAGTGATCAAAGATTGGTATTCTATCAATAGAAATAAAATTGGCTAATCTCACTGATATTGTATTAAATTTTATTTTAATATACTTTAATATATTTTTAAATGTTTATTTATTTTGAGAGAGAGAAAGAGAGTACAAGTGGGAGAGGGACAGAGAGAGAATCCCAAGTAGGCTTTGCACTGTCAGCAGAGCCCAATGCAGGGCTCGATACCACAAACCCATGAGATCACAACCTGAGCCGAAACCAAGAGTCAGACATATAACCTCCTGAGCCACCCAGGGTGCCCCTACTTTAATATTTTTAAGACTCAACATATAGTGTCAATAAAGTGACCAGGTATGGGAAATTGAGGGATAAACATTAAAAAATACACTGCTATCTAAAATCACAATATATATATTTCATTGGTTTTGAGGCCAAAACAGATAGTATTATTGCTGCTTTCACTTGTATCATGCATTTAGTGGCTCTGATTTAGCCAATGTCCCTATTATTTATTCATTTAAGGGAATCATTTTAACATCATTCTTACCAATGTGTAAGGTAGATGCTATTTCTCATTTATTTTTTAAATTTTTTAAATATTTATTTTTGAGAGAGAGAGCATGAGTAGGGGAGGGGCAGAGAGAAAAGGGGACAGAGCATCTCAAGTGGGCTCTAACTCATGAACCCAACGCGGGGCTCAAACTCATGAGCCGCGAGATCAGGACCTGAGCCAAAGTCGGACATTGAAGTGACTGAGCCACTCAGGCATCCTGATGCTGTTTCTTATTTAAAAAAAAAAAATATTGAGGGGTACCTGGGTGGCTCAGTGGTTAGTGTGTGACTCTTGGTTTCAGCTCAGGTCATGATCTTGTGGTTTTGTGGGTTCAAACCCTGCATTGGGCTCTGCGCTGGCAGCGCTGAGCCTGCTTGGGATTCTCCTCTCCCCCTCTCTCTGCCCCTCCCCTGCTGGTGCTGTCTCTGTCCTCTTAAAATAAATAAATAAACTTTTTAAAAAAGGCATAAACCTACAAGGATATAACTAATGAGAGAAAAAAGCAACATTTTTTTTTAATATTGAACATTTACTCTGTGCTAGGCACTATTTACAGGGAAAAACACAAACAAAAGTCCTTTCCCTCTTAAATCTTATTTTTTATGGGAGGAGACAGAAGCAAATGAGATAAATAAAATAGGTAGCCTGTTGGGCTTAAATGCCAAGGGGAGAATAATAAAAGCTGAGAAGATGAATATGAATTATTGGGTTGAAAGAAAGACAAGATGCAATTTTAAATAGGGTGGTCACTTGAGAAAAGTAACTTCAGACAGGATTGTGCCTGGGTGGTGTTTAAACAGCAAGGTATCTCATGTGTTTGGAGCAGATGAGCAAAAGAGAGAGAGAGAGAAGTAGAAGAGGAGTTCAAAAAAGTAATGAGGGCCAAGATCATGTAGGTCCTTGTAGGTCAAAGAAAAAGGCTTTGGTTGTTACTCTTAAATGAATTTGAAAGACACAGAAGATTTTGAGCAAAGAAGAAACATAATCAAACTTACATTTTTAAAGGTCACTCTGGCTGCTCGATTGAGTGTAAAGAAGAGGAGGGCAAAGATATAAATTGTGAGCCCTGTTAAGAGGTTATTGCCACACTCTAGGTAAGAGTGATAGAAGCTTGATCAAGGGATTCAGTAGTGGTTGGATTCTTGGATATATTTTTAAGTTAGAGCCAAGAGCATTACCTGATATATTAGAAATGGGACTGAACCCAATCTGTCACAGGTTTTGAACTTGAACACTTAGAAGGTTAGAGTTGCCAACAACTAAGATGGGGAGGATTTCGGGAGAGCAGGTTCAGTATGGTTTATCAGAAAACTCAGTTTGGGCTAACTAGGTTTGAGATGCCAGTTAGACCATTCCAGGAGGGTTTTAATTAAATCATGTGTTTATAATCAATCTTTTCTCTCTCTTATTTGTAGTTTACCCATTGATAAAACTTAGAAGAAAAGAGAAGTCATCCTTCTGGAAAGACCAGCAATATTGTATAATCATTGCCTCTATTGAAGATACATCAATATGAACAGTGGATAGTGATAAGGTAGGCTATAGATTATGCAAAATTTCTAATAACAATTGTTGACTTCTTTCTTTCCCACTCAAGAGAGTGTATTTTTTTTAACTTGAGAGAGAAAGAGAGAGAGAGAAAGTGTGTGTGGTGGGGAGGGGGCAGGAAGGGTCAGAGGAAGAGAGAGAGAGAGAAAGAACAGGTGTGAGTGGGGGAGGAGGGAGGGAGAGGGAGAATATTAAGCAGGCTCCACACTGAGCATGGATGTGAGGCTCAGTCCCACAACCCTGGGATCGCAACCTGAACCAAAATCAAGAGTCAGATAATCAACTGACCAAGCCACCCAGGTGCCCCTCAAGAGAGTGCATTAATATGTAAAATTAGGTGACTGTGAAAATAGTTTCAAATAGTTAAAACTTAAATCAGTACCAAATTTCAGTACTTTACCTATTATTAGAAAAATATTAAGTGTGACACTTTCAACAATAGCCACAAGTTAAGAACTGAAAAGATAAAGTGAAATCCAATCAGTGATATTTTAGAATTAAAGACTTTCAGAAATTTTAGTGGAAAAAATAACACTTAGTTTTAATATCTTACACCCTTTACTTCCTCAGACCTATTTGTAAATGCATGGAAGCCAGGGTCAGAATCCTAGCTGTATAGTAGATACATATTTATTCTCAAAATCATTCTTCTATTAATGTTTTGTGAAAGAAATCATTCTTCTATTAATGTTTTGTGACCCTCTCATTCCACAGTTTAAATTCTCTCCCAAGAGCCATACATGTCCATTACATAAATGCACTTCTTCACCATGACTTAGTACATCATTTTAAAAGATGTCCAGCCCTCTTCCTTAGCACTGACTGGGGAGGTGGCAGCCATCTCCTCCTCAGCATCATGGCCACCCTCAGACCCCTCACAAAGCCCAAGATAATTAAAAAGAGGACTAGGAAGTTCATCTGGCACCAGTCAGACCTATATGTCAAAATTAAACGTAATTGGTGGAAACACAGAGGCATTGACAATAGGGTGCACAGAAGATACAAGGGCCAGATCTTGATGCCCAACACTGGTTACAAGAGCATCAGGAAAACAAAGCATGTGCTGCCCAGTGGCTTCTGGAAGTTCCAAGTCCACAAAGTCAAGGAGCTTGAAGTCCTCCTGTTGTGCAATAAATCTTACTGTCCAGAGATTGCTCATAATGTCTCCTCCAAGAACCACAAAGCCATTGTGGAAAGAGAAGCCCAGCTGGCCATCAGAGTCACCAATCCCAATGACAGGCTCCACAGTGAAGATAATGAACAGACAGACAGTTGTGTTCACATTGTGTTTGTATTAATAAAACCATAAAGCTTTCAAAAAAATATTTCCAATCATAGCTCAGGCTCAGACTAAGAGAATGAATAAATAGTATGCACAGACACAGTATGTGTGTGTCTGTCTTGTAAATGCATACACACACACACACACACACACACACACAGATGCACACTCATAGGGTCATGGTTTTAGAATAATGATGGTTTTAATATTTGATCCTGCCTCACACTGAAACTCAGTTGACTGAAAGGAATAGTGCAAAGCCATCCTAAATGATGCCAACAATCTGTACTAATTTACAGAGGTTACCAATTGGTCCTTTAGAAGATTCCTGCATTGGAAATGTAACTATTAATTATAATGTTACTGGAATATTTGTAATCACTTCAAAATTAACCTTTATATCCTCAGGAGGTTTGTATTTATAACAGTCACTTGGTGTCTTGTAGAGAAACTAATTAGTCAACAAATGATAAGTACAGAAAGAACACAAATTAGTTCTTCGTTTACTGCTACTTGGCTAAACCATATAATTTGTACTGTAATTAAAATTTTTTATATTGCAAACAAAAAATATTTAATTCAGGGATAGATAATAACAATAATTTCAAATGTGGCAAGAAATACATTGATACATTCACTAGGGTTTACTGTTTAGGCACTCAAAAAGCAAGGGAAAAAAGTGGAAAAAAACTGCAATCTAGTTATTATCCAAAGACTTCTCTCTCTTCCATTACCACTGTTGTAATGATGAAGATCCTATCTTCATAAAAGCAAGCAAATATTTTGGAATAAAGAGGACAAAGAACACCCAGGCATGGGGGATAGCTTATTTTCCTTAATTCAGTAAAACATTTTTGGTCTTTATAATATCTCATAAAAAGTAGTGTTTTCATATATAGAGAGAAAAGGTTTACAGGGAAATCCTAGCTCTGTCAGTTAATCATAGAAAGTTACAGGTACCACTAGTTTATGTTATTCATCCTCTCATTTAATAAGGAATTGAAAAGAGGCAGAAGTTTGGGGGCTCAACTTTTGGTTATCTTTATTCTGCATGACAAGGCCTTGATGTTCCTGCTTATTTCGGTTTATTAACAAAATGCCTTTCCCTGGGCTACTTATAGTGCTAAAGAACCAAAACACAAAAATGGAGGCATTTTGTATTTTCTTTCATTCAGTAGAGTGATGACAGAGTTAAATTACATCTTCTTTGTGCTCAAATTTTGTCTGTTCATTTACAGCACTTTTATTTCATTTCTAGTAATTGTAATTGATTCTTCTTCATATTCTTTTCTTATTCTATTTCTGACAATTTTTTTGTTTCACCTAATGATATTTTCTATTGAACCACCCCTGGAAGATTTATTTTTAAGTCGCTTTCAGATTGCTCTGGTTTTTTCTTTTTTCTTATGTGGTTAAATCTTTCTCCCGACTTTCGATGTTGGTAATTATTGTTCTAGTGTTGATTTTTGTCATAGATATCAAAATAATGACTTTATAGGATGATTTGATATGGGTGTTTATTGGTTTGTTTTTCTCTCCAGTGTTCATCCTTTGTGGTCTAATAATTTTGAAAATTTCTCTACCTCAATCCTCCAGTCATAGAAGCTTGGTCCAGATTCTGGCTATAGGGCTGTTTCTGCTTCCTCCCATCCCCCAAGATGGAGATTTAAGTAAGCTGTAGCCCAGTGAGAGTTGCAAGTATTTTTTTTAAATCATCTTTCACAAACCATGAAACCTCAATTCAGCCCTTGCTTTCTATCCATGAGACTTACTCTGCTCCCTGACTCTATATGGACATTCCTACTGACCGTGTGCCATCAGCCAGAGGAGTATTCCTTGGCTTTAGCCCTATTTATCATACTGTGTTTCAGTCCCATAAATGGGACAGAGATGCTTACCTTTAATGGACCAGTTTTCCAGGGGTTTTAGACTCTGTTCTTCTAAGATCACAAGAAACTGCGTAAATTCAAAGAAAAAATCATACAGAGGCTACTATTTTTGCTCTCTGTTCTTATTCTCAACCATATTATTATTAGACATTCCTTCATATCCTGGCAGTATATTACCAAACTTAGCTTCCACTGTGGTCTAGTAAAGTGAAAGTTTTTGACATAAAATAGCAAAGTGGTTAAAGGCACTGGCTTTTGGGGGGTGCCTGGCTGGTTCAGTTGGAAGAGCATGTGACTCTTGATCTTGAGGCTGTAAGTTCTAGCCCCATGTTGGGTGTAGAGATTACTTAAAAATAACATCTTAAAGGCATTGGCTTTGACATTAGAGACCTAAGGGCAAATTTTACCATTTTATCCTATAAGAACTTGCAGTTTGTCATATAAAATGAAGATACCAGTATTACCACAAAAGAGTTTAGTTGAGAAGAATAAAAGCAAATGTGCACTAAACATTAAGTCTTTTCGTTACTTATATGTTTGTTGTTTGTTTTTTTTTAATTTTTTTCAACGTTTTTTATTTATTTTTGGGACAGAGAGAGACAGAGCATGAACGAGGGAGGGGCAGAGAGAGAGGGAGACA
Organism: Felis catus; assembly: GCF_018350175.1. Taxonomy (NCBI): domain Eukaryota; kingdom Metazoa; phylum Chordata; class Mammalia; order Carnivora; family Felidae; genus Felis; species Felis catus. The sequence goes on from NC_058374.1 coordinate 87,137,057, forward strand.
TAGAATCGGAAACAGGCTCCAGGCTCTGAGCCATCAGCCCAGAGCCTGACGCGGGGCTCGAACTCACGCACCGCGAGATCGTGACCTGGCTGAAGTCGGACGCTTAACCGACTGCGCCACCCAGGCGCCCCATTACTTATATGTTTGTAACCAGTGTTTTGTCTTGTAAACCATCCTCTACTGAAAATTATGAACTTCAGCTGGGAAAAGATGAAAGCATTACCCTGAACTTCAGATTCTTCAGTTTATACTCAGTTTACACTCAGACTTTCAAATTTACTTAAAATATCCACACTTTCATTGTTTATCAGTATTCACCCATCATGTGTCAGCAGAATGTTTAGGAGTTGGTGGTTTTGATGTTCTCTGTGACACTTACCACTACTCTTCGGTTATGACCTTCTGGAAGAACAGACAATTCTGAATATGCTATTATACTACACTCCTCACTGCTGAATCAGCAAGCACTACATATTTGCTTTTTAGAAGGAAAAACAATGGAAGTTTATGCATCCATGAAGGAACATCCTCCCTATACTTCTTAGAATCTGAGCTACTTGCTATTATAATTGTAAAAGGTCAGATATTAGGGGAAAAGAGTCTGGTGTTCCTTCAATGACTATATCATTTACTAACTGTATAACTTTAGATATGTTACCTAATATATTTGGCTCTCAGTTTTTCATTTCTAAAATAAAGAAATAATATTTTACACATTCATGTAAAGACTAAATGAGGTAATATATGTAAATTGTTACCAGAGTGTCTGATAGGCTACTTATGTAAACCTTAGTGTACATCTTCTTTCTCTTTCTTCAACAGGTCTGTCTTCAAGTTCCAGTGGGAAGCCATTATAACAGTTGGGTGACCTCAATAGTATAATGCCCTTACAAAAATCGTATAATGCCTTTAAACATTAGATTTTTCTGTCATATGAAAAAAAAGTGACTATTTCATTTAAGACACTTGACTGGTTTTCTGGTGTTTGCTGCTGAACTCCTTACCATCTGACTCATCATCCAGGTTTTGTTCCTGATGAGCAAATGAGAAATTAGAGGAAGCAATATTGGAATAAGAAACCTAAAAATCTGTGATCACTCAGAAAGTAGTTCTGATCTTGAATGCTTATATTTTATTCATATAATCCATTATCTTCCTATTGTTACTTATTCTTCCCTCCTCTGATTTTTAAGTTAAATTTTAAAATAAAATAATATGCATATTAGATAGCAAATCAAATAGCGCAGAAATACTTATAATACAAAGACAATAGCAGTTCTCTGACCAGGTACTCGGGGGAGGTCCCTTTTTACTCTGTTTTGCTTGTTTTCCTGGTACTTTCCTCCATATTTCTACAAATACACTTGTAATATTTCTTGATTTATTAAGTCTAGACATTATTTACTGCTATACTATTATTATAGGTGATGATCTGGCTCACTTTAAACTCCATAGCTCTCCCTATCCTTTTACTATTGTCATATCATTCATTTTGCTAAAATTATCAATCAGCCTTTGAACTATCAGGAACACAATAATAATGTTTGTTCTCCCTTTTTTATGTGGCTTTTCTTCCTAGAATTTTCATCTGCCCTGATGTGCTCAATAGTGAGTGTATTTCATTCATTTTGCTGAGCTTTCAGTCAGTCCATTCATTCAGATGACTGACATCTTTCAGTTCTGGGAAATTTGCCACCATATTTGCTAATTACCTTTGTTCCATTTTCTCTGTTCTGTCCTCTGATACTGAATCTCATAGAGTCTCATCGTTTTTTTTTCTCTCTCATAATTGCTATATTTCCATTCTATTTTCTAAGAAACTTTTTGATTTTTCATCTAATATTTCTGTTTGAATTTATTTTTTTTTCATTTTAGCCATTATAGTTTAAACTTCCAGGAGGTAGTTCTTATTATTTTTATTAAAGTATTTATTAAAATATTTATTAAAGTAGAACTGTATTATCTTCTGTGTGTGCAAGTATTTCGTGCACCTCTGAGGTAGATGAGAATTGGGTTTTCTTTAATTTTTGTGGGATAGAGAAAACAGAAGTTTTCTTTTGTGTTGTCAAATAATGTTTCTTCCAAGTTCGCATTTTTCTGTTTGTTTATTTTATCACCATTGCATCATTGACTTAAATTTTTGATAATCATTGACTCATCCATTTTATTTAATAATAAGACAGTAAACACAATAACAACTAGAAGTTCTGGGAGAGGAAGAAATGTCTATATCAAGGGCGTTTGGGAAAAGAGTTTGCTTTTTCCCTGGGGAACTTTTAAAATGCCATTTTCCCTACCAGAAACTCTGGAAAGCATAGATATCAGAATGCTGGTCTTTTGAGGATTGAGGATGTGGATCTTAGAAGTCAACCATTTAGCATCAAAAGTTTTACTTTATTCTCTATTTTCAATGTTATATGTCCGATTCTGCCTTAAGTCTCTACTTGGCATCTCTGAGTCAAGAGCCTCCTTTATTTTTATGATCGGGGCTTCTAGGCATTTGGGTCTTACCACTTGGGGAGTAAGGTGAAGGAAGAGAATACATTAATTCTCCCAAATATTGACTTCCAACTAATCTTCAATCTTCATGTTGTCATTTAACTTTCCCTGCCCTCTGTTTTAAGCAGCATCACTTACGTGAGAACATCTCTGTAATTCAGTGAGTCTAATAAACTTTCCTCTCATGTGCTTCAGTGTTAGAACATTCCATTCTAAACCTTCCTCCTCTCTCTGGCTGCATTTAATTGTACAAAAGTTTATAAAGTTTCTTATCTACCGATCTCTCTCCCATTTTTATCTTTGCGGATTTTCCTCTTTCCCATAGTTATGTTTAAGTGAGCACTGGGAAAACTAAGAAACATGGTCAATCCACATAACCAGCAAACAACATATTTTACATAGTATACAAAAACTAAGTCTAACTTAGGGCATATCAAAGATAGCAATTAGAATGGGTTCTGAAATGCTTGTCTGCCTATGAATATGGATTGGAGTGTTCTCTCTCAAAAGAACCAATCAATTGGTAAAAGAAGAGCAGAATAATGAGTAAATATTTGGAAAATATTGCCAATTAGAAAGGCTCAGAGTAATTGGGAGCATTTAGCCTAGAGGCAATATGCTGGCAGTGAGGGATGACTTAGTGTTTAGATGTTGTGACCACTTCTGTCTCCTTTCTAAATAAACAACAAGCAAGCAAAATGTAAAATGCTTGCCTCAAAATAAATTTTAAAGAATCTTACCAATACCAAAATACCCATTTAGTGAATGATGAAACTTCATTCACATAGACAGAAATGATTTAGACTTGTATCCAATATTATATGAAAGAGTATATGAGCATGATGTAGAGGTCTAGAATAAGAGAGTAAAAGACAAAATTACATAATAGCAAATACAGGCATTCTTTAATTTTGTATAGCACTTTGTAAATGACAGTCTTTGATTAGTTTCCTGTGTCTGCCATAAAGAATGACTACAGGGGTGCCTGGGTGGCTCAGCTGGTTGAGTGTCTTACTCTTGAATTCAGCTCAGGTTATGATCCCAGGTTCGTGGGATTGAGCTGTACTTTGGGCTCTGTGCTGAGCACGGAGACTTCTTAGGATTCTCTGTCTCTCTCTGTCTGTCTGTCTCTCCCTCTCCTTCTGTCCCTCTCCCCTGCTCATGCTCTCTTTCTCTAAAATAAATAAACAAATAAAATAAAAATAAAAAGAATGACTATGAACTTGGTGGCTTAATTAGTAGAAACTTATTTTCTTATAGTTCTGGAGGCCAAAAGTTCAAAATCAAGCTGTCAGCAGGGCCTCACTACCTCTGGCTCTAGGGGAGAATCTATTCTTTGCTTTCATATAGCTTCTGGTGGCTGTTGGCGTTCCTTGACTTATGGGCACCAACCCTTGCCTCCCTGATAACCTTGTCCCCCTCAACTTCTTTCTGTCTTCTACCTGTCTCAAATTTACTTATTCCTTTATTTTATAAAGATATTTGTTATTGCATTTAGGGCCTACTTGGATAATCTAGGATGATCTCCTCATCTCTAGATCTTTCATTTATAATGGCAAAGTCTGTTTTTCCAAATAAGGTAAACAACAACGAGTTCCAGGGATTAGGACATGAGCATACTTTTTGAAGGGCCACCTTTCAGCCCACTAAGTTCACATGTGTAGGAACCATGTCCTTGCATTGATCCATCTTAACGAAGTCACATAAGATCTGAAATATGTAATATAACATTATTGTGGATATATATATATCTTTAAAGTGTTGAATTCATATGGTTTGTAGATTTCCCATTTCTCCCTTTAAGATTAAATATATTGTTGAAGTGAAATTTCTGTCATTACTGGTTTTAAATCAATACTTATTTTATATTTCTCATTATTTTGCAAATTATCACAGGAAAAATTATGAAACTAATGGAAAGTTGGTTATCAACAACAGAATATATGATAACTTAGTGTGTGCTCAATACAAATATGCAACAGTATTTAAAGCAAACAAAATGAGTTTGTAAACTAATCTTTGTATGAATAATATAAATATCAATAGGAAAAGTGCACATAATAGTATATGCATGGAATGACCAGTATCAAATCATCAAAATATAAGAGCATACATGTGTTTGTTATATAATTGGTGGTCTTAAACTATGTGTTAATTCATGTAGCTTCAACTTTATGATTTAATTAAGCAAACTAGGATACAAATGAGAACATTTCAATGGTAAGAAAATAGTTCTGTGAGTGGATTATTTTTACAAGTGTTATTCATTCTCAGTAAGTTAATGTTACTCATTCTAAGTACGTTAATACAGAGAGAAGTCATATAGGTTTAAAGTAAATGCATTAATATTAAAATGGGTTCAAATCCTGGATTCATTACTTATTAATTCTGTAGCCATGTATAAATTATTTAATGTCTCTGTATCTCAGTTTTCTCATTTATGATAGAGATAATAATGCTTCTTTCATCAGGTTATTGTTAAGATTAAATGAGTGAATATATTTAAAACACTAAGAATAATGAGGGCTTTTAAAACCATACTGTAATAATTATCCTTTTGAAAAGAATTTCATGGAATCCTCATGGAATTGAGGTGGAATCCTCATCAAATATTTTATCATATCTTCATAGGTATATACCAGCAAAAGGTGTCAGTTCTAATTCTTAACTATCCAATTATAAAGATGAGAGAGTAGAAGTAAGCTAAAATAATATACACCTAATGGCTTTAACTAACTGAACTCATTCTTCAAATATTTATTAAATGCATTCTTTGTGGCAGTTATTTAGCTGCATTGAAATGCAAAGGTGAGTAAATATTAGTTTTAGCCTTCAAAACTTTACAGTTTAGTTAGGAAGGTCATTAATTATATAATAACTCAATACAGTGTTACAAGAACTGCCACAAAGAAAGGGCCTAGAAGGGTAAAGGGGGACTTACTTTGCCGTGTAGGTTTTGTAGTTTTGTAATAAAATGGATTTACTGACACTTCTTCGGGTGGACTTTAAAGTCCGAGATTGGTAAGGATGGCATAGGAGGCTGAGTGTGTCCACAGACCTGGGAGAGGTGTAATTGGAGGCAAAGGACATGTATAATGGGATGAGGGTAACTAAGGAAGGAGCATTTGCTTCAAACTTAAACACCAGGATAAAGAGTCTGTATTTTCTTCAGTGACAAGAGGAAATTGTTAATATATTTTTTTCTTTTTGAACAATGGAAATGGCATATTGAAGCTACAGTTCAGATTTATTTGATTTGTAATCTAGGTTGAGTTAAAGTAAGTAAAGAGTGAAAATAAGAGAATCAATTACAAAGTTATTTATATACAAATATGAGTCTACACGGGAGATAATGTGAGTCTAACCAATGTGCATGAGCATGTACGAGGCATATGTAAACACCATTATGGAAATCAAATCAACAGGACTTACTGGTTGTCCGTAGCAGAGAACAGAGAAGATATTCCTAGGGAGTGGAAAGAAGAATAAAATCTTGTGGAGAAGAATGAAGGGTGATGCTAGGTGACTATAGAGTCACAGGAACAAAGGCAGATTGGACACCAGGCAATCGGATACCAAGCAACCCACTGAAGTGGTTGTTGTCAAAAGTAACTTCCATTTTGAGATCATTCTGGCTGTGGTGTGGAAAAGAGGTTGTATAGAAGCCAATGCAAATAAAGAAAGATCACTTAGTAAAGTATTGCAATAGACTAGAAGATATAAAGCTGATTTGATCAAAGGTTGGAAGGGAGAGAAGTTGATGAGTTTATAGAATATTTAGGAGGTTCAGTTGACTGACAGGACTTGGTGATGGATGACATGGAGCGAAAGTGAGGCAGTTGTCAAGGTTATCCTTTTTGTCATAGCTGGATGAATGATGGTATCATTTATTGACATTGGGAACTCAGGAGGAACATCATGTTTTGGAGCAAGTGAACTGAAATGCTTTGTATTTGAGATATCACCTTTGGAATTCCTTTGAGATTTCTTGGGGGCAGTGTCAAGTTATCAAATGTATATATTGGTCTAGAGCTCAGTGGGGGGGGTCTAGGTTGAAGCTGTGAGGTTTCTAATAGGTGGGTGGGAAAGAATAGAATGCAAAAACTGTGGTCAGCAAAGTGGCTGGAGGTCCAGTCTCTGAAAACAAAAAGAAGGAAGGTTTGCTTTTGTTTAATTTAATTTAATTTTTTTCCCAAGGAGAGAGATGGTAATCAAAAATGCCTTACCCTGCTGAGAGGTCAGATAAATTGAGAAGTGAAAAAAATTCCAGGTGGCTTGGGAATGTAGAGGCCATGGAATATTCTTAGACAAAACCAGTCAGCAGTGATGAAAGTGGAAAACGGATTAGCGTAGGTTGAGGTGAGAGTGAGAAGCGATGAAATAAACAATGAAAACATTAAAAACCAGGTTGAGAAGTTTATCTTTAGAAGAAGGTTGAGGGAGAGAGTCTTCTCCCCAGCTATTATGAAGTAACTGGGACTGAATTTACCCTCCTAATATAAACAACTAGAATACCAGGCCCAGCAAGTAGGACTATTTTCAGATATTGGTCAGCTGGTAAGGCAGTGTTGTGACCCAGGAGAGAATGAGGTGTCTCCTATGTTTGTCCAGCTTTTATGCCTAGAGATTCCTTGACAAGAGGGGATATCTTGAAATATTCATGGAATCTGAATTCAGGATGGAATAGAGATAAGCATTCAGCAAGGGATAGGGATGAAATGTGCAGGGTAAATTAACAGAGAAGGAAACTATACAAGGAAAGAGCCCAAGAAATCTACACAGGGCCTTCCTTCAATCTGCTTCTGATATTAAATCACAAATGCATATGGAGAAACTCCATGAGGTCTGCTGCAAAAAAACAAAACAAAACAAAACAAACAAAAATTCCAGGGAATTTTAAGAAAAGCAGTTTCCAGAAAAATACAGTGTTAGAAGACAGTACAGTCCTGGCCAATAAAAAGGAGAGAGTTATTTCAATACCCAGAAGATTCAGTAGAAATACTAGAAAGGTTATACTTTATGGGTAGAACTAAACAAGCCCTAAAATGGTGGTTCTCAATCAGGGATGATTTAACTTCTTCAGAGACTTTTGGTAATATCTGGAAACACGTTTGGTTGTCACAGTTAGGGAGGGAGGGGTACTACTGCCATCTACTGAGTAGAGGTCAAGGATGCTGATAAACATCCTACCGTGCCTGGGATAGCCACCCACAGCAAAATCTTATCCAGTTAGAAAAGTATATAGTTCTGAAGTTAAAAACTCTGTACTAGAGTAAAAGAAGTTGTCTTTAGTTACAGGCAGGGCTCTTCTCCTGGTCCCATGATTCAGGGGGTCCCCCTTGCTTTATTTTTTTCAAAAAAAAATGTCCCCTTCATTGCCTGGGACAGCTGAAGCTAATAGTGACATATGAGTGGGGTTCCCTTGAGCTCTGACCAGAATTCGTGTTGGCCCTAATCCCCATCTCGCTTTTCAGGGCCCTCAAAACCTTCCCATGCATAGTATCTATTAAATGCCACAAGGCGTTCCAGAACTCATGTGTATGGAATTGTCTAAAGGTTGCGTGATTCCACAAAGGAGCCCTGGCATGCTTATAGCTTCTGAAGACTCACGTAGTGTTTCTCTGACAAGATTGTGTGAGACTGGGTCACCAAAATGGTGCATACATGTTGATTTGTTTTGATGCTTACTCATGTTGGACACAGATGAATTCAATAGTCTCTAATATGGCAAAATACCACTAACCCTTGGACTTGAGAAGCTTGTGTGGGCTAGTTGATCAGCTCTTCCAACCTTGCGCCACTACGTCTGATCTTCAGTACCTGAGGGTAGTGAGATGGAAGCAGGTATCCCTTATCCTATTCGTTCTATTATCACCTTTGGCACCCGAGACAGTATTTCATCACATCCATGAGATCTTATGTCAAGCAGAGGGTAGCCATGCCCCTAACCTCCAAGAATTTTCAGACTATTGCTGTGCAATACCAATGAGTTTGTATGATTATGCCTTCTCTTGACTCTAATCTATATGGTGATGTTGTGCTTTTCTGGGTTGACTTTATGCTGTTCTAGGTGAGGAACATTTAGCTATTCCTTGACCAAATGGCACTGCTGTTACACCCATCCTTCCCCTTAATGGCAATGTATGGAAGTCAAGAGTGCTCTCAACTTTGGAAAAGATTGCATTTTATGAATGCATTCATTGCAGCATAAAGAGTTCAAGAGAAGAAATAGTGCTGTTCTATATTTATGTTATAAAATTTTGAATGGTAAATTTAACATAACCAGAAAATAGTATTATTTGCATTTTCCTACATACTCCAATGAGACTTAGATTTATATTCATCATCAATAAAAACATCCTTACAATCATTTATTGTTACACATCCCAGTAACAGTTCACAAATGGGGAATGTATGTAAATATACTTCAGAAACATATAACTAAGAAAGCACCGTGCAAATGCCCTTTTGAATCTGGTAGGCATCCATAAATACATTGTAGTCCCACTGTGAAGGGGATCCCTCAGTGTAGATCTACTGAGTTATTGCTAGTCCAGTTTACATAGGTGCCTCCTACAAAAAATCCTTTGAGTGGCATTTATTTCAATTAGCCCACATTAAAAGAATGTCCTGTTATGTTTATTGCTTAATACAGCATTAGCTTATCTTGTAGTAGATTCACGGTATTGTGTAATTGAATTTTAACTAAAACCTCAATTTTGAAATACTCTGACATAAGGCATATTAAAACAAAACTAACGACTCTTAATTATTATGAAAATAAACGACAAAAAATATCTAAAAACAAATAGAAAAACAATGTTTAGTAAACACAAATTCAGAATTAAGAATATAAAGGAGTCATCTTCCTTATTTTAATTGTTGTTTTAAAGAAATCCAACCTTTGGGGTAAAGAGAGAGAGAAAAACGGTTAACTTAGCGTAAGGGTTCTGTTCTTAGATCTTTTATATTTTCTGCACGTGGAGGCTGATGCTAGGCAGCATTAGCGCAGGTGGGCGGCAAGGCCTGGGGCAGCTGAAGCTGCTTGGGGCAGTCAGAGCCTTCAGGTGCCGAGATGAGAAGGGCTTCTGGTGCCCGAGAGCCTGCCCACCGGCGTGGTGTCGGGGAAGCCGCCTGGGGGGCGGGTGAAGTGCAGGGCCGCTGCAACCCTTCGGGGCGAGTTGGCAGTCGGCAGGAGCCCACCGGGATTGTGCCATGGGGTTACCTAAGGTTGCCGGAGCCAGATTCGCTGGGGCCTGCCTGGAGCCTGCGCCGAGGTCACCACCGGGGCTGCTGGGGTGGACAGGTATGCGGGGAGGAGTGGGGGTGGAGGTGGGGTACGGTGGGGGAGCCCGGAGCGGAGGATGCCAGGTGAGCTCGCCGTTTGTTTCGTGAGAACCGCGGGGCCTAGTGTCCTGGGAGCCTCTTCGGGGTTCCTTGGAGCCAATAGGTGCCAGAGAGGGCCCCGGGCTTGGCTCTTCAGGAGCCGCTGCTGTGGAAGCTGCGCTGGAGCCTTAGGCGCCTGATGGGGTGGTGGGGGCTGCGTTCTTGGGAGCCCTCTGGCAGCCCTCTAGGACTCGGTGGGAGTCAGGATGGTGCGGGGCGTCCCCTCTGGGGGCCTTGGGGTCTGGGGTCCACGTTACTGTCGTTCGAGGGGGCGGGGGCCGGGGGTAAGGTGTCTCTCTGCTGCGGGTGGTGGTGTGAATCCATCTTTTTGCTACTCTCCTCAACCCTTGCTTATTACTGTGGGTCGCTCGGTTTCTGTAATCCCTCACCCAGAGTCCTGGGCTCTTGCGAAGGCGTTTTCTGAGCCTACAGTTAGGGAAGGGGGCTGACACGTGTGGCAGAAATACCTACCCTGCCATTTTGCCGCTGTCCAGACAGGGACTTTAAAACAGTTATTATAAACATGTGGAGTTATACAAGGAAAAGTAGGGACCCAATGAAAAGAGAAATATAAAAAAATTAAAAATTCACCTAAAGGAAACATCCCAAGAGGAGAAATTTCATGTCTGAAAGCATTTCACTGCAAGGTATTACTAGCACAAGAGATAGATACTGCAGAAGAAGCAGACCTGTGAACTTGAAGATACAGCAATAGAAACTATCCAAAATAAATCAGAGAGGAAAAAGACTGAAAAAAATTAAAAAGCTTCAATGATCTAAATGGCAACATCAAGCATTTTAACATACTTGGGAGGTAGTGAGGAACTCAGAAAAAAAAAAATATGTAGAGAAATCTTGGCTGAAAACTTTCCTAAGTTAATGAAAAGTTTTTTGGATCTATGCTTTTAAATGCATAGACCCAAAAATACAATTATACTAAAGCATGTCATAATCAAATTGCTAATAAAATTATGTTAAACCAGAGACAAAGTCTCAGTGTGTACAATGGGACAAAAGTAATAATGATCATAAACTTCTCTTGAGAAACTGGCAAGACAAAAAAGGTTAGAATACTAATGTGCTTAAAAGAAAGAAAACTTCAAACCTAGAATTTTTATCGAGGAAAAATATTCTTCACAAATCAAAACAACTTTTTGTTTCAGAACAGCGAAAGCTGAGTAAGTATATCACCAGCAAAACTAAACCACCAAAACATTTTTTTAAAGTTTTAGTTGGAAAGAGAAAGATCTATACGCACACATTGTAATGGTTTGCTGGTTATGTTATTTTTTCTGCTTACTTTGAGTAGGTGAAGCTTGGATTTGTTATTACTGCCTTTGTAAGTCTGATGATAATGTTTTCCATTGAAACTCTAAATGGATTTCCAAATGTGCCTCTCAGCTAATAGACAGGTCTCAGCTTTGTAACCATAGAGTAATCAGCCTAGACCAGATGGCTATGATCAAAATCAGTTAATATTGCTTTAATTTGGTAAATTAATTTGTTTCAGGCTCACTTAAAAATATATTATTGAAGAACTTGACTTTGAAATACCATCTCATTTCTGTCTTCCATATATTATTTCTAGGCATTATTTATTTGGAAGAGTTTTACTATATTCTGGCTACATGCTTTTTTTTCACATTTGATGTCTTTAGTGTAGCAAAACTGGAATTATGATTCCAGTTTGGAGTAAATGTATGATTTCTACTAATTTTAATTTCACTTGAAGAGTATCTTAGAACTATATATTGCATCTTACTTGACCCACAAGAGAGTTAATTAAAACTCTGGTGATTAATTGAGCAAATTTCAAGTATTTTAATGTTGTTTATCCTTCATTATTTTAAACTTTGCTATACTGTTTAAGTCAATTTATTGAATATGCTAAAATATTTATAATTTTTAACTAGTATTTTAAATGAAATATTTTCCATCTAATAAATATGTATAGGAAAATTATATCTGTAACCGAGCTACACAGCTTGTCCTAAGAAGGAAGGTATCTTGTGTTTCATTAGAAAATCAGGTTGAATGAAAATCTACTTCCACATTTTTATCCACCAAACTTGGGCATTTTTTATCCAAAATATGTTGTGTCATGTGCACATCACTTAAATATAGAGTAAAAAAAGAGCTCATTTCATCCATCCAAACAGTTCTCACAGGAAGAATTTACTGTCAGCCCAAATGGAAATAGCTTAAATGATAAATGTTTCTTAGAATTGAGTCTGTCCACCAAAAGTAGATTTATAAATTTATGAAATCCCATGCATATAGACTCAGATTGCTTCAAGATTTTGACAGTTTTAAGCATTGCTTTAGGATTTCCTCCAATGTAGAAAGTTTTTTTGTTTATTTCTTTTTAATGAATATAGCTTTATTGAAAAAAAGACTTGAAAGTGTTTTATTATTTTGTTTCCTAGTTAAGTATTCAGGTGGGCATATTATATTCTTGGTATTGTATGACATATTGATCTTTTCCCAACACATAGCACATGAATGATAATAATCTATATTTTGTTGCTAATAACATATTTTGCATATATCTAACCAAAGGCTTTAGTTACCTGGAAGGAAACCAAAAATTTTAGGCAATGACCCCGATATGAACAGGAAAATATTGTACATGCATGCACATAGATGTATCACCTATCTGTACATAAATACACACATACATGTGTACACATGCTTACACCTGTAACATAACCTAAAACCGGAACACATAGAAAATAGAAAAAGAGCAGGTAAATCATGTTCATATACCATTTCTGAATAAAAATCACAAAGAGAATAAAGCATAGGCCCTGTAATTGATGATCAAAAGCACTCTTGAACAATGAGAGAAGACTTCAAAATATTTATATCAATCTTTACAGACATCCTCTCTCACACTGATAAAAACATATCCAACATTGCCACAGACATTTCCATTGATATATTGTTAGTAGCATCCATCAATCTCCAAGCTGCACCAAGACATCAGTGAAATTTGACAGTCTTCTGATTGCACTTTCTAAGGCCTGAATCTTTCTACTTCTGATCCTTCCCACTTAAATCTCTGGCCAATTTTATCTCAACATCTTGCTCCATTGCATTTTGTAACTAGTTGATATATCTTTATGTTTCCTGTTATTTGTAAATTAATGCCTGATGGTTTAAGACTCATAATGGAGAAAATATAAAAGATCCAAGAATGTAAAGCTTCTACTATAAGTTACTGTTTTTCTCATTCATTTTATCCCAGTGTGAAGTTTCTCTAAAACAATGGTTAAAATAAAGAGGATAACTCCTTTACATTCTTTAATTCAGAATATATTTACTAAAAATTTGTCTAATTTTTCTAGACACTTTTGTCACTTATTTTCATAATATTAAGATTTATCAGTTTTCTCTTAATATGCCTTGAAAATAAATTGAAGAAATGACAAATGATCTCAAAATTGAGTTTGTACTTAAAATTCAATACACAATATTGTGGATCTATAAGTTAAAACTATATAAAGCAATAAACATACAAAAATGGTATTTTAATGTAGGCTAATTTAAATAAGTGCCAAAGGATTTTTTGTAGAAGGCACCTATGCAAGCTAGAGTAGCAATAACTCAGTGGCTCTACATTGAGGGATCCCCTTCACAGTGGGTTATAATATACTTATGAATGCCTTCTAGGTTCAAGTGCACATTTGCATGGTGTTTTTATATTACGTATTTCCAAAATGTATTTACATTTCCCAGTTGTCAATTGTCAGTGTGAGGTGTAACGATCATTGTTAGGGATAATAACAGCTAATGTTTGCTGAAAACTTACATAGGTCTGCCCCATGAAAAGACTTTATACAAGGCTTTTTTCATCTATCCCTCACAAAAATCTTATGAAGTAAGTGATAGTATTATATTTATTTTTATAAAAGAATAACCTAAAGCTCAGAAAAGCTAAGAAAGTTATCCTTTTAAATGAACAATATGTGAGAAATATTTGCGGGATATTAAGCTGACTTATCTGAAATAAGTTAATAGAGGGCAATAGCAGTGGGAGATGGGGTAGGTAAATAGTTTGAACAAACACAGTCTGAGAGGCAAAATAAGGTATTTGGTAAGAATGAAAAGAATATTTAACAATTTAATGTTGGGATCAGACCAGGATTCCCATCTTTATCAATTACTAGTTTCATGACCTGGGGACAATTTCCCTGGGTATAAAATAAGGGTATTTATTACTAATACATTATAAGATTGTTGGGAACAAGATGATGGATGGTGGAAGCAATTAGTACATGCTTAATTACTCTGTCATCGACCATGATTCACTATAGGTAAAGGATAATCATTGAAGGTTTTTGATCAGGGGGTAATGTTGCAGAAGTCTTCAAGACATCTCTCTGTTGTAAATAATGAATTAGAAAATACATGAATTGGATGTAGCAATACCTGTTAAGAAGCTAAACAGCATTAATTGCTGGAATTCTTCTCTTTAGGGCCCATTAATGGCAGTGAGATGGAATATACTGGAAAACATGAGAAAAAAAGAGGAAAGGGACATTTGTGAAATATTGGCAAGTCTTGGACGAGGTCTGAATAGAGTTCACAGTTCCAAATTTAAATAATCAGAGTTTAATGGATGGACTTTGATCTAGACTCACCAAATGCTTTAATTTCATCTAGAACATTCCTGCCAACATTATAGAACATACATTGAACAAAACTGTTGACAGGAATAAGCACTTAAGATACATCATTACTTCAAGCAACTTTAATTGCATAAAAGCAAATTTCTCATAATAGTGACCTGAAGTATCTCATATCTATCTAGTGCCCTAATACTAGTTTCTGAGTCTGTGTTTTCTGATCCCATTTCCACAGGGCTCTTCAGATAACCTAGCTCCCCTAAACTTTCTGCAAATAGAATTCTTCAGCTGGTTTAATTGTTTGTAACCTGAGTTTTTTAATCTTGTCACCATCCTTGTTCTTTCTTAATGAGCTCTTGTCTATCACATTCTCTTTTAAAGAGTGGAGCTCAATGTATAGCCTCTCTACTTGAAGAGTGTCCACATTCTACCATGGTATAGGGAAGCTAAGAACTTAGATACCCACAGTGCTGTAACAGAGATATGCTTAAGGTGCTAGATATACAGAAGTATTAACTTGCTCTGCCTAGGTAAGAGTAACTTCTCTAAAGACAGACGTCTTCAAAATAGGGTAAAATATGAACTAGGGTGATTAGGAATGTCTGAGTTAGAGTAACATCAGTCATATCTTTCAACGCATGGGGTTTGAAGAAAAAGTAAAGCATGCTAAAGAAAAATTGTGACTCCATTTCAGATTAATGAAATTGAGAGTTCACGAAGAATAATGCTAGAAAGCAAAGTTGGAAAAGAAGATGAGAACAGATTGTGAATGACTGTCTAGTATGCAAACACTATAGCAAAATAACATATCTGTTACATGAAATGGGAAATGTTTTATCATTATTGCTGTTAAGACTACTAAAATGGGGCACCTGTTTGGCTCAGTCAGTTGAACATCTGACTCTTGATTTAGACTCAGGTCATATCCCAGGTTTTGGGATCAAGCCTCACATCAGGTTCTGTGATGAGTGTGCAGCCAGCCTGCTTGAGATTCTCTGTTTTTCCCTCTGCTCCTCCCTGCGCACACTTCCTCTCTCCTGCTCTCTTAAAAAAAGTTGGGGGGGGGGGGGGGAGAAAGAAAAAGAGACTACTAAAAAGGAAGAAAGACAGACTACTAAAATTACTAATTTATTTTGATCATACTTGTTTCTGCTATCAAGCTATGGTTTACCCAACCTGAATTTAAGCACTTAATTCATCAGATCTAACACACAAGTCATCAGTCAAACTTATATTACATTTTTTCTATCATGATTTTATTAAATATTTACCTACCTTCCCATTTTCCCATACTCCCCAAATTTGTTCACCATATTATGACGTGAAATATAGTGGCTAGGAAACAGTCTTCAAAATTCTGGCTATTATGTCACACATCACATACAAGGATTAAATCAAAACAGATGATAGATCTAAAAGAAAAATTTTAAACTATAAAACTTCTCAAGGAAAATAGAGGAAAAAAATCTTCATGACCTTGGATCGGGCCATAGTCTCTTATACAAAATACCAAAAGCAAAAGCAAAGGCAAAAACAAAACAGCACATACACATACACACACAGTAAGTGGGACTTCAAAGTTAAGAAAATTTGCCCTTCCAAAAAAGACACATAGCTGCCACAGCTTGGGAGAAAGTTGTTTCAAATCATGTCATGTAACAAAGGACATAGACATGTAAAAAATGAGCAAAAGATTTTAAAAGACCCTTCACCAAAGAAACACATGGTAAATCACTTGAAAAGATATTCAACGTCATTATCCATTAGGGAAATGAAAATTAAAACTACGTGAGACAGCACCACATATCTGTTAGAATGGCTAATATTAAAAAGCCTGACCATATCAAGTGCTGTTGAGGATGTGGAAGAACTGGAACACTTATACACTGCTGATGAAAGTGTAAAATGATACAATCATTTAGCAGCATCTTACATATTGCAGTCCTTTATAGGTATTTATTCAAAAGAGAGAAAAGTAGATTTCCATACAAAGCTATATTTATTTATCTATAGATAGGTAGATAGAAACATATAATACGAATATAACAGATTTATTTATAACAAATTTTTGAGTTTATTATGAGAGTGAGAGTGTACAGGAGGGGCGGGAGGGGGGAGAGAGAGAGAGAGAGAGAGAGAGAGACAGAGCGAGAGAGAGACAGAATATCCCAAGCAGGCTCTACACTGTCAGCACAGAGCCGGATGCAGAGCTTAAACCCACAAATCATAAGATCATGACCTGAGCTGAAACCAAGAGTCAGACACTTAACTGAGCCACCCAGTTTCCTCAACATAGCAGATATGTTTGTAGTCACCAAAAATGAAACCACCCAGAATGGGTAACCAAATTGTGGTATATCTACACAATGGGGTATTATTAAAAGAAATGAGCTATTGATACATATAAATATACAGATGAGTCTCAAAACCAAGCTGAGTGAAAAATCAAGATGAAAGGAGTAATACTATTAATTCCATTTGTATAATATTCTAGAGAATGTCAAGTTAATGTATAAACGATAAAGCAGAGCAGTGATTGCCTAGGGATGAAGAGGGGTCAGGGAGTGGTCATAAAGGGGCAGAAGGAAACTTAAAGGATGATGAATATGCTCATTATCAAGATTAATAAGGGATTCATGAATATGTGCACATTTAAAAATGATCAAATTGCACACCTTAAATATGTGCATTTACTTGTGCCAATTATATTTTAGTAAAGATGACTTAGGAATATGTATCACATGAATCTTTCAGTTAGAACATAGCTTCCAACAGTTTGCTGGATGATAAATATCCTGTATACCTAGATCTTGCCTCTGTGTAATCATGGTACTCACTAATAAAAAACAAAACTTTTTGTGTTGAAATTTCTCAACTATTTCTTAAGAGCCCAGAAGGATCACGATTTAGGATGGAAAGCATCTCTTGAATCTTGGGAATAACGACTTTGATAGGAGACATGGCTAATCAAAAGGAGGAGAACATCCAAAGAGCTCTGGGAAATCTATTACTGTAAATGATATAGTAACTCTGTGACTACTTCAATTATTTATCATATTTTTGTCCTAAACATTCATTTTACTTACCAGCTTCCCCACTTAGACTTGAATCTCCTTTAAGAAAATAACTTACATATTTTTCATCCATTTCCTGGCATAGTTCCTGACACAGTAAATTTGTGCCCAGTAAATTTTGGTTGAATGAATAAATGAATTTAAAAAATGGATAATACCATGTATGCCATAGGTTGAAAATTCATAATGGAACACTAAGAATTATTCATTAAAAATAAATTGGGTTGATGGTTGGAAATAAAACTAACGACTTCAGAAAATCATAGCTACTCTTACTTGAATATCTTTTGCATTCAGGCTACTTTACATAAAGTGCCTCTAACCTTTAAAATGAACATACACAATAGGCATTATTATCCTCTTAAAAAATAAAGAAACCTTATGTTAACAGTTAAATGACTTGTCTGAGGTGATGCTGCAAGTAAGTGACGGATCTAGGATTTCATGTGGAGTTAGGTTTTAAAGCCAAGTCTACTGAGTATAACCACCATGCTTTTTCCGCTACATCTTGCTCGTGCCTAGCAGGTACAAACAAATTCACAGACAGTTATTATAATTAGAATTTGAAATCATCATAAAATATGACGAATTTTCCTTTCTGTTCTCAGTCTTAAAAGGATTGAATTGGCAAATGTCTTTTGAGGAATATTCCCTATTTAAAAACCTAGCTCCATGGGAAAATGCTAGATATATTTCTCCCTAAATGAAATACAAACCCAGGGAACGGTGCACTCCAATTCTGAGGTGTTATATAAGAGTAATGGAGAACTTTAATTCTTCAAAAGAATGCTTATCAGAAGTTTTATTCAGCTAAAAACACTATCTGATAAATTCTTGATTTTCCTTACTGCAAATGTCATCTTCTAGAAGATATAAGAAGTGATGGTTGAAATCATAAGTGACATGTGGGTTCGGATAAAAGGGGAGAGGAAAAGAAGTGATGTCACTGGGGAAGAGTATTACCACTTGCTTGGTCAAATGAAGAGAATGGCTATGTTCCTGATACAGGTCAATAGCCAAGTTGGACATCTTTGAGACCTTCCATTGTTTGTTGCATGTCCGATTGATTACATTGGGCTGGCTCTAGTTTACCTCTCTCTCATTATCCCCATTATCCACAGCACACATTATTATTATTATCAATAGTAATTAGGAAATAAAAAAGGGGAGTAAAGATTGGTAGATACAATATTGACTTTGTTGACGTTTGAAACTGAGACGAATAGGGTTATACTGAGAAATGTCTCCTGGCTAAATATAGCTATATGTATGGGGTACTGAAGAAAGTTGATGTCAATGAAGGTTTTGGAGCCATATGGATACAAGAGTGATCAAAGCTTTGGAAGTAAAAGAGGTCTCTAAGGAAAAGAATATAAATAGAGAAAAAAGCAGCAAGGCCAATGATTAAAGCTACTACCTAAGGAGCTGGGGGAAATATAAACATGTTTAAGAGAAGTCAGGGTGTTTGCTGAAATGGGAATTATGAGGTTTGTATCAATAAGTACCCATTTTTCAGGTTACAAATTGAAGTGTCCTGTAAGGCAGGAGCTCACTTTGCAATGAAATCTCTTCGGGTACTATTTTAAATTGTAAGAAATGTACTTGGGAGCACAGAACCATTATAATAGGCAAGAATGGTAAAAAGGCAATGCACATATATCCAATTAAAAGCATGCTTCTATGGACACTGATACCATCTTGGTCGAATATCTTGTATTTGCTACTCAAAGGAGCTTTGTTGTCCTTTAGGGAAACTCATTTTCTGGCAGAAGTTTGAAAGGGTTTCTGGTATTAAAAAAATCAATGAGGAAAAAAGCCAGAAGGATGAGTGGTAAACTCTCATTTAAAAACCTGTACACTAAACAGAATGCCTCTTTGCAACCTTTCAATGAGACAGGACTTCTTTAATTTGAAATGGAACAGCCTGTGTTCTCTATTCCTTAGCTTGGTTGACATAGAGGTCAGAGATTTATGGAGGGACAAGTTAGAATCGCTTACATATTATCCTAAATTTAGATGTGGCCTAGATTTTTTTTCTGAAATGATGAGAAGCACAGTAATAAAATGAAACTCCTGCTTTTATCACTTTCTACTTGCGTGGTTAAAAAAATCATAAAATAAATTATGCTTAAGGAAATCACTGAACTCATCAAGTTCACTTTAAAATGATTAAATCACTTCTTCCCCAACCAGCCCCTGAATTGCTTTCTAAGTGACCTTGTGGCATTTCTTCAAAGCCTTCTTACCAGTCACATACAAATAAACACATAGAAAAAAAAAATCATGTGAACTGTACTCTAGTGTTCAGTTTGAATCCTGGACGTCTTTTTTAGATGCTACCACCAACCACCCTCCCTAGTGTGCACTCTAATCACTACTGTCGCAGAAGAATACTGAATCAATTTAGGATGTATTTATTGATCGCTGTAAGGTGAAATGTACTCATTTGCTCCAGGTGTCTCTACCTGCAACAAAATTATAATCGAAGAGGCAAGACCGAATTCCATGGAAACTTTGGAAACTTCAGTAACAATTAAATATTGAAACAACACAACCAACAATAGATGTTTAGAAGAGGAAGAGATCACTCTAAGCTGGAATGACTAAATAAGAAATTGTGTAACAATGCAGGTGTGATCCATCAGAAGCTACTCAAGGCTATAGTCTTGATTCCTCCAAGTAGGATTGCCTCTTGCCTCTGTTCCTGTTTCAAGGGCCTCATTTGCTTCTTTTGAACTACCAGATGCTTACTGTCCACTGACAGGCAACTTCATAATTTCTTTGTAATAGATCAGTGAACATTCCATAATCAGCTCCAACTAACCTTCCCAAGCCTACATCCTGGATCACACAAGAAATCCAGCAAGTAATATATACCACTATATGTTAGTGTAAGCGTGTAGGTGCATCAAGAATGGCCAGAAAAGGCACCATGCAGTGAGTATACCATATCTGTCAGGACTAAGCTCTGATGGGGCATCTGGTGCATAAACCACCCAGCATCAGTGTGCTGACCATGCAGTGAGTGACTAATGAGCGTTAGGACAAAAAGAAGTAAGTTAGCTAGAAGCCACAAAAAAACACAAGGATGTGGGGCAAAGTAAATATGCTCTCCCTGACCTACCATCAGTAGTTAAAACTCATGTGTGAGTAAGGGTCTGACATATATAAAGTTCGAGGCTTGGTTCTGAGGTCTGAAGAGAAAGAGATTAAAGGAAGTAGAGAAACAGGGCTTAGATGCACACAGAAGCTATGGGACGGTGTCAGCTGGAGCCCAAAGTACCCTAGGAATTTTACCCCAAAGAAAGAAAGGACTATTAGGAAAAGATCTAGTACTGGCTAAAATATGATGATATGTGGGAGGTGACAATTTTAAATAACAGAGTAAAAAAAAAAAAGACTCAGTAGAAGGTGCTATTTTAGCAAACAAAGAAATAGACTTTCTCCTTCCTTTCCTCCTCCAGTAATCTGATAAGGAATAAGAAAACTCATGATAGGATAATTATTATCATACTTGTATTGTTTCTCTCAGTCTATTCTTTAATTCAGGACTTGATTTTGTACTGAAAACCTTTAGAAAGAATAAGGTCAGATAAATTCTGTTGTCTTCATGGAAGAAAGAAGTGTTTGCTACCAAACAGTATCATCGATGTAATCATAAAGGAGAGAAAGGATTATTAATAAACATTGATGATTTAGGACAAGAGGGAAATGCATTCATACATTCATTTAAGTACTTACCACCTTACCACATTCTAGGCATTGACATTCTGGTGACACAAGAGAAATACAGCCCCATCTTTATAGCATTTATAGTCCACAAAGGTCAGTCTGCACCCTGTTAGGGAAGCACACAGATACAACCCAGGTCCACACAAGAAGTCTGTGGAGTCTCGTAGTAACAAAACTGAGAATAAGAAACTAAGAGTTAAAAAGAGGAGGATCCTAGGGGAGGCGGATGATTTTATGCTAAAGCAGAATGGTCTGATTCAGGGAAGATCTTACAATGTTAACAAAAGGAAATAAGACCAAATAGTAGCTACATACTGAGCAAGAAGAGAAGGTTGGTCAGCTATGGGGATTCAGAGGTAGGTGAGTAGTCAGGGGAAGGGTCGCAAAGGGCCCTGCTGATCACTTAAAACTTTTGGTCTTTATACAAGAAATGGGAAGCTGGACAAAGGTGTTTTGTTTTGTCTTTTTTAATTAAAAGATGTGCATTTATTTTTGAGAGGGAGAGAGAGGAAGAGAGTGAGTGAGCAGGGGCGGGGCAGAGAGAGGAAGACAGAGGATTTGAAGCAGGGTCTGAGCTGACAGTAGAGAACCCAACCTGGGGCTGGAACCCATGAACTGCGGGATCATGACCTAAGCTAAAGTTGAATGCTTAACCAACTGAGCCACCCAGGTGCCTTCAGAGAAATGTTTTTTAAACAGAGGAATGAAATGCATTTTAGGAAACTCTCTGATTTACACTATTGAAGTTTCACTTTGGTAGCTGAGTTGCAAATGTTCTAGAGTGAGGCAAGAGTGGATGTTGGGACATGGGTTAGGAGCCTGAGGTGTGGTTAGTTTAGACTAGTTCATAACCATGGAAGGACAGAAAAGAACAGGACTTGGTGTTTGATTGGATATAGTCAGTAAGAGATAGAGACATGTCGGCAATGAATTTTCAGTTAATATTATCAACAATTTCGGTGACTGAGAAGGCCATGTAGTGACATAGGATCCACCAGGATTAAAGCAGGTTTGGAAGGTTCTAGGAGACAGGCAGAGAAGCTAAAGATGCCTATGAGCTGAGTGGGGATTAAACTGGGATGATCTCGGCCTAACAAAGTCTAGTTTATGAATGTGAATTCCACTATCGCTAGCCCTCATCTCCAGTTTATTCTACACAGCACCAGAATGATCCCTTTGAACTATAAGTGGAGCGTTGTATTGTCTGCTAAAATCCCTGCAGTGAATTCCCATCTTCCTACAAGTATTCTCTCGTGATCTGCATCCTCCACCCTCGTTTCCAGCCTTTGCAATGACTGCTCCCATTTCTTCTCACTCCCCACCTGCTCACTTTCCTCTGTCCCAGCGTGTCTCCTTACTTGTGGGTGATAAATGCCAAGTAATCCCTATCTCTGCCCGTGGAAGGATGATCCTCCAGATAGGCTCATGGATAACTCCATCACTTTATGAATGTGTCTACTTAAATCTCATCAGTCCCCCACTAGCAAACTTATCCAAAAGACTCCTCTCCCCCATCTCTACTCTGGTTTATCTTCCTTCTCAGCCACCATCACAACCTGATCAGTTACACAGTTATACATTTATGGAAAATATAAATTCCTTCAGAATAAGGACTATTTCCTTCCCTCATTTAACTCCACTGCATAGAACACAGTACAGCATGCCCTTAATTCATATCTGTCAGTTGAACTATAGATTTTGTTCAGAACTTCTGCTTACCAACTTCCTCTTCTCTTATACCTCTGCCCCTTTAAAATAATAGTGGAAACTCTTTTAATAAATCTCTACTAATTTAACTTTCCAGATTAACCAGTGCCATTTGTTCCCTCTATAAAGTCGGATGTTCAGAGAACACTGAACACCCACAGCTGTTACACTGCGTGCTGGCATTCTTATTTACTTTTTCTACCAATAAATCAATAGCGTTGGTTCCCAGTCTGTTCTACCAGTTGGTCTCGTCAGTGTCAGTACATAAAGTAACTTATTATTATGTAAATCAATATATGAGTGTGAAAAGGAAAAAAAATGTTGTTTCTAAGAAACTGTTTTGAGGAATAGGGAAAGACTTGATAAATGGGATTTCTGTTCAAAAACGTTGCTATTGGCTGTCAACTTTAAAAGAATGAGGGGGGCGGCGCCTGGGTGGCGCAGTCGGTTAAGCGTCCGACTTCAGCCAGGTCATGATCTCGCGGTCTGTGAGTTCGAGCCCCGCGTCAGGCTCTGGGCTGATGGCTCAGAGCCTGGAGCCTGTTTCCGATTCTGTGTCTCCCTTCTCTCTGCCCCTCCCCCGTTCATGCTCTGTCTCTCTCTGTCCCAAAAATAAATAAAAAACGTTGCAAAAAAAATTTAAAAAAAATAAAATAAAATAAAAGAATGAGGGGAAAAAGTGTCATAAATATACAGTTTTATTCATTTAGTGTGTGTATAATTCTATTTTAACTATGTTCAAACTGAAAATCTTAAATAGATGCCTTATTATGGGTGTGGTTTACACCAAAAGAATAATGTAGCATTTTAATTATGAAAAAGAAGTTTTGGATAGGCATCAAAAAATTGATAAATGTACATTTATATGTTTCAGGTTAAAACAAAATGTTCAGAGAACTTATGCCTTTTTTAATTTCAAAATTTGATTATTTTCTCCATTAATTAACTCTGCTAGAATTCATTAAATATACTGTTTTCTCCTTAACCTAACCCCATAGAATTTCCATAATCAGCCCTTCTCTCTTTCAGCACAGATGATGATAAAATTTCATCATGTGTATAAACTGGTTGATCTTACTTCTCTGTCAAAAAGAATTCTAAAGCCACCAGTGCCCTCAGAGGGAGAAAGTGTGTTGGTTATCAGTTATGGACATGGAAGAGAGAATTGTAATCCCAGTGTTATACTTTAGCTGTTGTTAACCTGCGCTGGTAGTCTGGTGTCATGCTCCCCTGTTAGAGCATCACACAGGCTGTCCCCATCCTATTCTGCAATGTCTTCTATCTGTCATTTTCCTGCCCTCTTTTCATTTCATTCGTAGCTTTCATTTATGTTTCCGAATCTCACCTCCTATTTGGGAGTGGACTTAAGAGTGGCTCTTAAGGGCACAAAAAATTCATCAAGGTAAAACGAACATGAAGCTGGAGAGAAGGAAGAAAAATATGGCATGAACATTAAAAGAATTAGGAAATCCAAAAATGTGTGCTGTGAAGGCAAATAAACATGCCTCATGTAGACCACATATTTGGCTCTGAGAAAGTAAAAATGAAGAAAATCCAGAAAATCGAGTTAATTTCTCAGAGGAGCAAAGTTATTCCTAACTATAAAAACCTAACTATAAAAACCTAACTATAAAAACCGCCATTGTCAATATCATCCCATCTACCTAGCTTGGGTTCTCTGGAGGCAAAGTAATTTCCATGCATACTCTCCTTCCTCTAAAATCTTGTAGAATTTCCTCTGTACCATCTATTAAGCAATTTATCCATGCTTTATATTCTTCAATTAATCATAGTTTTTTTTCTCCTTAAAAGAGATGAAACTTAAATAACCCCCCAAACTTAACCACTAATAGCCTATTGTTGACTAGAAACCTTATTAAATATAAATAGATTAACATATATTTTGTATGTTGTGTGTATTATATACTGTATTCTTACAACAAAGTCAAATAAATAAAATGCTATGAAGAAAACCACAAGGCAGAGAAAATGTACCTACCATACTGTGTTTAAGGAAAAAACCCAGGGATAAGTAGACACGTGCAGTTCAAGGGTCACCTGTAATTCTGTGTATTGCAGCTTCCCCTCCCCTAGCCCCACTCCTGTTAGTTTGCAAGGGCTGCCAGAGCAAAGCACAATCAACTGGGTGGCTTAGAACAACAGAAACAATGTTTCATAGTTCGGGAGGCTGGAAGTCTGAAACCAAAGTGTCAACATAGTCATGCTCCCTCTGCAGGTGCTAGGGAAAGATGAGTTCCAGGTCTCTCTCCTAGCTTCTGGGAGTTTCTTGGCTGTGGCGACGTAACTCCATCCTTTACAGGGTATTTTTTTTTCTGTGTACACGTCTTTGTCCAAATGTCCCCCCGTTTTGTAAAGACACCAGTCATATTGGATTAGAGGCCCATTCCAGCATGACCTCATCTTTAATTGATGACATTTGCAGTGACTTATTTTCAAATAAGGCTAATGGTGAGTTACTGAAGGGTTCATACTTCAACATATGACTTTTGGGTGGACATAATTCAACACTAATGCTACCTAACACAGCACAGAACTGTGAATATGATAGAAACTTAGTATATTCATAAAAGAAATACTAAGACGGGAATAAGAAAATATGAGAATAACTAACAGTATAAAAGCTACTGCTTTCTTTTCCCATTTCTCTGCTAATCCAATGGCTTATCCTCCAAAAGTCACATTTACTTTGCCAACAGTAATGAGTTTAATATGCCAACTCTTTAAGTACACGAATGGACAGATATAAGTATTTAAGAAACTTACAAAGCTATTTTTTTAATTTCTCAAATTTATACCTTTCAGTGGAATAAATTTCTATCATTTTTTTTTGTGCCAAGCACAAACTTCACTCTAAATCTAGAGTTCTCACAAAATATTAAAAGGGATTACAATTTTGGTTCAAGATAAACAAAATATGTTTGAAGAATCCTTCTCAACATTGCAAAGTACAATATCCATTATTTTTAAACCATTATTTCCATAATGTAACAGAAATATCTGTATGAAAATGGCAATCTGAATGACATGGTGAAATGTTTAAGGGCTCAGGCAGGCATAACCAAATTAAATGAAAGTCTGAGCAATTTTTCCTTGAACATAGAGCATGTCATATAGCCAATTTAAATATATTAAGTGAATTAAAACATCCAGTTACACAGGCACTTATTAATCCACTGGTAGTCATCAAACTCTGCTTTGCTTTATAAGCCACAATGAGTAGGTCAGCTTATTATGGCTTCCAGTTTTTTATTTTTATTTGTCTCCACTTCTAAGGGCACTTCCTTTTTCAATAGTGAAACAGTTCTTACGCTGAAGTATGCATTAGCAATGCTTACATCTTCTTTTTGAAATAATGGGTGATTCATCATCAGGACAGGTTTTTTTTCCTTTTTTTTTTTATACAAATGACTCATTTATCTCTGCATGCAGTCTAATCATAAAAAAATTCCATGACTTAATATCAGTGATGACTAAAAAGACACATGCACACAACTTACATATGCTTTCTGGTCAAATGTAAAATACCAAATGAGGACAATGATTTTCTTGGTCCATTATGAAGAAAAAATAGTGAATATTAAGAAAAGAAGTTGTAGCAAATAATTGTATCCTCACAGAACTGAGTTTGGGGAGCCAATAGTATGAAGAAGAGACTGCAGTAATATATGGTATTTTTTAAATGACATGGCCACTGTATCTCTCATTGACAGTCTGGTTTTTGGTTTATTTTGTTTTTTAAATTGTACCTGATCTTCACAGAAACAGCCTCTTCATACTGCTCCCTGTTTTTCTTTATTTTTTTTTTAATTTTTTAACATTTATTTGTTTTTGAGAGACACACAATGTGAGCGGGGGAGGAGTGAGAAAGATGGAGACACAGAATCCAAAGCAGGCTCCACGGTCTGAGCTGTCATCCCAGAGCCCAATGTGGGGCTCAAACTCATGAACTATGAGATCATGACCTGATCTGGTCAAATGCTTAACTGACCAATACCCAATAATTGCCAACTGAATCTCAGTGGAACTGCTCTAGCATATGGGGATACAAAGGTAATAAAAGACAACTTGCAAACAGAAAACATAGACACTGTTTCACACTCACAAAATGGAAAATATTGAAAAGTGTAGAAATGCTAAGTTTTGTGGCAGATATGGATTAACCGACATTGTTACATACCAGTGCATAACAACTTTGGAAGACACTGGCATTGTCTAGTCAAGCTGAAGATGTACATAACATATGCTCAGCAAATCCATTTCTAGGCATATACCCTAAAGAAACTCATGCATGCGCACACCAGGACCTACAATCATGTATACAGCCAGGGTAGCAATAATCCATGTGCCCAACATATATCCTGGCCTTTCAAAAGTGAAGGATATCATTCCAGACGGAATGGTAGAGGTGAATATTTAGGTATTATCATTATTGTTGTTGTTATTTCTTATGCAATAATCTTTTGTGGGAATTTTAAAAAGTAAAAGGGGAAAAGGATCACTGATAATCATAAAAATAAGATACTCATAAAACTAAAATTAGAACAATATAAACTAATAGTAAATAGAAATGATGACCTATAATGATACAGAATCCGGAACAATATAAACTAATTGTAAGTAGAAATGATAAAGGATCCATAAAAAGTCACAGAAATAAAAATAAAGCTATTGATGTAGAAAGTAATTAGGAAAACTCTATTCTCGGGCTGTCAAGAGAATTAGCAAATGGGAATATAGTACTGAAGAAATCACCCAGAACACACTGTAGAAAGCTGCTCTTGGTAAAACACACACTAAGCCCCCAATACCATCCTGCACTGAGTTTATATATTGTTTAGTAGCTCTAAAATGTAAATGAAGCTTCCAGAACTCGAATTACTATTTTAATACTAACTCGCCCTGAATGATTCTACCTTCAGGAGAGTGTATGGCTACAGACCTCTGCCATCGAGTATGTGTTCTGGCACTGACCTAGGCATTTAATTTGCTGTGTGAATTTGCATGACAACTTAATTATTTTTTTCTATAGTGTGTTCTTGTGTAAGACGAGGAAAATAATAGTGCCTTCCTAGTATTTTGTTAAGTTTAAATGAGGTAATATATGCAAAATGCTTAAAGTAATATCTGACACAGAATTTTTCCTCTTCTTTTTTTTTTCTCAATTTCTATTTCATTTTGGATAGTTTCCATTGCTAATTATCCAAATGGAACCATCTTTTCTTCTTCTGAAAACCATAGTTTTCATCTACAGAAGTTTGGTATTGGTCTTCTTTTTTGTATAGCCCATGTTTCTACTTAATATAAATCATCATTCCTCTACCTTTTTCAACATATGGAATGTAGTATAAAACTGTGTTAACACCCATATGTACTAATGTTATAATCTATGTCCTTTCCAGTGATTGATTTTTCTCCTCATTATGAGTTATGTTTTTCTGCTTCCTTTCACACCTGGTAGTATTTGTTTGAATTTTTAAAAATTTTTTAATGTTTTATTTATTTTTGAGAAAGAGACCAGAATGTGAGCAGGAGAGGGGCAGAGAGAGGGAGACACAGAATCTGAAACAGGCTCCAGGCTCTGAGCTGTCAGCACAGAGCTGACACGGGTCTCGAACTCATGACCTCTGAGATCATGACCTGAACCGAAGTCAGACACTTAACTGACTGAGCCACCCAGGTGCCCCTGATTGAATTTTTAATTATTGGATCGAGAAATTTTGTGTTTCTATAAATATTCTTGTTTTAAAAAAATAATCTTATTTTTTTAATATATATCCAAATTAGTTAGCATATAGTGCAACAATGATTTCAGGAGTAGATTCCTTAATGCCCCTTACCCATTTAGCCCATCCCCCCTCCCACACCCCCTCCAGTAATGCTCTGTTTGTTCTCCATATTTATGAGTCTCTTATGCTTTGTCCCCCTCCCTGTTTTTATATTATTTTTGTTTCCCTTCCCTTATGTTCATCTATTTTGTCTCTTAAAGTCCTCATATGAGTGAAGTCATATGACATTTGTCTTTCTCTGTCAAATTTCACTTAGCATAATACCCTCCAGCTTCATCCATGTAGTTGCAAATGGCAAGATTTCATTCTTTTTGATTGCCCAGTAATACTCCATTGTATATATATACACCACATCTTCTTTATCCATTCATCCAATGATGGACATTTGGGCTCTTTCGATACTTTGGCTATTGTTGATAGTGCTGCTATAAACATGGGGGTGCATGTGTCCCTTCGAATCAGCACACCTGTATCCCATGGATAAATACCTAGTAGTGCAATTGCTGGGTTGTAGGGTAGTTCTATTTTTAGTTTTTTGAGGAACCTCCCGTACTGTTCTCCAGAGTGGCTGCACCAGCTTGCATTCCCATTTCTATAAATATTCTTAAGTTGTTTTCTGGGATACAATTTCAGAGGAAAGAGTTTTGTTCTTTCTAGTCTTGTTTTTAAGTTTTGTTCAGTAGAAACAGAGCAGTCTTTGGTCCAAGGATAATTTTATTTCATTACTGAGGTGCTACCATTCTGAGTACTCTATATAATGCACCTTGAATTTCAAGATTGTTATGCTCTGGCAAGTGGAAACACGAACTATTCCTGGCCCTGTGAGAGCATATAGGGTTTGTTCCCTTTGCTCCTTTAAGGTGGGTCTTTCCATGGCCTTGGGTAGTGTCCTCACATGCGAGTACTAATCAGTGCCCAGCTGAAGACTCTAGGGAGATGCTTTGAAAAATCTCTGAAACACACTCTCTGTCTTTTTCTCTCATTCTCCATGAAATATTGTAGTCTGCCATGTGAATTCTAACTACCCTGCCTTTCCAGGACTCTCAACTCAATCTCTTCAACCCAGGAAGAGTGCCGATACCTGAAAAAAGATGTTTCATATGTTCTCAAATTTTTTAGGTGTTTCATGTAGAATGGTAAATCTGGTACCTGGTCATCCTCTTGGCGAGCAGCAAAAGTCACGTAAACTATTGTTAATGGAGATGCTTTATTTAAAGCTATTGTTAATAAAGACTCTGAATCTTATCTAGCCCTTAGTATTACACGTTGCACAAAGTGAGGATATATGTATGTTTATACATTTAATAGCAACCCAGTTAACTTCACATGAGAAAATCGGCATCATTGCTTTCACATGCTTTTTGGTCTTCTATCCAGTGGCGTTTCATTGGCTCTTCACCCTCGTAGTCCCACAAAGGTTCTCATTCAATCACTTGATGCTTGCAGTCAGCTCTCCTCCCTTCTTGACTTTTCTTTTGACATTTACCTCCGTGTAACAATAAAAACAACAATACTGCTCTTCTAATTTTTTACTGTATGATGATTCAGACCTTTTCTTTGTAGATTTTGTTTTTCAGTCTTTACTCAGGCTCTCTAGACTTTACTCATCTAAACAAAAGCGGTTGCTTCCCTAAGTACAATGATTGTGTCAGATGTTGAGATAGTAAATATAGTGGTTAGGTACCCAAGTTATGAAACTAGACTGTTAGGTTTCAACTCTGCTCTGTTCTACCACTTGTACCCTAAATGACTTTTTTTAAATACAATTTATTGACAAGTTGACACCTCAGAGCCTGAAGTCTGCTTTAGATTTTGTGTCTCCCTCTCTCTCTCTCTGCCCCTCCCCTGCTCGCCCTCTCTCTCTCTCTCTCAAAAATAAACATTAAAAAATTAAAAAAAAAGAAAAATGCCATTGGCAACATTATCTACAAAGACAACCTACATTTTTTTAACCATAAAATTTTTATTTGAAGATAAAGAACAAAGCCCACATGAATCATTATATCAGTAGTTGTTGAGATTTGTCCCCCACAAGAAGTTTTCATGTACTGACATTCAAATTTTAAGTTAAAGAGGGAGGGAGCCAAACCCTAAGAGACTCTTGAAAACTGGGAATAAACTGAAGGTTGATGGGGGGTGGGAGGGAGGGGAAAGTGGGTGATGGGCATTGAGGAGGGCACCTGTTGGGATGAGCCCTGGGTGTTGTATGTCAAACCAATTTGACAATAAGTTTCATATTGAAAAAAAAATTAAATATTTTGAACACATTTTTAGAGGATCACTGCATTGTGATCACAATACTTTTAAGTCAACACAAAGTACTTTGTGTAGTCCACTTTTACTGTCTGTAATTTTTTTCTTTTTTTAATATAATTTATTGACAAGTTGGCTAACATACAATGTATACAGTATGCTCTTGGTTTTGGAGATAGATTCCTGTGATTCATTGTTTACAAACAACACACAGTGTCCATCCCGAAAGTGCCCTCCTCGAAACCCATCACCCATTTCCCCCTCCCCTCTGCACCCCCTATCAACCCTTAGTTTGTTCTCTGTATTTAAGAGTCTCTTATGGTTTGCCTCCCTCTCTGTTTGAAACTATTTTTCCCCTTCCCTTCCCCTATTGTCTTCTGTTAAGTTTCTCAGGCTCCACATATGAGTGAAACATGATATCTGTCTTTCTCTGACTTATTTCACTTAGCATAATACCCTCCAGTTCCATCCATGTTGTTGCAAGTGGCAGGATTTCATTATTTCTCATTGTCAAGTAGTATTCCATTGTATATATAAACTACATCTTCTTTATCCATTTATCAGTTGATGGACTTTTGGGTTCTTTCCATAACTGGGCTATTGTTGAAAGTGCTGCCGTAAACATTGGGGTACATGTGCCCCTATGAATCAGCATTCCTGTATCCTTAGGATAAATTCCTAGTAATGCTATTACTGGGTCATAGGGTCATTCTATTTTTAATTTTTTGAGGAACCTCCACACTGTTTTCCAGAGTGGCTGCACCAGTTTGCATTCGCACCAACAGTGCAAGAGGGTTCCTGTTTCTCCACATGGTCACCAGCATCTGTTGTGTCCTGAGTTGTTCATTTTAGCCACTCTGACTGGTGTGAGGTAGTATCTCAGTGTGGCTTTGATTTGTATTTCCCTGATGATGAGTGATGTTGAGCATCTTTCCATGTGCCTGTTGGCCATCTGGATGTCTTCTTTGGAGAAGTGTCTTTCATGTCTTTTGGCCATTTCTTCACTGGATTATTTTTTTTCGGGGGGGGGGTGTTGAGTTTGGTAAGTTCTTAATAGATTTTGGATACTAACCCTTTATCCATTATGTCATTTGCAAATATCTTCTCCCATTCTGTCAGTTGCCATTTAGTCTTGTTGATTGTTTCCTTTGCAGTGCAGAAGCTTTTTATTTTGATGAGATCCCAATAGTTCATTTTGCTTTTAATTTCCTTCCCTTTGGAGATGTGTCAAGAAAGAAACTCCTGAAGTTGAGGTCAAAGAGGTTGTTGTGTGTTTTCTACTCTAGGGTTTTGATGGTTTCCTGTCTCACATTGAGGTCTTTCATCCATTTTGAGTTTAGTTTTGCATATGGTGTAAGAAAGTGGTCCAGTTTCATTCTTCTACATGTTGCTATCCAGTTCTCCCAGCACCATTTGCCAAAAAGACTGTCTTTTTTCCATTGGATACTCTTTCCTGCTTTGTCAAAGATTAGATGGCCATACATTTGTGGGTCCAATTCTGGATTCTCTATTCTATTCCTCCTGTCTATGTGTCTGTTTTTGTGCCAATACCATACTATATTGATGATTACAGCTTTGTAGTAGAGGCTGAAGTCTGGGATTGTGAGGCTTTCCACTTTGGTTTTCTTTTTCAACATTACTCTAGCTATTCAGGGTATTTTGTGGTTCCATGCAAATTTTAAGATTGTTTGTCCTAGCTTTGAGAAGAATGCCTGTGCAATTTTGGTTAGGATTGCATTGAATGTGTAGAATGTGGAAAGAGCATTGCAGGCAAAGAGAAACAGAAAATTAAAAGGCACTGAGGGAGCATATTATTTTTAAGTGGTACTCACTGAAAAACGTTTAAATGGTATGTTGACAACTAGATTCTTAGTGAACATGCCATGTATGTATATGTATTTATTTATTTATTTATTTGTTGTCCACCTTCTCTCACTGCTCAACTAGACAGGTCTTTGTTTCATTCACTTCTCTATCCTCAGAGCCAAAAACATGCTGGTGCTCACATGTATGTGCTCAATAATATTTGCTGACCAATCACAAAGAATGCAAAGGCAAAGGTAGTATACAGTAGTCAGCAAAGAAAGTCATTGCTGCTTCTGCAGTCCTGATGATGAAATTGGACATAATGGAATTCAAGTTACAGGATTATAGAGCAGTGGTCTTGAACCTTCGGAGCAAATTATAGCTCCTGGAGAGCTTTTAACTAAAACACTGCTAATATCCAGTCCTGTCACCAGAGAATCTAATTTAATTGGTCTAGAGGTGGGCCTAGACATTAATTTTTAAAAGGTCTCCATGTGCTGTTAATGTGTAGGCAGGGAGGAGAACCACTGATATGGAAGAACAGCCCACCCCTGTTCTGACTTTTGCTGAGGCATCTCTTCAGTATCTTCACAGGCCAAAAACTGTGGCCACTTTCCTGGCTTTAAAACCAAATCCCCCAGGCAAAGAGCAAGGAAGACTTATGAGGCATTTATATTAGCATCAGATGTCTGTGAGTTTGTGTCAATGTGTGCATCTGTGAATGAATGAGTGTGTGTCAGTGAGCATGTGTCTCAGAGAGAGTCTGTGTGTTTACCACCATAAATATTTGAAACATGCCTTTGGATTTACTCAGAGAGACCCACAGCACAGTTGGATAGTTGAATAATTTATCCAAGTGCCATGGCATTTGTTTGGTTGACACGGTTGCATCATTTTTTAAGTATTGTTAAGAAATAGCCTCTAGAACAACAGCCTCTTCTCTTTCAGCTGACACTCTAAGATCCCGTGCCAGCTACTGGGGTGGCATCAGGTCTAGACTGCAGGTTGCAGAGAGTGCAAGAATGTTTCTGAGATAGTCTCTTGATCCAGAAGTAAAAAGCTGAAAACAAATTTCCGTCTGAGGCCAGGGTGAGGAGTCAAAAACAGGCATTAAGTGGTGGGATAAGGTAGCAGGGGGACAGTCAGGAAGATCAAGCACATGGGTTGGAAAAAGAAGATGTGAAACTGAAGCCAGAGATACCCTACGTGCTATGATGTGGACAGTGTCTCATCTGCAGCTTCCCTGAGGTGTGGACATGACCTCCTATTATTACCACCATATTCTACCCATCCTGAAAGCCAGTATTGAAAATAGAGCAGTGAAAGGAGCAAGGTTAAACAAAGCAAAGAATGTATATCATTTAATGACTTTGTCTACATGATGCACATATATTTGGAATTAATTTTTTACAAAGCAGACTGTTTGGCCTGACTTTACTCTGTGGTTGAATCAGTCTAAGTCATGGGGTATGAAAAAAAAAATTCTGAAGATGAACTAAACCCCAAAACGCAAAACTATTCACAATTTTTAATGTTAAAATAATTTTAATATTAAATAGGCAATTGACTGCCTATTAAAAAGTTAGAAGTAACTTTTTAATATAGTTTCTAGGAAAAAAAAACCCTTAAATTTTCAAAGCATATGCATTAGGGGATAGTTTTTCATAGTACCAAGAATATACCTTTGGAAATGGGAATATGTCTTCCTAGCAAGGAAAAAAAGTGCATTTATTGGAAAGTATTTCTTATAGTTAAAGGCAAGTGATACCTAAATATGCAAAGTAATCAAAAAATATAAGCAAGATTTACATCAAATATTGGATGGGGAAAACAGGAATATGGCAAAAGACAATGTGAAAATAAGATTTCAAAAAGAGATTTCAACCATAGCAAAATAACCAATTGTACTAGTTTAAATACACCTGGTTCCTCTAGTCTTTGAAAGCACTTAAAAATGCAGTCATATTTCCAAATAGTGCCTTTACACTAAGAAATTAAAGAAGTCCTCAGTCAAAATGATTGAATCACATTCTTAGTGAAGTGTTCTGTGAGCTGCTGTATTACCACTAAATTCTCTTTAACCCCTATATCAGTCAGGGTCCAATAAAGAGACAGAAATCACACAGTAATTTCAACAGATAAAGGAGTTCTATTTTTTAATAACTTATTGTCTTATAAGATCTTTGATGACTAGTTTTGATACAAGTTTATTATGAAATGATCTATATCTAGCAACTTCTGTTTCAACATCAGTTTCTAATAAATTTAAAAAAATCAGAATGTCAGTAGCCTTCTGAAAACATCAGTGGCAATGACCTATTCATTGTTAACATGTCTTAGATATTTTGAAAAAAAAAACTTAGCATATACTTAGTACTTCTGTTATTACATGAGTATCAATGCATTATTAAGAAGTAAAAATAATACTAATATATTTTTTCTCATCTACCAAAGCTACCTCTACTACATGACTAAGTTGTAGAGAGAGGAGACACAGAATCCGAAGCAGGATCCAGGCTCCCAGCTGTCAGCACAGAGCCCAAAATAAGGCTCAAACCCATAAACTGTGAGATAATGACCTGAGCCAAGGTTGGACGCTTAACCCACTTAGCCACCCAGACACCCCTCACATTCATTTTTAATAAATCCCATGCGAACTTTAAAAAATATTACTCCTGTTGAAAGTCATCTTTTCATGGGGAACATCCAAAATATTTGGAGAACTATCCTTAAAGCAGCAAAAGAGTTTAATGCTCTTAAAAAAAAATACATATCATTGGGGTGCCTAGCTGGCTCAGTTGGTTGACTGTCGGACTTTGGCTCAGGTCATGATCTCATGGTTCAGGGGTTCAGGCCCTGCATCGGGCTCTGTGCTGACAGCTTGGAGCCTGGAGTTTGCTTTGGATTCTCTCTCTCCCCTCCCCTGCTCACACTCTGTGCCTGTCTGTCTGTCTCTCTCTCTCAAAAGTAAATAAACATTAAAAAATTTTTTTTAAAAACATCATTGAATAAAATAATATTTAAGGAGAAAAGTCAGCCACTTTTCTAATTTTTTTTTCCTTAGGAAGTTTTAGTTGAAAATGCTGTTCATTTGGAGTATGGAATGACTGAGGAAAGAAATGCTTTCTTTAAGTCTGTGGCACTACTTACGTGTGAATAGCTAGGTATACAGAAAGGCCTTTACTGCAATGCTGCCAAAACAAGATGACTGAAAGCAAACAACCTCAAGGTCACAATAAAGAGCCAACCTTCCTGGTAATCTTTCCATTTAACTCAATTTAACACCTTCCTACTACTCATCAAATGCATCTACACAAACAAGCCTACTGACTGCATTTGTTTCACAATTGACCCATGTAATAAAAGAGAATTATTTCCTTGCTCAGGATTTGAGAGGATAATGGAATCTATAATGGCCTGAAATGCTGTACTCGATCTTACTTATAGAGAAATTCTAACATAAACATGTATATAAATGTACTGTAAAACATACAGATTATTTGTTTGTACTTAATAATAACCACGTGCTGTACTTTCACATTGGTTGGCTCCATGTGGTATGTGTACAGAAGAGTAGGAAAGAAAACCGAGAGTGCTTGAATCTACAAGCAACAAAAGTTGGGCTATTTGTGGAGTGTTCCCTCACAAAATGCAAAGTGCATTCAAATAGACTATCTCATTCATAGCACAAATCGAGTAACCACAGGATCCGGGTTCCCACTAATGGTACAAAATCCATGAAACCAAACAAGCAGGAGAAAGGACAGCCCCCCACCTGCATGGTGCCCCCACGAAGCAATACCAGCCTTCAGAAGAAAACAACCCCCGTTGCAGCGAGCTGACTGAGTGCAGTGCTGATAATGTGGTACCATGTAAAGCTAGAGCCACTAATGAAGGTCACTTCATAGAGGTCAGGCAGGTATGTTTTCTTGCAGTCGTTGTGCCAAACGTCTGTAAGCCATTTATACAACAAGGAAAGGGCATCAAAACCCCTGCTTCTGTCCAGGGACTACTGATGCATGTGTGCTTGTCTCAGAGAAACATTTGCTATCATTTTCACTGAGAACTGTTTTCTTTCAAACACACTGTAAAAACCTCTGACAGTACTTGCACTGGGAAGTTTGATAAAGGGACATAAATGTGGGACCAGTAAAGGTAAACATTTTTTTTGGAATATTGAGTCCCTCTGAGATATTTCTCCTTTTACAAAGCTTAAGATACCCATTACCATTACTGGTAGTGTTTCTGAATGCCAAAAAAAAAAAAAATGCAAATTCTACTGAATGCTTAAATCCTAATCAATCACAATTAATTAACTGAATTTCTATGAAGCATTGTGACCCAAATGATGTGGGAATTATGGCATCCCAGGGCACAGCTAAATGATGGAAAGATTTGCTCCAAACCCAGTGAAAACTGTCATTTCACTTACAGGATCCATTTACAATGTGGAAAGTCTGGAAGTCATTGTCAAGACCAGTCACCTCAAACTTTGTGAAAACCCTAAAATTCTCACATTGATCATATGATCGTCTGAATAAAGCAAAAACATAAGCCACTCCTGGCTCTTCCAGGGTTAGTTTATGAGCTAACCAGTCCTGGAGGCCTCACCCATTTCTCTTTGATTGTTAACGTTTAAAAAATGCTCCTGGCATAAAAACTTTCATTGCTATTAGAACTCCTTTTATATCTTTTATATCTATTTTATCATCAACTCCCCATGCTAACCGCAGTCACAAAAGCAGCAGATGAGGCACAAGAAGGGGTGGCTGCAATTAGTGACAGATATATCTGGCAAAATAATCTTAACATAGATGAAGGCCATTACTTTTTTCTCTTCCACACAGGTCCTTTTCATCCATGCTACTGCTCTCCTTCCTTCTCCAAGTATCTTCCCTAGGTTTCATTAATAGAGTCTTCTTCTCAGCAAACTAAACTAGCCATGGCAGGGGTTAATTTTTAAGTTAAGTTTAGCTAATAATGGCAAAAGTTTTATAATCTTTCAGAAAGGCATTTTCATTATAGAACTTCAGTTCAATTCAGTTCCATGCAGTATGTCAGGATACCTCCTGTGTGTCACTTCACATCTTCTTAGCCTCACATTTGATTCCAGTCACTGGAGCAGTTACAAGTTATATGAAATTTGGCAAAGTCTGATCATACAAAATAAAAAACGAGCTTTACTCAGCTCTGTACCATGTACTTTTCATTTTCTGTCCTGAGATTCCAGAATATTTTTTTAAGTTTATTTATTTATTTTGAGAGCGAGAAAGCATGAGCTGGGGAGGGACAGAGAGAGAGGGAGACACAGGATCCGAAATGGGTTCTGCACTGATAGAAGTGAGCCCGGTGTGGGACTCAAACTCAAGAACTGTGAGGTCATGACCTTTGCCGAAGTCAGATGCGTAACCGGCTGAGCCACGCAGGCATCCCCAGAATACTTTATGGAGGACACCCACTAGAACCCTCTTGGCATTCATACATGCAAAAGGACATTTCGTGTGGAAGAAGAAGAAATCTGAAATGAGAACATGCATCACCCTGGTAAATGGTCTGTGGTCTAGTCACCTGAACAGGTGCTTGATAGGAAAAGACAGGATTAGTGATAGGGAAGTCTGTGTAGAGGAATATGGATGGACAAATAGGATTTGAAGAAACGTGGGAAGATTTCTGTATAACTAGAAAGTAGCCGTAATGGAAGAGGTGCTAAACAACCAGACAGACAAAATGATCAACCTGCTTTCATCATTAAGCACCCCAGAACTGGCAAAATGAGTACACAAAAGGGAATATCCTTGGTGGGAGGTGTGGTGGCTATGTATAGGACCAAGAGCAGGGACTCCAACATACCAAGGTCTATCTACCTAATGATGCTGCTTCTAAGTGTCCAATCTTTCAAGAACAGAAACCATCACTGAGCCTTTGGTATAGTGGAAGATGGATTAAATTGGTCCTCATCAGTTTGGAAGGCCTAGAAGTTCATCCTTAAAGAGATAATTTCCTATTCCAGGTATGTGCTCACCTTTACTGCTCTCAGAGTCGTAGCAGAAACGCCACAGTCTGACGACTTATGAAATGCCTGATCCATAGATACGTAATCCTATACAACCTAACACCCAACCAGGATATGTACTTCACAGCAAAGAAAGTATAGGAGTGAGCCCATTACCATGGGATCAAGTATGATTGTATCACATCCTGCACCATCCAGAAGAAGCCAGCCTCATAAAGCACTGAAGTGTCCTTCCAAATGCATAGCTGAAGTGCCACTGAAAAATTCATCCATTCTGAAATGACGGTGTTCTCTTCTTCAGGATATGGGCTATGCGTTAAATCAGGGATGTATGCTGTTTCCCCAGTGGGAAGAAACCGTGGGTCCAGGAACAAAAGGATAGAAGCAGGAGTGCCATTATCTTCAGGCACCCACAGAGAAACTTAATATTTACTCTTCCCACAACCCTGGGCTCTGCTGGGTTAGAGATCCTATTTTCCAAAGGGATGCATTCTTGCCAAGGAACACGGTAGAGATCCCAGTGAACTATAAGCTACGGTGGCCACCAGGATACTTTTTATTCCTTGTGTCTAAGAACCAACATGCAATGGGAAGTCATCTTTTTGGGGGTAATTTACCCTAATCGGGAGGACATAGTACTGTTTCAACACATTGGAGGCAGGAGAGAATAGGAGTTGAATGCTAGTGATCCATGTAGGCGTGTCTTAATATTTTCTTGTTCCATTGTAACGATGAATACAGTGATCTCTCACCTGAAAAGAATATGAATCCCATTTTATTATGTCTTTGAAATTTCCCTCACCTGTCAATATGGTAAATTAGAGCAAAAATACATCTCAAAAGAAAATGTGAGAATTAATGCCACCATCAAAGGTTTAAAAGTTTTGGGGGTGGCAATGCCCATTATATCCTCAGTTGGTGAATTTGTTGGATTCTGCAAAAACTAAATGGATAATGATAGGTGATGTTGAACTCCATATCATGTCAAGTAGTAGCTCCCGTCACAACTACCATGTCAAATGAGGTTTCTTTACTGGACAGGATAATGAAGCACATGCTACTAGGTGTGTAGCTATTGATCTGGTCAATGTGCCCTTCTAAATCTCCATCAGTAAGCAGAATCAAAAGCAGTTCTTGTTTATTGCCTAGAAAAACACATT
This sequence comes from Felis catus, assembly GCF_018350175.1. Classification (NCBI taxonomy): domain Eukaryota; kingdom Metazoa; phylum Chordata; class Mammalia; order Carnivora; family Felidae; genus Felis; species Felis catus. Next base: position 87,177,122 of record NC_058374.1, read on the forward strand.
GATTCTCTTTGCTCCATGACCACATTCATTCTCCTGCTCTCCCATAATATAGCCCTTAATTATCTTAATATTAGAATATCATACTTTTCCTAAATTGATGTTATCATGTGAACAGGACTTGTTGGGCAGATATAGAATCATTCTAGTTGGCCTGATAAGACCTATCCATACCAAAGGATAGAGGTAAATCTTAGATGTACTCAGGGATCTGCCATACAGGTAAAATATTTAAGGCTCCAATAATCTGGAGCATACAAACACAGAAAGTGTTGCAATTTGGACAATGCTGCCACTAAGAAAAAAGCACTTCCCAGGTGTTGAATTTTGGAGGCAGTAGTACCACACCTAGGAAGATCACGTGATCCCATTTTTTTCAGGTGACCAAGAAGAGTGCCAGTTTTGAGTGGGGTCTAGAGAAAGAGAAGGCTCCGCAGCAGTTTCAGTCTGTGCTGTCTGCTGCCCTGGTATTTGGGCAATATGGCTAGCAGATAAGTTAGTGATAAAGGCAGCTGTAGTAGTTGGGGATATTGTAGAGTTTCTGACGAGGCTGAATAGAAACATTTCATGACATACTCCTAGGATTTTGGAGGAAGGCCATGAATTCTCTTCTGGAGAATTGTGCACTATTTTAAAAAACAGCTCCTGTTATGTTCTTCATCTCTGGTGAAGACAGAGCATCTGGCAACGAGACTAGTGATCATAAGACCAGAAAAAAAAAAACATTAGCAACCGGGTGTTATCATACCATATCATACGATACCAAGTCATAATGGTGGATGGGCTCAACAGCAATTCCTTACACAGTGGAAACTATACACTCAGAATTGGGTACAACTAATTATAGAAATTGTGAGTAAATCACATGAACAAGTAGCCCATATTTCCTTGTCACTCATCCCTGCTGCACTGTCACTTTTTTTTTCAATGTAGTCATTTGGCATTATGGAGGATTTCTTATAGCCAACTGATAGAGAAAAAAAAATCTTTATCAAAACTCACCCCTGCCGTGCAAGTGTATTTATCTTTCCTTCCCACTGTTCTGCCAGCTGCCCCAGGACTAAGAGAATGCCTGTCTGGTTCCCAGATCGCTCAGCACAATGTGTCGTTATTACCACAAAGGCACTGCTGCCACACTAGAACCCTCTCTGAGTGGACCTCATGGTTAAATGGTGAAGGGAGATCCCCCAGTGGCAGAGCTGTGAGAAGCATATTTGATCATTCAGTTTGTTGGAAGAAATGGCCTAAAAGAAGATAGATGCCCTGGGCAGTAGCAAAAGGATGGGTGGGCTAAAAGGTCTAAGAGAGCAAAATTGGGATTTGGAAAGAGGCATGTGTATCTTTGATACAGAAAGATCATGTCAGTACCAGCAGAGAACAAACAACACAGTAGAGGCAATACAAAACCCCGTGAGTGGAATGACTCAGCATCCTTTTTCCACAGTCCCTGCAATACTGGCACAATTGGCCTGTGAATAGAAAGACTTTGGTGACAGAGAAGGAGGCCATGCATGAGGCCAGCAGCTTTGGCTCGCCCTCGTGAAGGCTGATCTAGCTACAGCCCATAAAGAAAGCCTGAACTTCCAACAGTAAAGGCTAACAATGAGCCTTCAATATGCTATTGTTACTCAGAGACTACTCAGCCTCTTGGGAGCAAGTTTCTTACATGGACCCCTTCAACCCTAGAAGAGACATTGATAGATCCTTATCAAAACTGACACCTACCGCTGTTATGTGTTTACCTTTACTACCCACAGTTCGTCTGCCATCAGCACCTGAACTTAGAGAAGACCTAATCTCTTGGTGTAGTATGTCGCATAACATTACTTGCTGAGATCTCTTGGGTCTGTCCCACTAGACAAACAATTAAATCAGACAGTATGCCAACCAGCGATGAAGGAAATGGAAAATGACCAATGGAAAAGGGAAATCAATTATGTTATTTACAGCCTCTGGACCACCTGCAGCAGTGAGGACTGTTCTTCCAGTAAACCTCTTAAATTAAGTCCTATAGAGTTTATGGTTAGCAACAGGTTAAAGAGGACTCCAGGATATTTGGGATTTAGTAAAGGACACAAGCACCACTTCAGATCCTGTCAGGTCTGCCTCTTACTGAACAACTGTGGAGTGACCAGGTTTGCACAGTCTTCATTCTGCTTTACACAGTATTACTTCCAATGTCTCACCTCAGGCTTTCACTCCATACCTACAGTTCCAGGTCTTCTCTGATGTCCAATCACAGGACATCAAGGGTCACCCCATCAGCACTTACACAGGCAAAGTTCATAAGTATGAAAGGGTTAATGCCTACAGGGTCTCCCTTGACTACAGGACTTGGGAAAGATGGATGAAGCTTTGCCTTTTTATCCTCTTGGCAAACAGTTCTAAGACTTGTTTTCTGTGGTTCTTTAGAAGGTGCTATGGGATTGAGCATCTAGGGTAGACAACTTGATAAAGCATCCTTGTGTTCTCTATCCTTTTCTGTTCAGTTCCAGTGTCCCCTACTCTTAACTTTGCACATCACTTTGCAAATAAACTATATGAAAGAAAGCCTTTATCTCAGGCTATGTTTTTAGTGGATCCTAAGACATAGGTTTGCTATCTCTCTGTAGAGTAAGTCTGCTTTCATTTGAGTGCACTTAAAAGAGTCTCTTAGATTTATACATTGCTACTAATTAAGCAATTATAATGTTATTTGAGCATTTAAAGCTTTTCACTGATTACAAAGGTTAATACAAATTCTTTGGATATATTAATGCAATTGAGAGATACACAGAAGAAAAAATAGAGTGCATTTTTAATACCAGCACCAAGATAACTACAGTTAACATTTCTTTGAGGCTTAACATTTTTTTACTATGCATACTACACACACACAAACACACCCAAAAGGAAATGGACCATATCATAGCTACCTTTTTGGAACATGATTAAAAAAAATTCGTGGAAATGAAATATATAGAGATATATTTCATATCAAAAATTATAAATATACTTTTTTTACTTTTATAATGCAGCATATTTTTAGATTATACTATAATCAGTTACCTACAGATAATTGTTTCCAGTTTCCCTTGTATACAATGCTCCAGTGATTTCCTAGATAATGTGCTTGTGTAATTTGTCTGATGATTCTCTTAGAACATAGAACTACACTGAGATATCACCTCATGCCAGTCAGAGTGGCTAAAATGAACAAATCAGGAGACTACAGATGCTGGAGAGGATGTGGAGAAACGGGAACCCTCTTGCACTGTTGGTGGGAATGCAAACTGGTGCAGCCACTCTGGAAAACAGTGTGGAGGTTCCTCAAAATATTAAAAATAGAGCTGCCCTATGACCCAGCAATAGCACTGCTAGGAATTTACCCAAGGAATACAGGAGTGCTGATGCATAGGGCCACTTGTACCCCAATGTTTATAGCAGCACTTTCAACAATAGCCAAATTATGGAAAGAGCCTAAATGTCCATCAACTGGTGAATGGATAAAGAAAGTGTGGTTTATATATACAGTGGACTATGACTTGGCAGTGAGAAAGAATAAAATCTGGCCTTTTGTAGCAACGTGGTTGGAACTGGAGAGTGCTATGCTAAGTGAAATAAGTCATACAGAGAAAGACAGATACCATATGTTTTCACTCTTATGTGGATCCTGAAAAACTTAACAGAAGACCATGGGGGAGGGAAGGGAGAGAAAAAAGTAGACAAGGAGGGAGCCAAACCATAAGAGACTCTTAAAAACTTAGAATAAACTAAGCGTTGACAGGGGGCGGGGGAGTGGGTGATGGGCGTTGAGGAGGGCACCTGTTGGGATGAGCACTGGGTGTTGTATGGAAACCAACTTGACAATAAATTTCAGGAAAAGAAAAAAAAAAGAACATAGAACTAAAATTGAATTTTAGTGGGCCAAAAGATACATAACTTTTAAAGCCTAAGATGTATATACAGATTGTCACCTCAAGAAATATCATCCTAGTTTATGTTGCCACCAGTGTTTCTTCATACCTTCACCAGTATTACATAACAAGAATGGAAGAATTTCATTCAGCAACATCTTCCTTGGGGAAATCTATCACTTGACACCCCAGGGTTATTTCAATAATAGAAGAATGCCAGTAAACTACTTTGTTAGGTGCCTGGTCCTTTTAAATGGAATATCCTTTTAAATGTGTTTTAATGATCTTGATGAATTTGAGTGTTGACATTTGGGAATAAAAGATAAAAGATAAAGCTGAGCTGATTGTTCTATACAAGAGTGAATAAGGAATTGTGAGATTCTCAGAGAGAGTGAGATCTGGAGACCAGAGGGGAAAGTGAGAAGAAAGAGCAGAGGTGAAGGAGAAGGAATACCTATGTGAGCAGAAGGGAGAGAGGGAGAAGAGACACACAAAGAAGGGGAATAGGGAGGGAAGAAGAGAGAACATAGGTGAGCATTTGCATTAATGTAAAACCAGTATATTCAAAGGCAGGAGAGCAGTGTTAAAAACTAGGACTGGCACAGGTGATGAGGACGTGTGGAAGGGTAGATAAGCAGGAGCTCTTAAATGGTTTGTGCTAAGGTTTGCAATATAGGCATTAAAAAATCTCTGTCAAGTCAACCTTTTACATTAATGCCATTGTCAAATGAAAAAGAAGAGGGAGCTTGGGGTAATTCTGAATCCTCAGTTTTTCATCTGCTTAGCAGTGATTCCCAGGGTTTTATCAACATTTCTGTGTATTCACAGGGTAATTATGGGCAGCTTAGGATCAGTTGTAAAGCACTCAACGTAGGGCCAAATGTCCAAATACAAGTTCTGACGTCATCTTCTCAGTGATTCTGAGAGTCATTTAAAGCCCTCTGAACCAAAATTTCTTCAGTAGGAAATTTTAAAAGACAATACTGAAATTGTCAGGTGATTAGGCTGATTCAGTATATACTTTTTGAAGGGGAAAAAATTATTTGCCCAATGTCTTCCACATAATAGGCAATCAATAAATGTTTGCAGAATCCCAAAAGACCATAGTTCTTAGAAACACACAGAATAAAATATATCCGCCAATGGGAACTAGGGGTAAAAGGAGGCAAAGGGATTTTGCAACTCTGTAAAATAAACATTGCCCAAGTTATTTAATATTAATTTGATTCCATCTCTTATTCATAAAAATCATACTGAATTTCTATATAAAATGATATATAACCAAGAACTTACCTGAAAGTTCCTATAAAGGAAATATAAATTTTTCTTTTTTCAGTGATTACCTTTTATCTTCAAATGGTTAAAAGGGTCAATTTAAGAAATATTTGAATAAAAACACCAGCAATACTGTGAATTCTTATGTGTTAAAATATTTTTAAATATTAAAAATTATTTATAAAATGGAGTGATAAGAATGTTATTTTTTAGTTTCTACATATTTGCCATTTTCATAATCAGAGAGGTTTGGAGGGAATGAGTTGTCTAATTTTAATTATCATAGCCTATTTGATTGACATAGGAATATACTGAGTTACAAAACTGCTAACTATGTAAATCTATTTCTTCAGGAGATATTGACTGAGAAAGCCCTAATAATCTAGTGTAAGAACATGTACTTCGGGTGTTTTTAAAATATGAATTATTGATCCAACTAACAGCTCCAAAGGAGCTATTAATGTCCATCATTAAAAATATTTAATGACTTTTTAAAGCAATAGTTATTCACCTAATTGACCATAACAGTCGCTTTGGTAGAGTTATGATATGTCATCTCAAATCTAGTTACAGACCTTTTTAAAACTAGAATTATTAGTTCCTTGTACTGTCACAGAAAGGTAAGTAATCACTACTACCAGTTGTGGATTGAAGAGCAGAATTCACAGCTCACTCCTCTGTGAGTAACAGAGGTATTTGCAACAGAAGTTGCAAGGTATTTAAGGTCCTATATCTAGCCCTTCTGAAACTTAGACAAGAAAGAGAAAGGCTGGTAAATTTGTAATGAGGCAACACATGAGTCATCTATCATTGTTTCTGATCCTGGTGCTGGTGTCTCCTGTTTATTTGTTTGAATCAGTATCATGGTTTCCACAGGATGGAGGGCAGTTGCTCAAAATGTCTTTGCTTCACTTACTCAATAATAAAGCCCTCTCCTCCTCCCATTACTGGCAAGCAAGAATGGGGTGGTGAATTCAATTACTGACAGGATTTATGATAGTAGAAAAAGTCTGGAATTGGAGGGTCCATTGCAAAATTCGTTGATATTCTAGAGAAGAGGAAGGAAAACTACATGGGAAGGTTATCAGAGAACAAAGGGAAACAATATAATTTCATTATTGTTTGCTGAAGCACATCAACTTGGACTGAAATCAGGCTATTATGAACACAGATGCTCACTCTTTCTAGGGCAAACAGAATGTATAGCAACATAGAAATTTATACTAGCAAATTTCTGACTTTGGATTTTGTTCATATATTAGTGTGTCCAGGATTTGAAACAGGCCTCAAAGAAATATTATAGGCATAGTAGAAACATGTGCAGCAAAGAAACAGAATATGATGTAATCACTTAGCTAAGTGTTTGATTTCATTATGACTGGAATATAAAATGTGCACATGTCTATGCACACATGTTCTTGTGTGGGGTTTGTGCTGTGACATTGGGTGAAGTAAGGAGTCAGTGAAACATGAAGCTACCCAGGTAAGTAAGGAAGTGACTTATTACACTGGCTTCATTTGGCCAATTTTGGAATTTGAACTTTATCCTAGAGATGAGATAGAGAACATTTGAGAGTAAGTATGGTGGAACAGTGTTGGTTTCTGGAAAATTTGCTCTCACACTTTAATGCAGGAGAGATGAATGGGGGGAAAGGTCTGAATGAAATTGAGCAGATCAGTAAGGAGGTCTCTGATATTGCAAGAATTAATCAAGGGATTGCTCGTGTTTTAATTAAGCATTGCCAATAGCATTAAGAGGAATGAGAACAAGATAACAAGCATCTAGGGGTGATAGTGGTGATAATTGCACAACAATGTGAATGTGCTTAATACCTCTCTGAACTATACACTTAAAATGGTGATGATGGTAAATTGTATGTGTATCCTACCACAATTTTTATTTTAAAGGGAAGGTAAAGGAAGTGAGAGATAAAAGAAATATTTGAGAGGCAGAAATGAGTTGTGTGGTCAAGCTAATTAACATGGGTGTGAATAAAAGGAAGCAGTCTCTGAAGCTTTTGTTTGGAAATTGTGCAACTGACTGGGGAAGGTGGACAATCTCAGGTTCAGGAACACAGGGGAAGAGTAGATTCTTTGCCTGGAGGAGGGGACAGGATAGGTCATGTGTTTGTTGGACATGTTGATTGCGAGATGTCACTCGCTGTCTACTGCATGCTGTCCAGTAGGCAATGAGAAATACAGATGCCTAAGGGAAGAAGTCTGAGTGAGGGATATTGGACACATAAATTTCAGTCATAAAATTTGAAGTCATAAATAGGAGCCGTAAAATTTGAACTTAAAGCTCTAGAGGTGACAGAGAGAATTGCCAGAGTGGGTTAGATAGAATGAGAGCCGTTTCAAGCTGAGGATCAAACCCTGGTTACCCCTATGTTAAGGGGGCAAGTGGTGGAACAGTAACTGGGGAGGAGTGGAGAATAACTTGTCATAAGGGGGAAAGGGAATCAGAGAGACTGAAATCCTAAGGATGTAAGGGAGGGTAAGATCACAAAGGAGAGAGATTTAAGCAATGACAAGTGATACGGGGTGGGGGGGAACGTGTAAAGGAATGACATTTCATTTGTAATTAGGAAGTGTGAACAGTTTCAGTGGAACGTTGGGTGCAAAGTTAGCAGGGCTAAATGGGAGTGACTTGAGGAGGGAGTGCTAATGACAAGGGCAGAGATGTAGTTCAGACACGATTTAGACGTGTAGTTCATGTTTGATATGAAAGGAAGTTAGGGAAGAAAGGCTGTTACTATAGGGAGATGCAGGATGAAACAAGTTTTTGTTTACTTTTGTTTGCTCTTATTTTGTTTTTAAATGGGAGACAACACACTTAGATCTGTGTATAAAAAGAGTCAGTGTACAGAGAAAGGTTGAAGATACACAATAGTATAAGAAAGACTTAGAAGAAGAATGGGCTTCAAGAATACTGATAGTGTTATTAGCCTGCAAAAAAGAAAGAAAGAACATTTTGCCAAATGGCCTCTATTAGGAGGCAGAATAATGGAATTGTTATAAGCTTGGGCTCTAAAGAAAGGCAACATGGGTTCAAATCCCAGACACATTGCTTAGGAATGTTACTTAGATTCTTTCAAGTTGGTTTCCTTGTTTGGAAAAATTGGTTGATAAGGCATTAATTGAGATAATGTATGTGATCAATATATATAATAATCAAGTGATTATTATATTGCATACTAAGTGCTCAATTCATGTTAGAAGCTATTATTTTGTTTAGATAAAAAAGGGGACTGCCATCTGAAGAGGTGAGCTTCATGGTTAAGGTCTAGCAAGTAGGATGGGGATTTGAGAGAGTTGGCTAATGGCAGGACGATTGGCATGGCATAGAGAATTTTGCTGAATGAAGTCAGAAGACCAGTAATGCCATTCTTTAACATACAAGGATCGAACACCTAGGTATTTTGCAGCTTCTGTCTCACTTTTCCCCCATGTACTCTTGTATTTTTAGTTTTAGTGGCTTCCCATTAAAAACCATTTCTTTTCCAACTGATTTTAATTGAGCAGCTTCTATTTGGCTGGTGCTGTTCTACGTACTGAGGATACAACACTGAGTAAAATGGTAAAAATCTTTCTGCCCTCATGGAATTTCAATTAGGGCAATTATAATGAACAAGATAAATTAGTGAAAAAGACAGTATGTTAACTGGTGGTAATGGTAAGGAGGAAAAGCACAGAAATAGGAGGAAGCAGAGCTTCTCCATTACGATGACAGGGAAGGGCCTTACCTAAAAGGGTGAGTGAAGATCTGAGAGCCATAAGAGTCTGAGTAATGTGGGCAATTGTGGAATCCCAGGCATTGATAACAGCAAATGCACATACCCCGAGGCACAAACACACTGGCACAGCCCAGAAACCATAAAGCCAAGCTGACTGGACAGAGTGAATAAGGAAGCAGCAGAAAGATAATAGAATATTGTGCTCATACTTTAAGTGAGAGAGGAAGCCAGGGATAGCATTTAAAAAGCCTTGCTCTTGCTACTATACTGAGCAAGGGAGAAAAGAAGAAGCAGGGAAGCCAGTCGGAGACTCTTACAATAACTCAAGACAAGAGATGCTGAAGATGCCACCAGGGTGGCAGCAGAAGTGGTGAGAAGTGCTTGGATTCTGGATACATTTTGGAAGTAGATCCAAGTTTAAGATATCAGTATTGAAAGTGATATTTTGATGTCCATCACTCTGGCTGCTGTACCTAGCTCTCATCCGCTTCTAAAGATGGAAACAGAAGAACAATATTAACTGTACCTCACCTCTAAATCCCCCCAGGTTCCTTTCTGTTTATTTCTGACATCTGATATCATAAATTTCAGAACACGGTTTAAGGATTTTACAGTATTTTTGTGCAGGCCTCCTCTATCATGACTGAAAAATGTATTTAAGTAATTTATTCTGAGCTAAATGTTCTGAATTTTATCTAAAAAATAAAACCTAATGCCTTGGCCTTATGTAAATGAGAACCTCTCTTAATCTCAGTTTTTTAGTGATAGAATTAGGATATTAATTTCTGCCCTCCCAGATTCATTCACAGTAGTATTCAGGTCAAAACTGATAATGTGTAGTGTAGAAAATGTCATTTGTTATTTGTATCACTTCTTATACGTGAGCATCTTCTAGAAGAGCTTTTTGCCTTTTACAGTTTTTCAGTATTCCATACTGATAATTGGGTGCTTAATTTTTATTCATCTTTGATCCTTTATGTGACAGAAGACTTAGAAGAAACTAGAAAGAGTTGATTCTTCCCCCAGTACTATCATAGAGATTGTAACCTTAGTTATTCGTTAAAATAAAAATTATTTTGAAATCGGGGCACCTGGGCGGCTCAGTTGGCTAAGCATCCGACTTCGGTTTAGGTCATGATCTCACGGCTTGTGAGTTCGAGTCCTGAATCGGGATCTGTGCTGACTGCTCAGAGCCTGGAGCCTGCTTCAGATTCTGTGTCTCCCTCTCTCTCTCTGCCCCTCCCCCACTCATTCTCTCTCTCTCTCTCTCTCTCTCTCTCTCTCTCTCTCTCTCTCTGTCTCTCAAAAATAATAAACATTAAAAAAAAAAATCCTCTCGGGCGCCTGGGTGGCGCAGTCGGTTAAGCGTCCGACTTCAGCCAGGTCACGATCTCGCGGTCCGTGAGTTCGAGCCCCGCGTCAGGCTCTGGGCTGATGGCTCAGAGCCTGGAGCCTGTTTCCGATTCTATGTCTCCCTCTCTCTCTGCTCCTCCCCCGTTCATGCTCTGTCTCTCTCTGTCCCAAAAATAAATAAACGTTGAAAAAAAAATAAAAATAAAAAATAAAAAAAATCCTCTTAGTTATTTTAAAATAAAATCACACCAATATGATTTTTTTAAGTTTCCTTTAACAATAAAGCAAGTGCTTGTCTTTCTTGTCCCAGTTTAGTGCTGCTTCAGAATTATAGATAAAGTATAAATACCCAAACATCATATGCTAGAACCCAGAGGCATATTATTTTTTTTTTAAGTTTACATATTTAAAGAGAAAGAGAGAGAGTGGGGAAGGGACAGAGAGAGAGGGAGAGAATCCCAAGCAGGCTCTGAGATGTCAGCACAGAGCCCGTCCTGGGGCTCGATCTCATGAACCATGAAATTATGACCTGAGCCAAAATCAAGAGTGGGATACTTAACCTACTGAGCCCCCCAGGTGCCCCCCAAAGGCATATTAACAATGGAGATTTTTGTTGGAATGTCCACATACTCATCATGGAGTGGAAGCAAACCAGGTTATCATTTCATTCACACATAATCCTGTGATCCTGTATGGTACACTCAAGCCATTATTGATATTTCATTGTTAAAAATTAGTCACCTTGGATTTGGGGAGAAAAATAAAGATAAGTAGGTACAATCATGTGGAGAAACTGTTTTTAGTATCGAAGTTCAATCCATTTCATTTTTTAAAAATATTTATTTTCATAATAATGAGCTGCACATAAAAGTTACAGAAAATCACTTGATTGTAATGCATTATTAGTTATCCAGAGTTTTATGCAATTTCAGGGAAATATTACTAGGCTGTCAGTTTAAATAAATAAATAGTGCAATTGAACAATTTGACCTTCAAGTAAAATAAGTGGAAATTTATCTACCAGAGTTTTTAAATAAATCCAACTATAAAATGTTTTAGAACTAGAATAATTTTTGCCATTTGTTTTGACATTTAAAAAATAAGCTTTATACAATTTCCTTCTTTTGCATTAGTTCCTAGTAATATATATAATTTATATCTCCCTGAAGCACATATTTGATAGAACGTGTTAAATTATATGATACTTCAAGACAATGGGAAGGCAAAGAAATTGCATACACTATCAAAAATTTACTTATGAAATGAGAGTTTGGCTGTTTTATTCATCACTTTAAGAGACATTGAGTAAATGCATGTGTCTATTTAAAGGAGAAACTATGAATGTAAGTATAAATATTAAACAAGATATATCTTGGGGCTCCTGGGTGGCTTAGTTGGCTAAGCATCCAACTCTTGATTTTGGCTCAGGTCATGACCTCACAGCTTGAGATTGAGCCCTAGGTTGGGTTGCACACTCAGTGTGGATTGTAAGATTCTCAAAACAAACCACCAACCAACCCCACCAAGATATATCTTATTCAGAAATAACCTGGTCTCTTTTTAAACACTGTGTCAAGAGGACTGTAGGTTTTAATCAGTCCCCCATCCCATATGGCTGAACGACTGCGGTAAAATGTTGGTTACAATAGCGGCACCCTTGAAGACAGTGTAGTTAAGTGTGGGTAGAATCAGATTAGAAAGAAGATAAGCTCTTCTGTCTAGCAGGTGCTCTGAGAACCTGCTATGGGTTGGACGCCGCACCAACATAGGTATTGTTTCAGGGACCCAAGAGTCTTAATGCTGCATTTCTAAGATGCACGTTTTGTTGTTGTTATTGTTGTTGTTTTTACATTTTACCATTTCTGACATTGTGGTACCCTTACAACAAATAAATGGCGTTTTAGCTTTAATGAAACATGGTAATTCTAATCCCTTTTCCTAGCATAACGTTTTTTAAAAAGCAATAAGTAGACTAAAATGGTGTGAAGAGTTTGGGGGATAAAGATATGAGTACATCGTGATCCCTTAGTTTATATACCATGTGAGGAATCATATGTTGATATTTGTGTCATGCTTTTAGTAATGTGTGTATGTGCAAACACCTTAACATCTCAAGTTGTGAGCTACTTGAAGCAAAGGGTGGCACTATATTCTCCTGTTTCCTCAGACATGTGGAGAATAGGTACTTATTATACATTTATTAATAAATAGAGACATGGTCATGGAGACAAGCTACAAAAAAAAGCATTTTCCTTTCTCCAGTCTGTAGTTTTATTCCATAAATAACAAAAGATCCTTTGTAAGGAGTCATTTGCTTGAATTTTTAACTATATAAGTTTTTTCAAAGAATAATTTTTCTTTATATGTTAAAATCTGTATTTAATCATAATCTGTGAATATTTACATTCACTTGAAGATAATAAGACATCTTGACCTAAACCTATATCGATATTTTGAAAAAAAGATTAAAAGTTACCATAATGTTAGATATTTTTGTATTTGACATGTTGAAAATCATACCTGAGTGTGTAGAATATTTTGAACTTATTTTGGTTTCATAAAGCACATTATAAGCTCTGACTAAATATTTGGGTATTGGCTAAGGTTATGTTCCTAGCTAGCTGGAATTTTCCTCATGACCCAAGATGGTGTGTGTGTGTGTGTGTGTGTGTGTGTGTGTGTGTGTGTGTGTGTGTGTGTGTGTTTATGTAGTCCCTGCTATGGGGCTGTGCACAATGCCAAAACTCAGGTTTTTCCTGTTGACAGAGCCACAGAAGAAATCCCATAGATATGGCTTGTATGATTTCTCAAAAAGTCCCTTCTCATTTGCTTTAAGAAATTTGACTTGGTTCAGGGAAATTTCTTTTTTTTTTTTTTTTTTTTAGTTTTTTGTTTTTGTTTTTTTTATTTAAAAATGTTTAAAGGTTTATTTTTGATAGAGCATGAGTGGGGGAGGGGAGACACAATCTGAAGCAGGCTCCAGGCTCTGAGCTGTCAGCACAGAGCCCTACACAGGCTCACAAACTCAAACTCACAAACCATGAGATCATGACCTGAGCTGAAGTTGGATGGTTAACCCACTGAGTCACCCAGGCGCCAAAGTTCCGGGGAATTTCAGCTATAGTAGCAAGCAAATATCCTGCTCAGGCTGTTGTCAACAAAGGATTTGGATTTTGCATGCAGCTCAGGGTGTCCCTCTAGCTTTGGGAACCATGTGCACTAGTTCCTCTGGAGACTTGAAAAGTTGGTATCCTTTCTCCTCCTCTACCCACTCCTGCTCCTTACTCCTAGGTTTTGTTAACCCTTCCAGTTAGTTTGTATTTTATGGGTTTAGCTGTCTCCTGGTTTCACAGAAATGGATTTGTTAATTTTGTGCTTTTCCTGTTGCTTTTGGGTATTTCTCAGGAAGGAAAAAAAAAAAGCCAAATTTACCCCATCATCCTTAAAACAGATATTCTCTGGAAATGTTTCTGTTATAGCAGGAGCCATTGGATGTATTTTTACTACAGATGCAATAACTTTCTAAGGAACTACTATCATTACCTGATGAGCAGATAGCTGTTCATCTATTTATTCCTCCCTCCACGGAGTTACTGCTATTTCCTTAGTCCTGATTCTAGGCTCCAGGGAAGCCATGTGTGTAAGCTGGATTCTTCTCCACCAGGAATTATAGAAGTTCCATTACTATCTCCTAAATTGAATCAAACAGGTTAGTTACCATTAAGCAAGATCACTTTGCTATCGATCTACTTTCTCCCCACAACCCCATAAACATAGGAGAGCATTTTTCTGCCTTTGGACAAAAATCATTTAAATATTTGCCTTTTATTCTGCTTGGTGGCCATATTTATGACCTCTGTCATCAGTAGTGTATTCCTGGATCCCAGGGTTGTTGTATTTGTTTCAGCATTCTGCTAATTAGATTATATTTCTACTCTAACTTTAGGCATTATAATATATTTTAAGCTTTTCCAGTGTTTTGGGGATTTACAGTCTAATGCTTTCTCAGCCTTCTTGTGGATGCTTAACTGCTGGTTGACTTTGCTGTTGTGACTCTGAACCTCATTGAACTTCAGAACCTGAAAGTGCATTCACTCAGCACTGTCTACCTGGTTTTAAACCTCTAGCTCTCACACCATTACCACACCCCAAAACCCCAGTCTCTGCCTCAGCAAACCAAATGTGAGCATCTTGTCAATGTAATCACAACTGCTGCCACTAATTCTCTGCTATGTCAACATCCTCAGACATACACATTTTTAGTGAGCTCTGAACATCCTCAGATAGACTATTGGTTTTAGCTATGCAGAAAATAATATTCTCCATGGTCTTTAGAAGTTGAGTAGAACGTATTTGTTAAGTACTTTCTGCTTAGCACTATCTGTCTAAAGCAGATAATGTCTCAAGAATCAAGAGATGTACAGAATGAAAAGTGAAGAAAGAGCCAAATCGTGGCTGAGGGAACAGCTGTGACCTAGATCTAGAAGAGCTATAACAGTGGTGCTCTCGATTTAAAATGAGCCCTGTGAAAGTCCTGAATGGCAGCTCTCAGAGGACCCATATTTAAATACCCACGTATAAAATTAGAGAACTTTCTTGTATATACAGAGCAGTACGTGTCAGGAATTCAAAGCTTGTTCTCTTCAACAAATGTTCCGCAAGCTCTTCTATATTTATTTGTACCTCTCTTTTAATATCCCAAGACATTCATTGCTGATATTTATGTATTAGCATTTGAGAATTGGTCGATTTAACAATTAATAAAGTGGTAGAAAGTCTGAATGTTACTGAAAATATTTTATTTTGTAGGCTAAAGATGCTATTTTGTTTTGAGGAAGTGCTATGGCCATTTGTCATAACACTATTATGCTCACAAATATAATATCATTAATAAGGGTGTTTTACAGAATTCAAATGTATTAAAAATAAAATTAAGACAAATTGAATTTGAATTTAATTGGTTTGTTCAGGTTTTTTTTAATTGGAGTGAGGCAATTATTTAATTGTTCAGGCAATTATTTGGTTCCCTGAGAGCTTCTCTTATGTTAGATGAAAAGTTAGGAGATTATTAGTGTAAATTTGGAATGAGGAAAATTCTCCTACAAAAATAATAAACCCAACATGTATAGGACAAAATATAGACATATTTGACTTGATACAAATGAATAAAATGGCTGTGATAAATATAGTATAGACCAAGTACAAAGACACATGATAGATTGAGACAAATATTGGTAAAATATGGGACAGATAATGGATAAATGGTCCTACCACTACCAGATGTCTGTAGTTTAAGAAAAAAGACAACCTAAAAAAATTAACAAATGATATGAGTGAGAATTTCAT
Source organism: Felis catus (assembly GCF_018350175.1). Taxonomy (NCBI): domain Eukaryota; kingdom Metazoa; phylum Chordata; class Mammalia; order Carnivora; family Felidae; genus Felis; species Felis catus. The sequence goes on from NC_058374.1 coordinate 87,192,726, forward strand.
AGAAGTAGAAATTTAAATACTCAATGAATCTATGAATTCCCAAGTTCATTCATAGCCTGGGAAATGGAAATAAAAGTAATAATGAGATACTATTTTTAAACCAGCAGACTGGCAGAAATTTAAGATGCAGTGTCCAGTGCTAGTAAGAACACGGATAAATGTGCGTTCTAATTTACTACTAGTTGGAAGTGTAAATTGCTACAAACACTTTGGAATCTAGGCTGGTAATAGCTATTAAGTTAAAATTGAATGAACCTTTTGAACTTGCCCAGTTTGGGAATCATTACCATAGAAATAAAAGAGTTAATACCTAAGAATATATATGTTCATTCAACAGGAAATTAAACAGTCATTTAACTGTATTTATTTAATTAATAGCTGCTTATATAGAAGAATACCCAGGATACACTGTTAAAAAGGAAAAAGAAGTTGCAATATAATGTGCACTACATGGCCTCATTTTAATAAAAACAATTGCAAAACTAACAACACAATTTAAATGGGTTTATATGTTTGTGTATAATTATATTAGCACGAGGAAAATTTTATGTGGATCAAGCCATTAAAACTGATAATTCTACACACAAGGAGGAGAGTTTGCATGCAAAATTCATTTGCAATTTGAGAAAAGAATTTAATAAAGTAAAACCTTAAATATAAAATTTAATAAAAAGTAAACATAGCATTTCTCTACCTTGTATTTCCTTTAAGGAATGAAGTTGAAATAAAACTTTGTGTATTTTCCTGAAGATTAGTTATCTGAGCACCATTTAATGAATGCACTGTCTTTTCACCCACTAATTTCAAGTGTTATCTCTATCTTACATGAAATCCCCATTTCGATCCATCTCCTTCTGTACTGCTACCACACTGTTTTCTTTTCTGTAGCTTTGTAAAACAATCTATTATATAATTGAAAACTTATATTATTACTTTTTATTTTCATTTTCTTTGATACTACCAAATGGGAGTTTTGCCATATAAACTTGGGTAAAATTTTTTCAAATTCCGGAAAATTTTAGTGGACATTTGATTGGGATTTGATTTAATTTGCAACTTTATTTAGGGAAAATTAGTAGTTCATTACATTCAGAAGTTTTTTTTCCCAAAAAGATATGTATTTTTATTTATGCAAATATGCTTTCAGAATGTCAGAAAAGTTCTCATTGTTTTCCTGTCAGTTTTGTACATTTTTTAAATTTGAGAATGGGTTATGCAGCTATGAAACAAGCTATCTGATTCAGCCTTAGTTGAACAAAACTTAAATAAATACACTATTTAACTTTGAGCCTGAATAACTCAGGAAACTATGAAACACACTTCAGTGACTGGAAACATGCTTTAGTGGTTGGAGATGGCTCTTAATGCAAAATGTATTCCATGTCCTTATAATTTGTAAGCAATGTCTTATTCTAAGTTCTTTGTTTTTAGTTATATTCTTTATTCTATTTTGCCTCATGCCAATAATTTTTCAATATGTGTGAAGGAAAAGAACACCAAACTGAAGTCAATAACAAGTTTTGTTAAGTCTTTTGGGGAAGTTTCTAGATAAAACATAGTACATTTCTCAATTTATAGCTTATTAAGTTACTATGCTTCATATAATAAGCATTTAAAAATGTCTTTGTATTTGAGATAACTTCCAAGATAAATATCTATGAGAAAATACATTTAAAATCTGAAAGCAAAGAACACAACTATGGTATTACTAGAGTAGTATTATGTCCCAAACCAAGAGACTAGTCTGAATTTTCTTTTTTCTTTTTCTTTTTTTTTTTTGCAGTATAGCAAAATTTATTCAACAAATGCTTATTCAATCATTCATCTAACAACAGTTTTGAATGCTTAATGTGTACCAGGTAATGTACTAGATGCTGAGAATATAAAAGTGACTATCACTGGAACATGTATACAAGTAATCCAGCAATTATAACATAGGATGTAATGTTTGCAACTGTAGACTTAAGCCCAGAGTGTAGAACAGGCTCCTTGGCTGTTCAAGCTTTTGGTGATAGGGTAGTGTTTCAGAGAAGTGATGTTTAAGCTGAGATTTAAGGAGGAACAGCAGTTAGTGTATACAAGGTGGGGAAAAAGAGTTCTGGCCAGATACCTTAATGCGGGAAATAGTGTGATAGTTTCATACATCTATAAGTGCTATGCCAAGGAAGATGTATATTTGAATTTGATGGTTTTTGTTTTTTGTTCTTTGTTTGCTTTTTTAACCCAGGAAGTGGTGAAAAAAATCACTACTACCCCTACTGTACACTTGATACTTGCAAATGTTAAAATAAAAAGTCGATCTTCAGTAATCATTAATGAAATGCCTGTTGACAGAACAGATATAATCATAGCTCTAGAGTCTTGACAAAGTTTAACTGTTACTGTATGAACCTCAAAACATCTTTGTTTTATGATTTCTTGTATTTGAGCTTTTCTTTTTTTTATCCTTAAGGCAATAAGAAAATTTTTTTGATGATTATTTTTGAGAGAGAGAGAGAGAGAGAGACAGTGCGAGTGGGGGAGGTGCAGAGACAGAGAGACACAGAACCCGAAGCAGGCTCCAACCTCTGAGCTGTCAGCACAGAGCCCAACACGGGGCTCAAACCTAGGAAATGTGAGATCAAGACCTGAGCAGAAGTTAGCTGCCCGACCAACTGAGCCACCCAGGCACCCCATAACCCTAAGGTATTTAGAGATGCTGAAGCAATATTTTATTTTACCCAAATATTTAAGAATTCATCTTAAAAAAAACAACTAAATAAATATGATCTGGTTGAAGAATTGAGTTAGATTTCAATAAGGAATATTTTCTTCCAAATGCAGACAAGCCAAAAGAATTGTGATACACTTAACAATTTGAGCATATACTAAAATATTTAATATGCAGAGCTTGCAGAAAAGTAAAAAGTCAAGACTCAAAAGGGTCAGAAAGGGCAAGCAAAATGGTCTTTTTGGCACAAGAAATGCTCAGTAATTCAAATAGTATCAATAATATTAAGTACATTTGTGCTCTCTGTGGCAAACTCTGTATTTTCGACATAAACTCTCTTTTCTCATTATACTTTTTATCCTCAGTGCCTTCCCTGCAAATAGCCAAACTCACTCTGCTTTCTTGCCTTTATAGAACTTCAGAGGTTGAGGGGTTGACCCAGTTCCTTCAAGAGCCTCCTCAGTGTCTTTTTCCTTGTGAACCTTTCTGTGAGCTTTCTCACCCATGTCTGTCTTCCCATTCTTGCAAGTGCCAGTATTATCAATATCATGCACCTTGGCATCATTTTCTAGGTTCCACAGAGGTGACAATAAATAAGGCATGATGCCTTCTCTCAAGTTGCTCACAGTCCACTAAGGGAGACAGACAAGGAAAAGATTACAAGGAAAATGCTATGTTAAACATATTCAGGAAGTGTCATTAGGAAGACAAAAGGCTAGAGTCAGTCATATTCTACTTGTATTCAGCTGTTTCCTGTGACACGTAGAGTTCTGAAGATCTTTTCTTTGCCTCCTAAACTCACAGCAGATACTACAACACTAAACGTCTCTTGGCTTATTGAATAGAATGTTTATGTTTTTCTGCATGAAAAAAACAGCAATGTCTTTGCAATTTTTCTGTGAAGCTACAATTTCTAAAAGAAAATGTTTACTTTAAAAAATAACACTAAAGACTATTTCTAAAGAGAAGTAATATTTATAGCTTACTCAAAATCCCATCCATTCTGCATATATATTCTCTCTCAATGTTTTTGAGTCAGTTTATCACCTCTTCTACACATCCACTTTTTTGTGTGTAAAATTCCTCTACGTTTTTCTGAATTAGTTAAAATACGCAAGATGATGCAAAATGATTAACATGTAGTAATTTGAACATGAGCATAAATTCCAATTTTGAAAAATAAGTGTGTGTCCATTTTTTACATTATAGTTTAGAAGTATCTTCTGGCTGCATGTGCATATGAAGCCTAGATGCTGAATGTCTGACTGCTATACTAGTTTAACCCTTAAAAAAAAAGGAGATTTGTAGTTCTTTGCAGAGGCAACCTCAGATAACATGATACCCTCCACATGATGACATTTTCTTGCACCTGCTAGAATGTGCTTATATCAGTTTCCTATTGCTGTCATAGCAAATTACCTCAAACATAGTCGCTTGAAACAACACAAATTTATTATCTCACAGTTCAGGAAGTCAGAAGTCCAAAATGGGTCTTAGTGGCTAAAAATCAAATATCAGAAGATCTAAGTTCCTTCAGGTAGTTCTAGGGGAGAATTTGTTACTCTCCTTTTTCAGCTTTGAGAGACCACCCACATTCTTTGTCTTGTGGCCCCATTCCTCCATCTTCAAAGCCAGCACCCTTGAGCTGAGTCCTTTCCACACTGCCTTCTCTTTGGTTCTCTCTCTTCTGCCTCTCTCTTCTAATGAGGACCCTTAGGATTACATTGAGCCAACCTGGGTAATACTGGATAAACTCCCCCATGTCTAAGTTAGCTGGTTAACAACCTTAATTCTATCTGCTTCCTTAATTCCCATTTGCCATGTTATCCAACACATTAAAAACTTCTAGGGATTAGAACATGGATATCTTTAGGGGACTGTTGTTATCTCTCCCACAATGTTAATAAAATTTCTGCCCTCCTCTGGTAGGACAAGACAGAACCAGCTTTTTCAGGATCCCTCAGAGAGTAGAAACAACACTTGACACCTTGTCTGCCCCCAGAAAATGCAGCATCCTGAATGGTAAAATGAGTTATGAAAACCTTTATCTTCCCTTGGGTTAGGGATGCTATCCTTCTCAGGAGGTACATCTGTCGAATCTGTTTTGTGTGTGATAAGGTTCACTGGGTTCAAAGCAAAAGAACTGGTTCACAGTGTTCTCTCTGGAACTCAATTTTAACAATTTTAATGTTGGAATATTAGCCAAGATTTTACTGTTCGGTTATCAGATTAAAACTGATCCTGACTAGACACTGCTACTGAGAAACTGTATCTGTACAGTGCATTGGATAGCAACATTGCCTTAGCAGGTGTTTATGCTGATTATTAGTTTGGGTTTCATTCATGATTGGCTGAGGATTAGTCTAGACATTCAACATAAACTTGTTAAGCCCACTGTCTTCAAGGCAGTGGGTTAACACATGGGGATTCAGAAGAAATAAAGACTGATATAGTCTTATGTATATAAACTGAACATTTTACCCAGAGACAGAGATGAAACTCTAATCATACAATGAATCAGTAATGAAACTAGTAATCATACAATGAATTATTTAATTATAGCGGTGGCCAGTGTTGTGAAGAAGAATAAAGCTCTATATATCTACTGATTCTCAAATCATCATCAATTAGGTTAAAAGGAGGCACTCACAAAAAAGGAAAAGAAAACATTAATCAAGTGAAAATTTTACCTATTGAGTTCACCCCTGTGTATGTATCACTTTACACAGTGCATGGCATTTACTAGAAACTTACTAAATATTTACTAAATGAAAGAAATGCTAGAATGGAAAAATTGAAAAAAAACAGGGTGTTTGGAGATTAAGAATTATATTATTAAAAATGTATACTATTTGGCAAGAAGAGCAGCCTTACATAAACCATATTTCTAATAGGTTTGTATGGAGAGGAAATGACTATGTTAAGCAACCTCTCCCTTCCTATTTTATGTCAGGTCTTTGACTGGGCTCCCTCACAGTTTTCCAAGCCCACACTGAATTAGTAGAGCCAAGAACAGCCTGACATATCTCATGTACCACAGGAAGTAGAGTTGACATGCTCTAATCTAGGGCTTGGAGTAAAATCTAAAGCATAAATTCACTGAAATCATACTTAAATATAGCAGCAAGTCTGAGAAGGCACTAACATGAGAACCCGAACAAAGAGAGAACAGAGCTGGCAAATTTTGGTGAGAAGGCAGGGACAGAAATTAGGAATATTTTTGTTAACATTTGTCTAGTTGCATTTGTCCAGACTACACTCTTTTGTCTCAGACTGTCTTATGAAAGTCATAGGACCTACATCCCATTTTGAGCTTCCAAAGACTATCAGGACACTTAAAAAAATCTGATAAAGTCTGACAACATTTGTTGTGGAATGAATGGCAGGGATGTTTTCTTCTAAATTAGCATGAAATGTAACTAAAAATTAGCATATAAAAGGGAGACAAAGTGCTGTATTGTTTTTATTTTCAAAATATGTATAATTTTCTAATATAGTAAGAGAAAAAAATTAACCCTAAGATCTTCTCACCTCATGTATCCCATCTCTTCCAAAGAAGAAATCAATTGTAGCCTATATTTTTCTTTTCTTCCTCTACCTTTTAAAAAAAAAATCTGTCTTGGAAGCATTAAGAAAGGCAAAGTAGTCTGGCAATTCTTTTAGTCAAAGAGAAAATAACCTTGAAGTCAAACAAAGAATGTCTATCATCTAAAGTAGAGATGAAGGAGATCTGATTAAAATCAGAATTCCCATCACTGCATCTCAACTCACCACACCAAAATCAGGAACTATTGATTCCTTTAATTAAAAAAGACCCGATATGGAAATACTACATTAAGACCAATCCCAGATGGACAAGTCTGTCAGGATTTTTATTTTTTGGCTCATACCTCAGAAGATAAACCTGCTTACATTTCAATTAAATATTATAGGGCCATAATGAATGTTCATACACTGAAAAATCCAAGGGGAAAGAAAGTAGGAACAAGGGGAGAGAAATGTGAGGAAGTGAGTAGACTTTCCTGTGTGAAGGGGGAAATGTACTAAGAGCCCCAAACATAGAACATAAAGAAAAAAAAATAATGAAAGCAAATTACTAAAATCAAGGTAAGTGATGTAGTAATCACTCAAATCTCCCAAAGTGCATAGCCAAAATACTATTTCTTGAAGTTTACGGTGGGTATAGATGTGCTAAATACCAGCATCTAAAGATTATTTGTGAATTAACCCTACAAATCTGAATATACTTTGTTTGTTTTGACTCCTTGTCTCTCTAATGCTGTTGTTCTATGAAGTTAATATTAAAGATAGACCTCAGCTAAGTAATAGGACACAGGATATAGCATACATTCTTCCTTCCGGTCTTCCTTCCTCCCTCCCTCAAACAGTAATAACTAAAATTCAAAAGAAACATCACGTTTGTGGAAGTATGCAAGCTGACACCATTTAATGACTTTGTGTAGGTTTTCTCTTTTTCATATATTACTATTCATAACATAAACATGGAAGCAAAGTAAGAAAAAGAGGAATAGAAATTGGAAGGAGAGAAAAAGGCAAGAAAAGAGAAAAAAAGGAGAGAAAGTGTGTCACTTCATAAATGGACCCAGTCATTAAATTTTCATGGCAAGTTATTTCAGTTTTACATTTCAAGTACTTAAAGTATTTTAAAATACTCACATTCCTTCTGTTTATTAAATGGCAAACTGGTTTAATGTTCTTAGGTCTGGGACCATGATGCTGGCATCTAAAGCAGAGCCAATTCTCTACACTTATATAACTGTCCTAAATATCTATTTCTTCCATGTATTATTATTAATGAATTTTTCTCTCCCTGGGACAGACTCTTTTATATTTGCTCATGGGACAGTATTTAAATGCAAAATGCTGCATGAAAGGAATAAAACCACTGCAGGAACTTGCAAAATTCTGAACAGAAACTAAGGGAGACATAAAATAAAAAAAAACTGCAAGAAATGATAAAAAGAAAATGTAAGTAAATGAGGAAACATAAACTGTGAAACAGGAAAAGATCCCCAGAAAACACAGTGTGGATCAATTTGGCAGAAGAATGATTGTAGACTATTCCAGACATGACATCTGGTGATTGTTTCCATTGGAGAGACTGGTTCCTAAAGACCTTTGTCAATGATTTCTCTCCCTGAAGGACCACAGCTGATTGATTAATATGTCACATAAACTATAAACTTTTCAAAGGCATTTCTTCTAGATGTTTGTTGTACCTTGAAGCTCAAAAATATTCAGTGAATTCAAAATTTTCTTTATAGTCTACCAAAATAGTACAGAGGGAAATTATCACCATGTTTTACCATCCAGTAAAAGAAAGAAAGAAAGAAAGATTGAAATTATTAATTTTTAGGGGCATGGTTTATATATCAAAGAGTTGATGGTCATTTTCAACTCATAATCTTCACCACAATAGAGAAGGAATACTCCTTAGAAAAGAGAAAGCAATTTGAAATCACAGAGTGTGTAAGTTTCTTTCTAAAGATCAGAGGAAGCCATTCACAAGATGGCTGTGAGCAAAAGAATATGCTCCCTTTTGCTTTGCCAACAGCAGAGTCCTTTTAAATGTGCAAGCTCTGGTTCACAGAAGAGTTCATGAAAAACTAAGAGGTTAAAGTTAGGAGCAAATTCTCCCTGTGGTCTTACTATTCTAGGAATCTATTGCAAGAGGGGTCAGTTTTATGGTCATTGAAGTGATCATAAAAACATTCTTGGGAAATGTCAACATAATTTCACACTAAACAGCTAAAGAAGGAAAAAGCACTGAAAAGGGGAAGAATGGAAAAATAGTTTATAATTTGTCAAAAATATAGATAATAGACCTTATTTATTTATTTATTTTTTACCAAGGAAGGGGCAAGGGAAGGAAGGGAGGAAGGAAATGCAACAACAGAATGAATTGGCCTTAATAGAAAGCATTCATGAGGCACTTAAAACCATCAATGATAATGTTCATAGCAATAACAACAATTAAAGTTTAATGAGAGTGTGCCAAGGAATGTATCAAATGTTTTCCATGCATTTGTCATGTAATTTCCAAAATAGTGTGATGAAATTGCCATTTTTCTATAAACAGAGAAACCTAGGCACATAAAGTTTAAATAACCTGTAACTGAGTTAATGGGTACTGATTTATTAGCTATATATGAAGGAAAACTGAGTGGACCTACAAATCAGTCAGATACCACTTAAGAAACAGCAGCAGTTATTGGAACAGGGAAGTTTACAGAATTGTTAACTAAGAGTAGAACATTAATAAGGAGTACAGAAAACTAAAGAGCACAGGAATAGCAGAATAGGGAAGGACCACTAACTCTAGGCTGAGGGAGAGCTCACTAAGGAGGAATAAATACGTACGAGCCCTATGCCACCAGGCTGAGATCCAGACCTGTCACAAAAGAGCAGGTCCTTGGTCCACTGGATGGCAGAGGAGACGGCTGAAGGCTGTGCACTGGGGCTGGAGGGCAGCAACGGCCAGCTGGGAGGCCAGTGGAGCATGTACACCACTGAGTCTGTGTATACTTAGCAGAGACGACTATTGCCAGCCGTGCATCAGGAAGCCATTCACTAAGTCCAAGAAATAATTGGAAACTTGGGAAAGAGGAGGAGAAGCTCCTGCCTCTTCCATTGTTCTCTTAAGCACCCACTACCTATAAAGTGAACCGTTGTGCTTGCGGGAGTGGTGGTGGGCGGGGTAATGAAGAAGCCCTGAGAAAGTCCAGCTTATGTATCGGTAAACGCAGAAAGTGGGTAGGTTTTCAGCTGAGAGGTAATAAATTGATAACTGGTACCATCTATGACTGCAAACACTGCTTTATTTTCAAATGCATCATTGCAGAGCATTTTCATATCTCAAAAAATGATCTAGGTTTAAACCATTTCAGGTATTGTTTAAATCTTGATTATTTCTGCATTTATTTTAATTTGTTTATATCGGAAAAGGGAAAGCCTAATTCTGTGAGATTTTCGTATATGGTAAGGTATGCCTCTTCAGATAACAGTTGTAGGGAAACATACTTTTTTTTTAAATGCCAAGGAAATGGCAGTGACCACTGGGTTCTCCAAGTCCACAAGTTATTCATGCTTTCCTTGGTGGTGAGAATTTGGCTCCTTGAATCACCCTTGCTGAGGGGCTTGGGCTAGGTCTGTTCTATTTCTTCTATTCCTCCCCACTCAACACTCAGTGTCTCCCATTATCTCAAGTTAGATATACCTGTTCCAGTACTTGGCCCATGGGAGCCCAGGCTGTTATTCTGGTTTCTTGCTTGGGTCAAAGCTATTCCTCTAATGATTGAGTGGGTTACATATTTTTACTGAGAGTAGTTTGAGAAGTTCTCTCCACACCTAAATAAATGTTTCTATCAATTGATGCATATTATAAGACTCTGTTCACCTGCAACTGATGCAATAAATATCCTACCCTACAAAAATCAGCTCTACTGATGCTGTCTTTTCAATAATATCCTTGTGGTGCCCACTCCCCAACTTGCAGGCAAGAGCGGATCTAGTGCCCCAGTTTCTTACTGGTTATACACCAAACATTAAATACAAATATAAAATTAGAGAAAAGTTGGCAGAAAAATATAGTAAAATATTTTTAGATATGTAGACTAGTGGTAATTTTCTCAGCTTTGGAAAAATAAAGAAGTCATGAAGGAAAGATTGACAGTTTCAAAATTCCAGAAGCATTTTTGTATTCTTTGTGTAAATACCTAGTAGTGCAATTGCTGCATCAGAGGATAGTTCTGTTTTTAACTTTTTGAGGAACCTCCATATTGTTTTCCATAGTGGCTGTACCAGTTTGCATTCTCATGGAACAGTGTGAGAGTGTTCCCTTTTCTTCACATCCTTGCCAACACTTGTTACCTGTGTTGTTAATTTTGGTTACTCTGACTGGTGTGATGTGATAATTCATTGTAGTTTTGATTTGTATTTCCCTGATGATGCGTGAGTTGAGCATCTTTTCATGGGTCTGTTAGCCATCTGGATGTCTTCTTTGGAAAAATGTCTGTTTGTATCTTCTGTCCATTTCTTAACTGGCTTATTTGTTTTTTGGGTGTTGAGTTATATAAGTTCTTTATATATTTTGGATCTAACCCTTTAGCAGATGTGCAAATATCTTCTCCCATTCAGTAGGTTGCCTTTTAGTTTTGTTGATTTTGTTTTTGCTGTGCAGAAGCTTTTTATTTTGAAGAAGTCCCAATAGTTTATTTTTGCTTTTGTTTCCCTTGCCTCAGGAGACGTATCTAGTAAGAGGTTGCTACAGTCGGTGTCAAAGAAATTCTTTTCTGTGTTCTCTAGGGTTTTGATGATTCCCTGTCTTACATTTAGATCTTTAATCCACTTTGAATTTACTTTTGTGTATGATGTAAGAAAGTGGTCAAGTTTCATTCTTCTCCATGTTGCTATACTGTTTTTCCAACACCATTTGTTGAAGAGCCTGTGTTTTTCCGTTAGGTACTCTTTCCTGCTTTGTAGAAGATTAGTTGACCCTATAGTTGTGGATTCCTTTCTGGGTTTTCTGTTCCATTGATCTATGTATCTGTTTTTGTGTCAGAAGCATACTGTCTTGGTCACTACAGTTTTGTAATATAACGTGAAGTCTGTAATTATGTTGCCTCAATTAACTGGAATTTAAATAAAAACTTTAAAAAAATTCCAGAAGCATCTTTATAATGAAACCCAGCAAAACTGAATCATGAAGGAAAGCATATCCTGGTAAACATAAATGTTTATGTATGGCAAGAGTTAATGACCTTCTTAAGCATAGATTGCATTTGAATTTATGAGGAAAATATCAAGAAACCCAGGAGATAGGGAGGCAAGAATTATGAATAGATTATTATTAACTAAGGAAATCATATGTACCGTAAAGGCAAAAGTGGTTCATCCTTACTGCTAAACTTAGAAGGCATATAAAATCAATTAAAATGCCATTGAATACTTCTAAGTTGTGGGAAGGGGAGTTCCACTCAGAGCTATTTATGTAGGGAGATAAACAGATATACAATGCTTTTTGAATTTTGAGTTGGCAAAACCCTTTAGGCAAGCAGTATAACAATATGTGACAAGTACATAAAATGTTCATATTGTCCCAGGAATGTCATCTCTGGAAATTTATCATGAAGATTATTGAATGGAAAAAAAAAAGATCCATAGGTATAAAGGAGCTCATCACAGCATTGTCAGATTATAACTGCCCCCCCCATACTCACACTTCCTACATTTTTTGATTAACACATAGCAAACCCTGAAAGAAGTATTATGCAAACATTAAAATCAAAATTTTGAAGACTACATAGAAAAGAAAGACTATGTAGAAAATCCAACATAGACAAAGCTTATAATATAAAGTAAATGGAAAAAGAATAAAAAGAAAGGAAGAATTTATACGATGTTTGTAATTATGTAATACATACAATTCAAAAGACAAGCAGTTGTGGGGCCCCTGGATGGCTTAGTTGTTTAAGCATCTGACTTCGGCTCGGGTCATGATCTCAAGGCTCCTGAGTTTGACCTCCACATTGGGCTCTGTGCTGACAGCTCAGAGCCTGGAACCTGCTTCACATACTGTGTATGTGTGTCTCTCTCTCCCTCTCCCTCTCCCACTCACACTCTGTCTTTCTCTCAAAAATAAATAAACATTAAAAAGTTTTTTCAAAAAGACAAGCAGTTGATTTGTAAAACTAAAAATCATGTTAAGATGTTGAGATTATTTTTAGTCTGTTTTTCTAACATTTTAGTAATTTTATTTTGGTCTTAAGATTGACCAAAAAAAAAAAAAAAAAAGAAGCTAGTTCTTTCACAGATTTGTTTCTGGTAAGGTAAATCATTTGTCGTTCTCAGCACTGCCATAAGAAAACTAGGAAAATTTTTGATTGCTGTGAAAATAAATAACTTCAAATTTTAGTTCACACTAAACCCATTAACATTTTGATCTGCAGAGAGCGGGGGGGGAAAAAAATCTCAGAGAAACTAGGAAAGAAGGTGAGAGTTCTTCCCATTTAAGGGAAATTCAAACTGTCATCAACACCCTGAAAATGCAGCGTTTCTCGGCTTGGCTGGCTTAACTATGTAAAAGGCAAAGTAAAGTCCAGAAGAAAAGGGGGCTGAAGCTTCTTTGAAATTAGAGCATCCGCATGTCAAAGAAAATAGCTGCTAGTCACTTTCTGAGCGATAGTACCTGCAGGCCCAGCTAGAGGGAACTGCAAAAACTTCTAAAATTGCACCGACCTGAAGCTCCAGAGACATATTTAATGTTGACAAGGATTTTGACAATAAATTGCAAGAAAGAGCTACATGAATTCCAAGAAAAATCAACAAGTGACTGAATTGTAGAAATGCCTAGGGATTTCTTGTCACAACTTGATGACAAAAATACTGTTTTTCGCCTTTGAAGCATCACAACATGATTTTTAAAATTAATTTGGCTTTTATTTTTGTCACAAATACATATATCCATAATTTGAGGAGTCAATTCTATGAGGAAGGTTTAATATAAAGTAGTATTTTTTGTGTGCCCCATTTCCTCTCTGAGGATTCATTTTAACTAAATCTTCTCATATTTGCTTCCTTGTCTCTAAGTAATTGCTCATAGTGATACTTTTTAATTTTATTTCCATTTCTAGGCACTGTGAAGTAGTAAGTAGGTAATGCATACCCCTTCATGCGCGCGCGCGCACACACACACACACACACACACACACACACACACACACAGTCACATTTCCCAGTCTTGTAATCTCTGAATTTAGTTAAGATAAATAATTCTCAGTTTTACTAGATGCGTGATAGTCACAGCTGAGCTATGTTCTCTACCATGATTATTTTTATTTTCCTGAACAATACTTTGTTTTCCCTAAAGTGAATTTTTCCATTTGCTTAGCTCTCTAGTTACTTACTATTAATTTAACCCCCTAGATCTTCTGATATGTAAGACTCTCTTCAATACACTGAAACAATTTGTTATTGCATTAATTTCTTTTTTTAAAAGAAATCTTTTCCAGAACCATTGGTTCTGTATTGGCCTGGTTGCAAGCTAACGCATTGTTGTTGGGTGTTTTTTTGGTGGTGGGGGGGTGGGGGGTGGGGGGACTTCTCTCACTGATATCCTGGGCATTTCCTTTGCTTCTCTTTTGTTTTCAAGCCCTGTATTTTTCATTCCTTATTTTCCCCTAGTTGGAAATAAAAATTTTAGATAGGAAAATAATTTTCCATCAGAATGACTTATAATGCTAAGCAATGTCTTCATAATTCCTAGTGTGTTTATTGAGATTATGTAATGCCATTCTGACTGTGGAAATACTAGATCTTCTTATTTGTACTATTTGGAAATTTTAGAATAGCGTGCATCCCAGGGGTTTCCTCCAGCCCGTTGTACACCTGGAGGGGGCACTTTCGGTCTTGGAAGTGATGCTCATTTCTACATATTTCACTTGAGTGTTATCTTTGATGACTGTCTATTCTCTGCTTTCTATTTTTTCTGTTTCTGGCAAATCATACTATTCTGATATTGGACAACCTGGATTGGTCCTTTAATCTTGTTACCTTTTCTCTTCTGCTTTCCTATCTTGTGCTCTTTGTCCTATTTTCTGGAGACTTCCCCAGGCTTATCTTCTTATTACTTTTTGAGTTTTTCATTTCTGTAATATTTTCAATATTCACGAGCTTACTTTTACATGTAAATGTTCCTTTTTATAGTTTTTCTAATTTAATTGATACAGAATATTTTCTTATTGCTCCAAAAATATTAATGGTATTTTAAATATTTTCTTCTCCTTTAAAAGTCCTACTTACTCTTTTTTTTTTTTTTTTTTGTCCTGCCAGGTCCCAACCTAAGCCTTCACTCTACTCTCCCCACCCACACCCCATAACACCATGATTACCCTTACTCCCTCCCTTCTTTCTTCCTTCCTTCCTTCTTATTTTTAATTTACACCCAAGTTAGTTAGCATATAGTACAATAATGATTTCAGGAGTGGATTCTACTGATTCATCCTCTATGTATAACACCCAATGCTTATCTCAGCAAGTGTCTTCGTTAATGCCACTTACTCATTTAGCCCATCCCCTGACTCATAGCCCCTCTTGCAACCCTCAGTTTGTTCTCTGTATTTATGAGTCTCTTATGTTTTATCCCCCTCCCTGTTTTTATGTTATTTTTGCTTTCCTTCCCTTATGTTCATCTGTTTTGTATTTTAAATTCCAAATATGAGTGAAGTCATATGATACTTGTCTTTCTCTGATTGACTTTGCTTAGCATAATACCCTCTAGTTCCATCCACATCCTTTCAAATGGCAAGATTTCATTCTTTTTGATTGCCAAGTGATACTCCATTGTATATATAAACAATATCTTCTTTATCCATTCATATGTCAATGGACATTTGGGCTCTATCCATACTTTGGCTATTGTCAACAGCACTGCTATAAGCATTGGGGTGCATGTGCCCGTTTGAAACAGCACACCTGTATCCCTTAGATATATACCTAGAAATGCAGTTGCTGGGTTGTAGGGTAATTCTATTTTTAACTTTTTGAGGAAACTCCATACTGTTTTTCAGAGTGCCTGCACCAGGTTTCATTCCCACCAGCAGTGCAAAAGAGATCCTCTTACTCTGCATCCTTGCCTACATCTGTTGCCTGAGTTGTTAATTTTAGCCATTCTGACTCATGTGAGATGGTATCTCATTGTGGTTTTAATTTGTATTTACCTGATAATGAGGGATATTGAGCATTTTTTTCATGTGTCTGGTGGCCATCTGGATGTCTTCTTTGGAGAAGTGTCTATTCATGTCTTTTGCCCATTTCTTCACTGGGTTATTTGTTTTTTGGGTGTTGAGTTTGATAAGTTCTTTATAGAGTTTGTATACTAACCCTTTATCTGATATGTCATTTGCAAATATTTTCTCCCATTCCTTCAGTTGCCTTTTAATTTTGCTGATTGTTTCCTTCACTCTGTAGAAGCTTTTTATTTTGATGAGGTCCCAGTAGTTCATTTTTGCTTTTCTCTCCCTTGCCTCCAGAGACATGTTGAATAAGAAGTTGCTGCAACTGAGGTCAAAGAGGTTTGGCCTGCTTTCTTTCTCCTCTAGGATTTTGATGGCTTCCTGTCTTAGGTTTAGGTCTTTCATCCATTTTAAGTTTATTTTTGTGTATGGTGTAAGAAAGTGGTCCAGGTTCATTCTTCTGCATGTCGCTGTCCAGTTTTCCCAACACCATTTGCTGAAGAGACTGTCTTTATTCCATTGGATATTCTTTCCTGCTTTGTCAAAGATTAGTTGGCCATACATTTGTCAGTCCATTCTGCGTTCTCTATTCTGTTCTATTGATCTCAGTGTATGTTTTTTGTGCCAGTACCACACTGTTTTTTTGATTACAGCTTTGTAATACAGCTTAAAGTCTGGGATTGTGATGCCTCCAGCTTTGGTTTTCTTTTGCAGGATTGTTTTGGCTATTCGGGGTCTTTTCTGGTTCCATACAAATTTTAGGAACCAAATTTAGTTCTAGCTCTGTGAAGAATGCTGGTGTTATTTTGTTAGGGATTGCATTGAATATGTAGATTGCTTTGGGTAGTATAGACGTTTTAATAATAACTATTCTTCCAATCCAGGAGCATGGAATGTTTTTCCGTTTTGTGGTGTGTGTGTGTGTGTGTGTGTGTGTGTGTGTGTGTGTGTGTGTCTTCTTCAATTTCTTTCATAAGCTTTCTTGTTTTCAGTGTATAAATTTTTCACCTCTTTGGTTAGGTATATTTCTAGGTATTTTATGGTTTTGGATGCAATTGTAAATGGGATCAAATCCTTCATTTCTCTTTCTGTTGCTTCATTACTGGTGTATAGAAATGCAACCAATTTCTGTGCATTGATTTTATATCCTGCCACTTTGCTGAATTCCTGGATCAGTTCTAGTAGTTTTGCCATGGAATCTTTTGGGTTTTCCATGTAGTGTCTGCGAAGAGTGAAAGTTTGACCTCCTCCTGGCTGATTTGGATGCCTTTTCTTCCTTTGTGTTGTCTGCTGAAGCTAGGACTTCCAACACTATGTTGCATAACAGTGACATGAGTGCAGATCCCTGTTGTGTTCCTGATCTTAGGGGGAAAGCTCTCATTTTTTCCCCATTGAGGATGATATTAGAAGTGGGTCTTTCATAATATGGCTTTTATAATCTTGAGGTATGTTCTTTCTATCCCTACTTTGTTGAGGGTTTTTATCAAGAAAGGATGCTGTGTTTTGTCAAATGTTTTCTCTGCATCTATTGAGAGGATCATGTGGTTCTTGTCCTTTCTTTTATTGATGTGATGTATCACATCCATTGTTTTGCAGATATTGAACAAGTGTTGCATCCCAGGTATAAATCTCATTGGTCCTGGTCAATAAAATTCTTTTAATGTACTGTTGGATCTGGTTGGCTAGTATCTTGTTGAGGATTTTTGCATCCATATTCAACAGGGATATTAGTCTATAGTTCCAGTTTTTAGTGGGATCTTTGGTTTTGGAATCAAGATAGTGCTAGCTTCATAGAATGAGTTTTGAAGATTTCCTTCCATTTCTATTTTTTGTAGTGTCTTCAAAAGAATAGGTGTAAACTCTTCTTTAAACGTTTGGTAGAATTTCTCTGGAAAGCCATCAGTCCCTGGACTCTGTTTTTTGGGAGATTTTTGATTACTGATTCTATTTCTTTACTGGTTATGGGTCTCTTCAAATTTTCTATCTCTTCTTGTTTCAGTTCTGGTAGTTTATATGTTTCTAGGAATTTGTCCACTTTTTTTCCAGATGGCCTAATTTATTGGCATGTAATTGCTCATAGTATTCTCTTATTATTGTTTTTATTTCTGCTGTGTTGGTTGTGATCTCTCCTCTTTTATTCTTGATTTTATTTATTTGGTCCTTTCCTTTTGATCAAACTGGCTAGGGTTTTATCAATTTGTTATATCTTTCAAAGAAGCAACTCCTGGTTTCACTTATGTGTTCTACTGGTTTTTTTTGTTTGTTTGTTTTTTGTTTTTGTTTGTTTTTATTTTGATAGCATTGATATATGCTCTAATCTGTATTATTTTCTGTCTTCTGGTGGTTTTCAGTTTTATTTGTTGTTTTTTTTTTTACATTTTTTTAACGTTTGTTTATTTTTGAGAGAAAGAGACAGAGCATGAGGGGGAGAGGGATAGAGAGAGAGAGGGAGAAACAGAATTGGAAGTAGGTTCTGGGCTCTGAGCTGTCAGCACAGAGCCGGACCCGGGGCTTGAACTCATGAACCATGAGGTCATGACCTGAGCTGAAGTCGGATGCTCAACCGATTGAGCCAGCCAGACACCCCTATTTGCTGTTTTTTTCCAGCCCTTTAAGGCGTAAGGTCAGGTTGTGTATCTGAGACCTTTCTTCCTTCTTTGGGAAAGCCTGGATTGCTTTGTATTTCCCTCTTATGATTGCCTTTGCTGAGTCCCAGACGTTATGGGCCCTGCTGTTATTATTTTCATTGGCTTTCATATACTTTTTAATTTACTTTTTAACTTCTTGATTAGTTCATTCATTCTTTAGTAGGATGTTCTTTAGTCTCCAAGTATTTGTTGTCTTTCCAAATTTTTTCTTGTGGGTGATTTTGAGTTTCATAACATTGTGGTCTGAAAATATGCACAGTATGGTCTTGATCTTTTTTGCTTGTTGAGGGCTGATTTGTTTCCCAGTATGTGATCTAGTCTGGAGAACGTTCCATGTACACTCGAGAAGAATGTGTATTCTGCTGCTTTAGGATGAAATGTTCTAAATATATATGTTAAGTCCATCCAGTCCAGTGTGTCATTCAAAGCCATTGTTTCCTTGTTGATTTTCTGTTTAGATGATGTGTTCATTGTTGTAAGCAGGGTGTTTCAGTCTCCTACTATTATTATTATTATCATTGAGTTTCTGTTTGTTTGTAATTAATCAATTTATAAATTTTGGTCCTTCCACATGGGGTCATAGATGTTTACAATTGTTAGGTCTTCTAGATGGATATACCTATTAATTATGATAGAATGTCCTTCTTCAGCTTGTGTCACAGTCTTTAAAATCTGGGTTGTCTGATATAAGTATGGCCACTCCAGCTTTCTTTTGGCAACCTTTAGCATGCTAGATGGTTCTCCATTCCCTTACTTAAATCTGAAGGTATCTTTAGGTCTAAAATGGGTCTCTTGTAAACAGTATATAGATGGATCTTGTTTTCTTATCTATTCTGTTACCTTATGTCTTTTTTTTTAATGTTTGTTTTTGAGAGAGATAGAGACAGAGACAGAGTGTGAGCAGGGGAGGGGAAGAGAGAGAGGGAGACACAGAATCCCAAGCAGGCTCCAGGCTCTGAGCTATCAGCAGAGTCTGATGCGGGACTCAAACTCATGAGCTGTGATATCATGACCTGAGCCCAAGTCAGACACTTAACAAACTGTGTCACCCAGGTGCACCCCTATGTCTTTTGATTGGAGGATTTAGTCCATTGACATTTAGAGTACTGAAAAATAGGAATTTATTGCCATTGGGTTGCCTATAGAGTTGGAGTTTCTGGTGGTGTTCTCTGGTCCTTTCTAGTCTTTGTTGCTTTTGGTCTGTTTTGTTTTGTTTTGTCTTTTCTCCCCTCAGAGAGTCTCCCTTAAAATTTCTTGCAGGGCTGATTTAGTGGTCATGAACTCCTTTAGTTTTTGTTTGTCTGGGAAACTTTTTATCTCTCCTTCTCTTTTAAATGGCAGCCTTGCTGGATAAAGAATTCTTGGCTGCATATTTTTCTGATTCAGCACATTGAATATATCCTGCCACTCTTTTCTGCCCTGCTAAGTTTCTGTGGATAGGTCTACAGTGAACTTGATCTGTCTTCCCTTGTAGGTTAAGGACTTTTTTTTCCCTTGCAGCTTTCATGATTCTTTCCCTGTCTGTATTTTGTGAATTTGACTACGATATGCCTCGTTGGTAGTTGGTTTTTGTTTAATCTAATGGGAGTTCTCTGTGCTTCCTGGATTTTGATGTCTGTGTCTTTCCCCAGGTTAGGAAAGTTTTCCACTATGATTTGCTATGAATTTCTATTCCACTATGATTCAGATATTCTTCCTTTTTAATAAATCACTGAGTTCTCTAATTTTTATATTGTGCTCTTTTGCCACAGTTTCCCTCTTTATCCTGCTTTATTATTCTCCATAAGCCTGTCCTCTACATTGCTGATTGGCTGCTGTGCTTCATCCATCCTTGCCTCCATGGCAGCCATTCAAGATTGCATCTCAGTTACAGTATTTTTAATTTTGTCCTGACTAGATTTTATTTATCAATGCAGAAAGGGATTATATGCTTTTTTCAACCCCAGCTAGTATTCTTATTATTGTGATTGTAAATTCTGGGTCACACATCTTGCTTGTGTCTGTGTTGGTTAAGTCTCTGGCTGTCATTTCTTCTTCTTCCTTCTTTTGGGATTAATCTCTTCATTTTGTCATTTTGGAGGAAGAAAAAGAATAAAATAAAAATAAAAATTGGAAACAACACAAAAAAAGTCAAAGGATGCTAGATCCTAGGTATGTTTTGGCCTGGTTATTGAAAGAAACTTGATAAAACTGAGGAAAAAGGAAAAGAAAATTAAAAAAAGGAAAAAGAAAAAAAACGCTTGAAAATTAAAAAAGAAAACAATAAAATAGAATAAAATGAAACGATGAAAGTAAAATAGAATAAAAAATTTACAAAAATAACAAATGTAGTAGAAAAAATTAAAGAAATATCTTTTTTAAAAAAATGGAAAATAATTTTTTCTCTTTCTGTATTCAAGAATAAGAAAAGAAAAAGAAAAAAACTGAATAGATGGACTGACAAACAGAATGGAATATGAGTTAAATTATATCCAGTTTCCCCTAGAAGTCAAACTATGAAGCACTTTATAGTCCATAAACTAAGCAGGTTGAGAGACTTGTGGTATTCTTCTAGAGCGTGGTTGACTCAGTTGGATGGGGATTGGCATAACAGCTCCATTCTCCACTAGATGGTGATGCTTAGCTAACAGGGGTGGGTTGTTGTGGAATGTGTATGTGTATATGAGCATGCGTGGGAGAGGTGAAAATGTCACCTAGCTACCAGTTCTCTGGTATGAGACCTGTGCTCTCTCTGACCAGCAATCAAGCACCCCTCCTTTGTCTCTGGCCTCCATCCACTCTCTGCTTATACCCTGTCCATAACCAAGTCATCACCCTGCCAGGCGGCACCTCCCTCCTGAGTTTTATCTCAGTTGGGGCTGTGTTTCCAAACTCCTCACTTCTGAGGGCCCTTCTGCTTTGACCGGCTCAGACCCTCTGGGGGTGGGTCTGGTGGAGTGATGTTGGGTGCTGGTCTGGTCCCAGGAACGTTCACATGACCACCCTGCTGCAGAAGCCCAGAGACTGTGGCTGGGTGCCAGCCCACACCAGAAATGATCATATAGCAGCAGCGTTTTAAGAATTATCGTAAATCACAACACACATCTGACACCAGGCTTCACTGCCTCTTAATGTCCTTGTTCCAACACCAGCAAACATGGCATTTCTCTGGAGTCTGCTGGGAACTTTGCCTGTGGGGAGGCTGCACAGTCTCTACCAACTGTTCTCTCAGCAGGGTAACCGCCTTCCTGTGTGGCCTCAGGACCCTTCAGACCTTGATGTCTGCTCCTGGGGATTCACCCTTTCCACCAGAGCTCTGCCAGGTATGGAGCTGTGGAGTTTCAGACTCTGTGCTCCCCTGTTCATAGAATCTTAATGCTATCCAAACTATCTCCTTTCTTCTTCCTCCCTTTCTTGTTAATTCCCTTATGGGTGTTTCCACTCTTTCTCTTTCTCTCCAGCTGCTTTCTTTGGGCGGGGGGGAGTGTTTTTCCTGTACTCTCCACCCCCTCCCCTGTCTCTGTCCTCTATCCACAAACAAAAACATCTCCCTACCCTCCATGGCTTCTCTCTCCCCTAGTTCACCTCTCTGCGCCATATACCTGCTGAGTTCTGTGGTTCAAGTTATGCAGATTGTTGAGTTAATCCTCAGATAAATTTTCTAGGTGTGCAAGATGGTTTGGTGTTGATCTAGCTGCATTTCATGGACGAGAGAAGCAAAAAACTTCCATGCTGTTCTGCCCTGTTGGCCCCTCCCCCCGGTCCCTATTCATTCTATATTGAGAGATAATATAATATACTGTTTATTGGCATGGGATCCAATAATTAAGCACTTGTGTTAAAGTACTTATTAGCTATGTGGCCTTGGGAAAGTTAGTTAACTTTTCAGTGTCTTCAGCTTCCTTATCTATAAAAATTATAAACGAGGGGCGCCTCGGTGGCTCAGTTGGTTAAGCATCCGACTGTTGATTTCAGCTTGGGTCATGATCCCAGGGTTGCAGTATCAAGACCTGCGTTAGGCTCCATGCTGATTTTCTCTCCCTCTCTTTCTGCTCCTTCTCTGCTCACATTGTCTCTTTTCTCTCAGAGTGAATAAATACTAAAAAAAATTATAAATGATAGAGTTCTGAATATCAATCACTAATACACATAAACAACTTATAATGCTTGGCGTAAGGTAAGCCCTATATGTGTAATGTTAAAAGAGAAGCTGATCATTTGTTTTTCTATTTGTTAATTTCAGACTCTGCCAGTCATAGATTATTTCTTTAAATATCTTGTGACTTGTAACTGTATGCTCAGATCTATTTCTCAAATACATAAAAGATGACTGGAAACTCTATGCCTGTCAAGGGTCTCCCTTTTGCAGGCTTCACCGTAGACCATTTAGTTGGAGAACCCTGGATATCAGTATATACATATCTTGGGCTTGTCAGATCTGCCTGAAAGTATGTATCTATCTTCCAGCTAAGAGAAGAAGGCCAGGGAGGTTTTCTTTAAGGTATTTGCACCCATCAGTGTACTTGAGAATCACACCCTCTGATCAGATAAGATTTAACCACAATTTTCCAGTTTCCAATGCTCTCAACAGAAGTAGTATTATCTACTGCTATAAATC
The DNA here is from genome assembly GCF_018350175.1 of Felis catus. Lineage (NCBI taxonomy): Eukaryota > Metazoa > Chordata > Mammalia > Carnivora > Felidae > Felis > Felis catus. Next base: position 87,215,433 of record NC_058374.1, read on the forward strand.
CCTTTGCTATTTTTAATGGAATTTTACAGAGAACAAAGGTAAATGTGAGTGTTCAATTTGCCATCTTTAACCAGAAGTTGAAATGACTATTTAAGACAATGAAAAGCCGCTATTAGTGGGAAAAAAAATGCGTAATTGTACCTAGGCATTTATCTCTATAAATTTCCCCTTCTTACCAAGCATTGATATTTTAGGAATAGCACTTCTGAATAATTGCACCCTGTATTCACTAAAAATTTTTCTCAATAACAAAGCCGAAATAAAACCTTAGTCTTGAATCTAACCACAATATTCACCCCTCTGCTAAGGCAGCACTGGCCCTCTGCAAAGAGATTCCTTGTAGTGCTACTATTTGGCATGAACCACCAAGAACTGTCTCCTTCACTTTGTGCTTAAGCATGTAAACATACTTGAGGCTGTCTACTAGTGAGGTTCTGTATATCAAATACTATCTTTGCTCTCTTCCATGAAGAGAGTTCCAAAAAGAGATTTTACAAGGGGCCTAGTGCTTCTCATTGAGCACAGAGGAACATCGTCTTTGGAGATAATTTAGAAACCATCAGGAAAAGAGAGTGAGAAAGAGCAGGAGACGGAATTTCCATTTTCTTTGTGTATGGTATGGTGAGTGAAGGCTTACTTGTAGGTTTGAATTTGCTATAAGCAGCACTGCTCTTTTAAACAGAATGTGCTTTATGGTAACAATTATTTCAGGATTTTTTTTTTTTTGCCTCACACTTCATGTGGGAAACAAATTAAAGGCATTAAACTGGGAGTCAGTGTATTTTTTTTTTGTAAAATGTGGTTTTGGCAATGCTAATTAATATTACAAGCATACCTATTCATCTATTCTATTTTTGAATTTGATAAAATTATAATTGAATGGAAAGACATTTTGCTTCCTCTCTCCTTCACTATCACTGGGGGGTTTAGGGCAACGACCATCACTAAAACATTACTTCAGATCCATGGAGGCAACATAATCCCTATTGCAGGAAATTGTCTGGTGGGAATCCTTAGCCACTTCAGTACTGTGCCATCAAACCTCCTGAACATGCAACATGACTGCATAATCTGGAGCAGAGCCTCTCTACCCTAAGTCAACTGAGCTTATCCTCTTTGGAAACAAGGTCTCTGTCTCTGTCCATGACATATTAGAGCTCATCCAAATGTCTGAACCACTATGACTATCAAAGGAACACAGTGAATGATTTAAGCATATAAAAATGCTAACAAGGAGCCTGGGTGGCTCAATCAGTTAAGCGTTTGACTTCAGCGCAGCTCATGATTTCATGGTTCATGAGTTCAAGCCCCACATGGGGCTTTCTGCTGTCAATGCAGAGCCTACTTGGGCTCCTCTGTCTCTCTGCCCCTCCCCCGCATGTGTGTGCATGCTCTCTCTCTCTTTCTCTCTAAGACAAACATTAAAAAAATAATGCTAATTAATGAAACATTTTTCCTCCTGCTTGTATTCCATCTTTTTTGTGTGGTTAGTTCCTGGAATTATCAATAACTGTTACAGTACAGCTGCTCTGCAAATGTCTCCACACTAAACAGAATTACTCAATTATTTATCTTACTAAATAAAAACATATTCAATTCTTAAACTTAGGTATCCTCAGGATGTTCTGTGATACACTAAAATTTGGAATAGTCATCCTGAAAAAAACTTTTTTGATGTGAAAAAGGCTTTGTTTTGTATTCCCAAAATTTGTTTTGCTTGGCACACATTAAAATCAGGTCACTGATCACACATTATTTTATTTTTAAAAATTAAACAGCTATATTTATAAATGCAAAAATGTATATATTTTTTACATATGTATAAATTTTTTTTCAGCAAAATAGACTTCCTGTGTCCATTTACCAACCCCACAGAAGCCTATCTCTCTACCATCCAAGATAACTCAGCCCGCTGACTGCATACTAGGCTTTGATTTGGAGAAGAATGGAGAATAAGATTATCTCATCGTGTGGATGAGAGAATTTAATTCATCTTAGAAAGGCAACAATATTAATTATAAAATATCACACACTTAAATCACTGATTCCCCATTATTTTCTTTTCTTAAAACATGAGCATGCTGTAAGACAGAAATGTTCCCTGGTAACCTCACTGAACAACAGAGGCCTGTGTCACACACTGCCTATTCAGAAGGGAGCCCCCTGGTAAAGACTGAAACTGTAGAGAATGCTAATGAAAAGACAGATCAGAAAGTTCTTCTGTGAAGACTAGTGCTCGATGCAAATGAAAAATGCAGAACACAGCGCTCTGGGCTCTTTGGCCCATTCTGCTGAATTGAAAGGGGAAATTGAAAAGGTTCCAATTATTCCATTTATTACCTTAATGAGTTTTTATAACATGAAATGTATTTTGTGATTAATGAGGATTTTATGTAGACGGTACATAAAAAAGTCATCTACAAAAAGCAAATAGCATTATTTTCTGGCTAGTGAAGGTGAAAATGAAATGCAAAATAAGGTTGATTGACTTAGATTTAATATATAAAAGGTAGCACTAGTTAATAGGATATTGATTAAAGATATAAAAAGAGGTGGTGACAATTCATCAAATATCCTTGTTCTAGGTCCCCAGGGTGACTGATTGATAAACATCTTTTCTTATAACTTAGATTTTCCTATTAGTCTTTTCGTTATCTTGTTTCATTTTTTTGTAGGCATATCAAATTCACACACTACCATCACAGCAACCCCAAAAAAGTATTATTTCAAAAAATTCTTTTTTTTAATTTTAACATCTTAAATGAGACTGAACTTACAATAGGAGCAGGTACCATAAGTTGGGGGTACTAATTAAAATACATTAGCCTGAGTTAGTTAATTCAGGCATAATACTACAGAGAACTACATCCGTAGGCTTTATGCATTTGATACATGTAAACATAATTTTACAAATAATTTAAATATATGATTCATTAATATATATAATTAATATAACTTGTTCCTATAAAACACTTGTATATAAAACTGTCTTTATAATATATCAAATTGTAAAGCAATTATTAAAACTTAGGAAAAGACTTGGTTTTCTAATTGAATTTATCTTCTTTCCCTTTTATTAGCTATTGTACTGTCTATACACAAGACAACTTACACCCTCAGCACACACACACACACACACACACATACACATGCACACACACACACACACACACACACACACACACACACACACCCTCCAGCTTCAATTCAGTCTTTAGCACTGTGAAAGAGAAGAAAGCTCCAAGCAGCATCTCCCTAGGGTGATGCAAAAGCAATTCTGAATCCTAATTCAGGAAAAGATTTAACTACTTTATGTACAACATATCCTCCTTTGCTTTCCCCAAAGTCATGACACCTGAAGTGATGGGTAAGTCCCTAAGGATTACACTTTTGCTCTCAAGAGAATATGTCATGAAGTGTATACCATTCTGCAACTTAGAAATCTTGGCAGTGAACAGAATATGGGGGAAATCACCCTAGCAGAGTGTTTTAAGCGTTTCCTTTTTTTCCTGGACCCACAGAAAACTTTGTCCCATGCTTGGCAATTTGAGTCTAAGCAAGATCAGCGACTCTGAAAAAAGTATCAGTCAGTTCTACTCTCTGTTTCTATATGGCCAAACAGAAGAACTGTTAGTAGCACATGGTAAATGGACAACTTAACAATCGACCCAATTGGCAATCTGGTCAGCTGGCCCAAGACTCTAGCTAGAACCAATAGGCAGCTCAAGGGAAAATACATAAAATAAATCTATTGCGTCTTACTTTAGTGTCATGGGTGTATTTCAATAGATAAAGAAGTGCAGTAGTACTTGTTTCTTAATGATAGAGAAACACCATTAAGTGTTGTGTTGGCTTCTGCTCACAAATACGATCCTGCATAGTTGAGAAGACCCCCTACTTTCCTCCTCGAAATGATATAATAAAAGAATAAAAATGTTTGCTGGATAGGTATTTTAAAAGGATTTTAAACTGTTTTTGCTCCAAATTTCTCATTTATGGTAAAAAGAAATTTACAGTACATCTTTGTATGTCTGTCTTTTATAGTCAGGTGTAATCACTCTTGCTGTTTACCTCCCAAGATAATGGAAACTAATAGCATTGTGCTAGAATAATTTTGAACTCTCATAAGAAAGCTGCTGACTATGGTTAAGTATTATTATTAATCACTATGCTCAGGATCAATATAGCTATGCATTAAATTTAGCTTAGTCTGAATTATGCCTGAAGATATATTTAAACAATTATGTGATGTGTTTACATAGCTGTGTGGACCATACAACCCAAAACTTACAGCTCAATCCCAGTGTTAAATATGATATTAAAAATTTTTTTATACATTCATTTATTTTTGAGATAGAGAGAGAGAGAGAGTGTGAGCAGGGGAGGGGAAGAGATAGAAGAAGACACAGAATCCGAAGCAGGCTCCAGGTTCTGAGCAGTCAGCACAGAGCCTGATGTAGGGCTCAAACCCCCAAACCATGAGATCATGACCTGAGCCGAAGTCGGATGCTTAACTGAGTCACTCAGGCGCCCTTTAAATATGACATTTCATTGTCAGCACATGCATCCTGGTTTTATTTTGAAAAATTTAGTCACTTTGTATAGCTGTCACATTCCATAATTCACAATATTTATCTGCTGTACTTTAATGAAAATTTCCTCTTGCTGCTTTACTAAATGCAATGCCATATAGAAATAATATGGAAGTGCCATATTATTTACAAAATTCATGAGCATATATTTTTCCTTTTATCTAATTAGTCTAAAAGTTAGTGTAAACAATGAAAGATAAAACAAAAGTGCCATCTTTTCTTCTTCTGTAGAATCATCAATTTGTTAAATTACTAAATTACAGTATACACAAAATCAATCAATGCTCAGTCTAAAAATATGGGCAAAGAAATTTTCCCACAACTGATACAAGAAATACCTTCACACAGGATATGTTAAGAACACAGTACATACAAACATGTAGCTATGTATGATTGTCGTAGACCCTGGGTCTGGAGTTCTCTCTTGTCCAGCAATAGAGTGGACACAGGATTAAAATGTGAAGCTAATGTCCGGGAGGAGACAAGAGCCCCGAGTAAGGGTCCTTACACCTTTTTTATTAGGATCAGAAGTCCTACAAGCATGATGGATGTGCACAAAGAGACAATGAAGCCATGAACATTAACTCATAAGCAAGAGGGAAAGGGTGTTTTGAAGATATGTGGTCTCAGGGGTTTGGGTCAATACAAAACAAAGTCCTGGTGTGGCAGACTGTTGTTTAAGGCAGGCATGAGGTGCCTTGTCTGTTTATCTTTGCTAGCCTAGGGGATAAAACAGAACATGCTATCCCAGGGTCAACAAGGCACCTTTCTTTTGCTAATTTGGGCAACTTCACCCTGCTGCAATCTATAGCCCTGTTTACCTATTTACCTATTCTAGTCCTTACTTCCTGTGAAAGGACTTTCTGCTATTGTACTAAGTTGGGGGCATTTCAGCCCTGAATACCTAATCTTGTTTACTTCATTTTGGATGCTTTTATCCTGAGGCTTTTCTATTCCTATATGCCTTGTTAACCCATGAGTGCAAGCTCAGGGAATTCCTTAGCTTATTCCCCACAGTGACAAATAAATTTTGTAATATTTCTAATAGTTTACAAAGTACAGGCATACTTTGGAGATATTGAGGGTCCAGTTCCAGACTACCACAATAAAGCAAACATCACAATAAAGTGAGTCAAATGAATATTTTTGGTTTCCTAGTTCATATAAAAGTCATGTTTATACTATACTGTGGCTTATTAAGGATGTATTAGCATTATGTCTAAAAAACAATTTACATACCCTAATTTAAAAATATTGCTACAAAATGGTAACCATCATCTGAGCTTCCAGAGAGTCAAAATCATTTTGCTGCGGTACTCTGATGAAAATTTCCTCTTGATGCTTTACTAAATGTAATGCGGCATGGAAATAACATGAAAGTGCCATATTATTTCCAAAATTCGTGAGCATATATTTTTCCTTTTATTTAATTAGTCTAAAAGTTAGTGTAAAAAATAAAAGATAAGGGTCCTGCCTTAGTGTTGATGGCTGCTGACTGACTAGGGTGCTGGTTGCTGAAGGCTGGGGTGGCTGTGGCAATTTCTTAAAATAAGACAACAAAGTTTGCAACATTGACTGATTCTCCTTTCATAATCATTTTCTCTGTAGCATGTGATGATGTTTGATAGCATTTTATCTACAGCAGAATTTTCAAAGTTGGAATTATTGTTCTCAAATCGTGCTGCTTTTTTATCCACTAAGTTGGTGTAACATTCCAAGTCTCTTGTTTTCAGGAGCCGTTTTCACAACATCTCCACCAGGAGTAGATTCCATCTTAGGAAACTACTTCCTTTGTTCATCCCTAAGCAGCATCTGCTCATTTATGAAAGTTTTATCGTGAGGTTGTAACAACTCAGTCCCATCTTCAGGCTCCACTTCTCTGTCTAGTTCTTCTGCTGTTTCCACCACATTTGCAATGACTTCCTCCACTGAGGACTTGAACCCCTCAAAGTCGTTCATGAGGGTTAGATTCCACTTCTTCCAAACTCTTATTAATGTTGATATTTTTACCTCTTCCCGTGAATCACGAATGTTCTTAATGGCATCTAGAATGATAAATCCTTTCCGGAAGGTTTTCAATTTACTCTGTCAAGGTCCATCAGAGGAATCACTATCTATGGCAGCTATTGCTTTATGAAATGTATTTCTTGGGGCGCCTGGGTGGCGCAGTCGGTTAAGCGTCCGACTTCAGCCAGGTCACGATCTCGCGGTCTGTGAGTTCGAGCCCCATGTCAGGCTCTGGGCTGATGGCTCAGAGCCTGGAGCCTGTTTCCGATTCTGTGTCTCCCTCTCTCTCTGCCCCTCCCCCGTTCATGCTCTGTCTCTCTCTGTCCCAAAAATAAATAAACGTTGAAAAAAAAAAAAGGAATGTATTTCTTAAATAGTAAGACTTGAAAGTCAAAATTACCCCTTGATCCTGAGGCTGGAGAAATAATGTTGTGTTAACAGGCATGAAAACAACATTAGTGTCATCATTGTACATCTACATCAGAGCTCATGAGTGACCAGGTATGTTTCAGGGAGTAGTAATATTTAGAAAGGTATCTTTTTTCTTCTTTCCTCCTGAGTAGTAGGTCTCAACAGTAGACTCAAAATATTCAGTAAACCGTGTTGTAACCAGATGTGCTGTCATCTAGGCTTTGTTGTTCCATTATACAGCACAAGCAAAGTGATTTTAGCATAATTCTTAAGGGCCCTAGGATTTTGAGAATGGTAAATGAGCATTGGCTTCAACTTAAGTCACCAGCTACATTAGCCCCTAAAAAGAGAGTCAGCCTGTCCTTTGAAGCTTTGAAGACAAGCATTGACTCCTCCTTCCTAGCTATGAAAGTCCTATATGGCATCTTCTTCCAATAGGCTATTTTGTCTACATTGAAAATCTGATCTTTGGTGTATCCACTTTCATTAATTAGCTTAGCTTGATCTCCTGAATAACTTCTTGTAGCTACTACATCAGCACTTGCTGCTTTACCTTACACTTTTATATTATGGAAATGACTTATTTCCTTGAACCTCATGAACCATCCTTCGCTAGCTTCAAACATTTCTTCTGTAGTTTCCCCACCTCTCTCAGCCTTCAAAGAATTGAGGAGAGTTAGGGCCTCAGTCTGGATTCGGCTTTAGCTTAAGGGAATGTTGTGGCTGGGGTTTGACCTATATAGACTATTCAAACTTTCTCCATACCAACAATAAGGCTGTTTTGCTTTCTTATTCATCATTTGTGTGTTTACTAGAGTAGCCTTTTTATATCCTTTAAGAACTTTTCCTTGTGCATTCACAATTTGGCTGTTTCGTGCAAGAGGCCTAGCTTTCAGCCTGTTTTGGCTTCTTACATGCCTTCCTCACCAACCTAAATCATTTCTAGCTTTTGATTTAAGATGAGAGATGTGCAACTCTGCCTTTCACTTGAATGCTTAGGGGCCATTGTAGAGTTATTATTTGGCCTAATTTCAATATTGTTGTATTTCATGGTGGGTGGGGGGCTTGAGGAAAGAGAGAGACATGAGGGAATAGCCAGTGGGTAGGACAGTCAGCACACACAAAATATTGATAGATGAAGTTCACCATTTTATATCCATACAGCTCGTGGTGCCCCAAAACAGCTAAAATAGTAACATCAAAGATTACTGATCACAGACCACTATAAAATATAATAATGAAAAAGTTTGAAATATTTCCAGAATTACCAAAATGTGGCACAGAGATACAATGTGGGAAAATGCTGTTGGCAAGAAAAAAAAAATGGCACCAGTAGACTTAACCAACAAAGGGTTGTCATCAACCTTCAATTTGTAAAAAAAAAAAAAAAAGCAGTATCTGCAAAAATCAAAACACAGTAAAATGAGGTGTGCCTATGATTTTTATCCTTTTTTACATCTTATTAGGACCAATTCTGTAAGATTCCCACTTCTTAAAAACTGAGAACAATCTGAGGGTTGATGGTGGGTGGGAGGGAGGGGAGAGTGGGTGATGGGTATTGAGGAGGGCACCTGTTAGAATGAGCACTAGGTGTTGTATGGAAACCAATTTGACAATAAATTTCGTATTTAAAAAAATAAAAATAAAAATATTAAATAAATAAATAAATAAATAAATAAATAAATAAATAAATAAAAGATTCCCACATAAAAGAGGCAAAGGTATTAAAATAAGACCATAAATGATGGGGTCTTGTCGAGTCAGCCATGTCTGCTGGATCTTTGGAGAGAGATTAGAATGCAGTTAGTGGGGCAAACAACTCCCAGGAAATAATTTCCCTAAGCTGCTGCTTAATGCTTTTATAATTCCAAGTAGTAGACAGGTAGATAAAGTCAAGATGCTCAGAGTTGGCCCAAATAAAACTGGGTGGATATTGAGAAAATAGATGATTCTGAAAATAATTTAACGGGAAGACTTTTTATGTATATTCATGTATATTCAAGACTATGTATATTCATGCCTTGTCTGGTTGCTAGGAGGAGGCTGACTCATATGAACAAGAAAGAGCAGGCCAAAACAAATAAATAAACATGCACAGAAATTCGTCAACATTCCACCCATCAAGAGGGTCTATGCTCCTTCCCCTTGAATTTAGGTAGAGTTGTGACTGCCACAGCCATAGCCGTGATGGACCTAACTCCAAAAGATTTCTGAGGATAATTCAGGTAAAACTATACAATTTGTCATTGTTTCATTGGAACGCTTGGTTTTGGAGACCTGGGCTCCAAGTTTGACTACCTTGAAGTCTTGGTACCATGAAGAAGCCCAAAAAGCAAGAAAATCATCCAGAAATCTCCATATGATTCCAACTGCCCCTTCCCCCAGGCATTGAGGTTACTCACAGCTATCTGGGTCTTTACAACTATGACCCAGATTTTATAGAGACAGACCATACTCACTGTACCCTTTCCAAACTTCTGATTCATAGAACCCATGAGCATAAGAAAATAGTGATTGTTTTGTGCCCTTAAGCTTTGGGATAGTTTGTTACACAATGATATATAACAGATACAAAGAATAACTTTGACATATGTCAGAACAGAATTTTATTCCTGACTTAGTAGGAGTAAGAAACAAGTAAGAGAGAGAGAGAAGGAGGAGGGAGAGGGAGACCCGGTTTGCTCCCTAATGGATACAAAGTAGCTAAGAGAGGCAGTCAGAAGTACCAAGATAAAGTTTCATTGTTTTTATAGCTTTTTCCCTCCAGAAAATGTAAGGGATCTAAATTTCCCCATCACACTCAGTACAAGGGCCAGAATGATCCATTGTCTTTTCTGCTTCAGTAACAGAGAAACAGAAGAACCTTACTTATCCCTTAAAGATGCAGGGGTATAATGTGAATTTTTATGTGAAACCTGAAAAAGAGAGCCCCTCTCCTCTCCCCAAAAAAACTCATTGACAAGAGTTTTTTGTGGGAGCTTTGGACAGAATAACTTAGGAAGAATGAACAGCGGAGTTGAAGTGGAACTTGAAAAAGGATCTATGGACCAGACTGCCCACCTGCTCCAGTACCACCCACCCACCTGTTTTGTGATGTGCAACTAGAAGCATAGGCAATTTAATTAACATTTTTAGCAGCTTGTCAAGTGTCCCTGGAACTTTGACTATTCATTGCATTCATGAGCATTCTAGGATCTGGTGAAACAAGCTGGGAAAAGGCTCTTAGAGATAGAAGCAAGGAAGTAATTTTTTAAAAAAATGCAGTTTGGATATTGGAAGGACAGCACAGTGGTAGAAAATGCAGAGAAACATGGACAATGAGGGGAAAGAGAAAAAGTAGAGAGACTCTGAAATAATCACCTGAGGTGGATGCCATATGCACAAACAGACGAGTGCAAGAAATTTTGCACCATGCTCTAGATTCATCTACTTATGATCCCTTCTCATCATGGTTATGACAACATTAGGGGATATATTTTGGAAGATTATTCTAGTACACTGTTGAATAACTCAGTTTTAAAATCTACCAACGTTGTTGAGCTGTAACAGAATAGTAACATGAGAAAGTTAACATGGGTGGGGATCTCACAAGGAAACAGTCACCACTACTGGCAGTAAGGGTAGCATCCCTGCTTCAATTTAGGACTCAAGCAAAGAGGAGCAGGAGTGACTGAGAGAAGGTGAGCAAAGCCTAGACTCAGAAGTTACACCGCTTCAGTGCTTCTAGCCATCAGGAAACAAGAATAAAACACCTGAGGCGTGCCTGGGTAACTCAGTCGGTTAAGCGTTCAACTTTGGCTCAGGTCATGATCGCATGGCCCATGAGCTCAAGCCCCACCTCAGGCTCTGTGATGACAATTCGGAGCCAGCTTCAGATTGTGTGTCTCCAGCTCTCTCTGCCCCTCCCTGCTCACCTTCTCTTTCTCTCAAAAATAAATAAACATTAAAAAAAAAAAAAGAATACAACACCTGCAATGAACTGAACTGGGTCGTCCAGATAACAAACAGGACACCTTGAGTTTTTAAAAAAATTAGTATAGGAATGGAAACTAATTTTAGCTGCTATGCAGTTGTACAATCAGCAAAGAGAGGCTCCATTTCTCCAGTTAATTTTGGGGAGTTGAAACACAGTAAAATCTAAGAAGGAATCCCCTAAAAGCCTAATCCAGAAGACTGAGTGCTACCAATTCTCAGAGAAAGCCACTTTTAAAATTTTTGTTGCCTGCACTTCTTTCTCACCAGGAGTTTATATTTCTTCTAGGAGTCTCCTCTGTTTATTTGTAATGATAAAAATCAGTCTTTAAATTTTATCCGACCAGGTTCCTGCTACAAATAATGGAAAGAAGGCAATACTTTTATAATTTGTTAATAAATTTCAACACAAAAAAATCATGTCTCGACAATGACAAGACCTAATGTAGTTCAAAATTATTTTATAACTAGGCTGGAATGTCTGGGAAGAAGGCTGAAAAAAAATACGTTGTTTATTTGCATTTTAATAGAGTAAGAATCCCATTTTGAAAACTGCCTCAGTTCCATTTTGAACTGAGCCATGTTCAAGTCCACCCATTTCAGCGTTTTTAAACACCTCTGTTTCCTATTAAACCACTGCACACATTTAATTTCCTCAGCTGAAACTCCACTGAGGTAACAACATACAGAGAAAAGCATGAGCATTTTGTGCAGTCCACTGACAGACGCAATAGTATTCCTGTGGTATGTTCCATCTCGGTGCCCAGAAAAGCACTGAATCTGACAAAATAGATTCTTACTCTCCTAAATGAACAGACTGCACTACACTGGCTCAAGATGACTGCATAATATTGGCGCCTTTTAAAGGAAAATTTCGTTTTCATGTGCTTCCTTTCCCCTTGGCTCTAAACCAAACACATTATATCAGCTCAAATATTTCATTTTGTCCAGCAACATTGTAAATCATATTGAACATCAAAAGAATCTCTGTTGTGAGATGGTTTATTACCAAATATTTGTAACTGGTAATGTGAAAGGATTGTGGTATTCGTTCACAAAGGAAAGAAACTAGAAAAGTGGAAACGTTGAACGACTGTTTATGTAATGGTGTTTATAACTTCGAATCTTAAATTAGCATCACTTATTCCTCTGTTGGGAAACTAACTTTAACTAAAGTTGATTGGAAATGAATGCGTTACCTAGCGAAAGTATCCTACTCATCAACAAAACTGATCCTAGGATATTTTGATCCCTGCCAATCTAAGACTCATAAATCTTGAAAAAAAACATTGCCAATTCTTAATTTTCTCAAAATTAATCTCACTTCTCCTCCATCCCTCCTGTTCTAGTGGAGAAATTATCCCTAGTCTTTTTCATGGCTAATGTTTCTGTCTCTATTCTTGCTTTCATCTATTACTGCTTTTTTTTTTTTCCAGAGAAATCCTTCTCTAGTGGCAGACTCAATAAGAATTGAAAGAGATAGATTTTGGGGAATCAACAGACCTTGATAAACTTACTGCTTCCTAGTTCCCAGAGGCGTGACCTTAGGAAAATTACTCACCTTGCCCTTGTAGGCAAAGAGTTTGCAAAATCCTTTTTCCTATGTCATGAAATGTTAGCTATGTGTTGACTTCAGTCAAATGACTTTTGCGGGGTAAATTGCATCTGGACAGGGAGGGTCTGTAAACATACTATGAATACCTTATACAGAAGCCATAGATAGGGACTTCCCTAACTGTAAAGACTCTTGCAACAAGCATCTTCCTTGCAAGGTTGTAGAGTTGTTCAAAAGCTGTTGGCTTCTGTAAGCATGAAGCTTGTAAGTCAGACCCGTTTTGCATCCTCCTGATGAATCTTATCTCCTAGTACCTGAGCTGAACTGCTATGTGGTGTCACATACAACAAAAATGTACGATGCTTCTCTGCTGGCATTCTGTGTGCCTGTCTTATATATCCTTCTGAGTATTTGGTGTCAAATATGGCCTATGATAGTCTTATAAATCTAAATGTTTAATTGCGCCCTAAGAAGACCAGTCCCCTCAATGAGCAGTATAGAAGGATAATAAAATCTGCCTTCTAATGATACTATAAGAATTAAACCAGACTGTACATAAATACATGCACATAGAATGATTCAAATATACCTTTGTATGTTTCCACACATATATAGCAAGAGAAAGTTCATTGCATTGGAATTTTATCATAATTGTAACTTAAAATGGTTTTTGTATATGATTCATGATGTCAGTCTTCACCTAGTAAATTACAAATTTGATGAGGGCAGGGGTCACTGCTTTCATGTTAATGTTCCCAGCTCCTATCAACAATTCTGTGCTGCCTCATAATAGGTATTCATTTCGTATCCGTTCTTCCCTATTACTACCTCTCACTAGAGATATCCCAAACTGAGATTGGTGGGAAGCCGATTCCTTATAATTTTGACACGTTATTCTACATGGAGAAAAAAAAGACTCCTTGGCCAGATAAATTTGGGAAACACAAGATTAGATGATGCTAAACACATTTTCTTTTTATTATAGTACTTCTTGCAACTCTCCAAAATGGAGTGAAATGGGAGAAAGAGACGTGTACTTACTGTGGTGCAGTTTCATACCTCTCTTTTTTTTAAGGGCAGCTTTTGAGATGGATTTTCTGCTGGAAATATTGCCAAAAATCTAAAGATAGGTCCTCTTGGAGCTATAAGTATCCCTGGATATGAACAGAGGCAACTAATTCTCTCACATACAAGTGAGGGGAATGAGAACAGAAAAATTTCATAAGTTTGCAAAGATCCCACAGCAAATAATATTTCCCTATAGACTTGACCCCCTTGTTGATGAAAATTGCTCATATAATTGCCACAGCTTGACTGTAGTATCCTCCCCCACCCCACACACACGAATCACTTCAGATGATAACACAGTAAGATGAATTAAAAACTGAGCATGTGTCCAAGAACCAGAATGATCCTCAGGTGCTAGGTCTGTGGGAGTGATCCTGCCCAGTCCTCACACATGTAAGTAACTATTGGAATGTTTGCTCTCTAGAAGGGCAAGATATAGTTTAGCATTGTGTCTCTTGTCCCAGTCTCCCTGGCTCCTTGACCCTCATCTCAATGATAACAAACCCGTGGCTCCCTTAGTGTTTCTAAAGCTTTCTCACAGTCACAGATCTTGCGAGAGATTCATACCCACTTCTCTCTAGCACTTGTTTCTTGGTTTGCCTGCTCAGCTCAATCATAGATTACTCATTGCTGTACCCCAGCATTTAGCACTTAGTCTGTATTTCCCAAATATTTTAAAAATGAATAGATGAGTCAATGTGATGAGAATTTAAAAAGTCAGAGCTGATCTGAGCTAGGGACCCTGAAAAATCCAGAACCTAGGAGCTCTGAACATCAAGAATTTTAGAGACAGTGGAGACAGCAATTTTTGTCCAGGTAACAACTGATCTTTCTGTTTATGCCAATAGAATGTGGGGGGGGGGTGGATTTAATTAAATTCTATCATTAACTAATATAGCCATAAAAGCATTTACTGAAAATGTAGGACCTTTTGACAATTCCTGCTAGATATCACTGGGCTCAATTCAATAAAGACTGTGTGGAGGCTTTAGCATCTAGGCTGTCATTAGTGTAATGTAAATAAAAAATCTGTAAGAATTTTTTAAAGAGCTCTCAATCTAAATCTTCTCTTTTTACTAAAGATAGAGCAGTTTTGTTCTTTGTTATTATTAAAGAAGCTGTAAAATATCTAAGTCGCAGAAGTCTTTAAGAAAAGAGAGTTGAGCAAAGGAACTATTTTACTGATGAAGAGATCCTGGAGGGAAAAGAGGTGATTTCATAAATCCTAAAAATCATGAAGATTATTAATGCACTACATGATGTATTATGCCATCAAATTTTACTCACAAAAAAATTTAAAAAAATGGCCTTCTGTGAAGCATTTAGGAGAACTTTGCCTTATATTTGTACTAGGGCAGAAGGAGAGGTCTAAGGATCATGAGGATGAGTTTCAAGAAAAAAACTCCTATTTTTAGCTAGGCAAAGGAAATCAGAAATGTGGTGTGAAACAATACACAATACCAAATTTATCTGAATAAAAAGGAATCTCTCTACAGGCAGTGAATCTCAGTCATCATCTTACAAACAAACTCCCCCATTCTAAAAGACCTCACGTATTCAAGCTCTTGAATTTATAAAGAATATGTTGGTTACAAAGAGACCCCAACTCAGAATAGTTTAAACAAAACAGGGGATTTAATTGGATGGAAACTCTAGTACTTCATGAGAGAGTTGACCAACAAAACCAAATGAATAAGTGAGCTTATTTGGTGAGGGCAGTAAAAGCAGGCTGGAACTCAGAAACCACAGGAGCAAGAGTTCATCACCCGCAGAACTTTCCCCGGGCCTCAGCTCTGCTTTGCTCTGCCTACCAGTATCATCATCCTCCCTCATTACAAACTTACAAACTGTGCATATGGAAAAAAAAAACCTCAAGGCTTATTTTTGAGGGGTTTCGGCATTGAGAGATTCAAGGGACTTTTTTTTCTAGGTTTCTAGGGTGTGGCTCAGCTTGGATCAGATGCCTCAAATTTAGTTAACTGTAATCAAGGGAGAAAGTTCATGTAAGAACTTAACTGTTTCCTTATTGCCCATATGGATGAAATGAGAACAGCTAGTTCCAGAAGAAGGAGCGCTATTCCTAGAGGAGTTATCACCAGACAAATCACACTACAGTAGGTAGAATAATCGTCCCCCAATGAGATCTACAACTTAACCACCCTACTTCCCAGAACCTGTGAATATGCTACTTGTATGGTAAAAGCGTCTTTCAAGGAGGAGATTGTACTGTATTACCTAGGCACACCCAATATAATCACAGGGTCCTTAGAAAGGAGGCAGGAGGGTCAGAATCACAGAAAGATATGAGACTGTATGCTGCTCGCTTTGAAGATGAAGGAACATAAGCGAAGAAATACAGTCTGCCTCCAGAAGGTAGAAAGGCAAGGAAACATTGTCTCTGAACCTCCAGAAGGAACACAGACATCCTTACACCTTAATTTTAGATCTGTTTTGGACTCCTGACCTCCAGAACTGTAATAAAATAGATTTCTGTTTTAGCCACTAAGTTTGTGCTAATTTATAGCAGCAGTAAGAAACTAATAGCCTGTTTGTTTTAACTTTGCTTAATCTTTAAGCAGCAGACTTATGCATGCTGAGTCCCAACACATTCACACTTTTCTGTTATCTTGAAAGAGTGACTTAAAATTAAAACTTAACCATCTGTTATTTTAATTCACTTACGTTTTAATTCATAACTTTCTGCAACATGGCTCTGATATCAACCCTCTGAAACTGATCTCTAAAATGCCACCAAATGACATCTTAATGAAGAAATCATGTCTTTACTTCTCATTCCTTATATATGAAATACAGGCACATTAGTAGACTCCATTGACCAGCATTCATTCTTAGAAAAATCCACTCCACATCTTGAGGTTAGTGGTCTCTCTCTCTTTCTCCCAACCCCCTCCCTGAGGTATATCTGATAATTAGGAATAATTAGGTATACAATTCAGTGATTTGATATATCTATCCATTGTGGAAAAAAATCATCACCCATATTCAAGCTAATTAACATATATAGGTTCATGGGCTCTTTTAATTCTCTTCTATTCCTGATTTCTTTTGTTGTTCCTTCTATTGATTCATTAAATATAAACATCCCTTCCTCCACTGTATGATCTGTTCCTCCTTTATATAGTTTCTTCAAAGGACATTGGCTTTGCACACTCAGGCACCCAGGTGACTGTCTGTAACAATCAATAGCTACATAACGCTGTCAGATTAACAACATTTCTTTTCCCATATGACCATAATACCTGCTTATACAGTTGTTGGATGATCAGAGACAACATATAGAAAATATCTGCCCTCGGTATATTTTTAATCAGTTGTCACATTATTTACTTCAGTTATTTCTCCCTTCTCCTTTTATGTTTGTCTTTCTATAACCCTGCTCCTCCCTATTTAATTCTCAAACCGCCTACTTTGACATCTCCATAAGGATGCCCTTGTGACCACTATCTAAAGCCCTTCTCACTTCTCCCCTCTTATAGACCACAGCTGCACCTCTTCTGAGCTTTTTATAATCCTAATAGAATTGCAAAGTCTTTCACCCTGACTGGAAGGTTAACAATTGCCTTCCAACTAGCTGTTTCTCAAAAACAGTTGATCATGAAATATCTCGATTGAATTCTGCATAGCATTCACATGGCTATTTCCAAGCATTTCTATTTTCTTTAAGCCTGGTTTCAACCTTACCATCTTGGCTTTTTTTTAATGATACTACTTTATAATTTGATGGAAAAAAAGTTTCATTATGAGCTACCTCATCTTGCTGCCTCTTCACCTCAAATTTTCTCAATATTCCAGTCACCGTCTTACCCTTCTCTTTATATCAGAGAAAGAAGAATCACCCTTCCCCTCTATCTACCTTTGAAAGGCAGAAAACCTCAGGGCAATTAAGAATAAATACCCCAGGTTTAAGAGTCAAAAAGACCTGGTTTCAGTTCCAGGCTCCTTTCACTTACTGGCTGTGTGATCTTTAACAACTTACCTTTGTCTTGTTTTACTCAACTGTAAAGTAGGAAAAATAACTACCTCAAAAGGCTGAGGTGATAATTCAAAATAGAAGAGCTTTGGAAGGGTGCCTTAACCCTCTTCTTGATCCCATTTGCTCTTGGTGATGTTCCCCTACTCTCTACCTTATCTGATCTCTGATCACTAGACATCTAAACACAGTCTCATCTTATTACGTTGAAATTGGGGTTTGACAGATAAGAGGATGAAGAATACATTTATCTTGATGATCACTGAGAAATACAGAAAATAGTTGAATCATATTGTACACCTAAAATTAATAAAATGCTATATTATATTTTAATAAAAATAGATACATAGATAATTTTAAAAAGAAACTAGTGTTGGAGACTAAATGCCCTTCTTACAATCCAGATTGCCTGAAAAAATGTTTAATCACAATGTAGGGGGTTACCAGATTCTGCAATTAATTATACAAGATACCCAGTTAAATTTGAATTTCATACAAACAATGAATATTTTTCAGCATAGTATTTTAGTGTAAGTGTGGGGCATGCGGTATGTGGACACAACCATACTAAAAAGTACTCCTTGTTTATCTGAAATTAAAACTTAATTAGGTATCCTATATTTTGTCTGGTAGTCTTAACCACATACCATTTTAAAGATACATGGGATGATAGAAAAACCTCTGCTTTAATCATTTCAAGAGACTTAAAGGGAAAGAGTGTTGTGAAAGGTAAATGAGTTAAGGTGTACACAGTATCCAGAATAATGCAGTGCGCATAGTAAATATATGCTCACTGCTCGTTATTTACTATAGCTTTTGAAATTTTATAGGTGCTTCTATTAATACTGACAAAGATTCCGATTTTACAGATGATAACATTTAGTCTCAGGAAGAGTAAGTGACATGATCGAGGGCTTGCTAATAACGGTAGAAGCTCACCTCGTCTACCTGCCACACAGATGCTTTTCATACTGTTCCATTCTGTTGTTTGAGATCACCTGTCATGAACTAGTGTCCGTCTTGATTTGTGCGGCAACATGTGGTGTTACCACAAAGCACTAGTGTCTCAGTCAAAGCGACAATACGGTTTAAAAAGATAAATCTGCTTTAATGACAAGAAAAAAGAAAAGAGAAGGGAGGAAAGAAGGGAGGGAGGGAGGAAATGCATTATACTGAAATGGATCTTCCTTTATCACTCTGGGTGTTGTGGTTTAATAAAGATAAACTCGTCACAGGTAATAAAGCATTAATACACTTCCTTCTGCTAAGTGACTCATGCAATGGAAAAGTTTGCTGTTTTCTTACTCCTCTCCTGCCAGTGGATAACACGCTCTCTTATTAATAGTCATCTTCATTAAATTTTGTGAAAACAATATTTAAAATTAACTCTTTGTGCTCAGTCCACGGTTGAGAGAATTCATCTCTCAGGAAACCAAATTGCTGTCTTCTTTCTCTACGGTGTAGCAGTATATGCCTGAGACCGCTTTCTCTGTCTTTAGCCATGAAGTATTAGCAACCTAACAGGGCCAAACCACTAATGTGTGCAGGCTCAGAATACTCTCAAGACATCTCATTTTAAAGACACACTGGAATATGTCTGTCTTGTACGATCGATAACCTCTGGCACAGTATTCAAAAACACTGCTAATGACACAAAGCACAGAGGTCTAGTGATAAATAGCTGTGGAAGTAACTGGAAGAAATGGACATTAGACTTGAAGCAAACATTTAAACATATATTAAGGATTTACACCTATTTTATTTTGAATTGGCAATGTTAAACCTCCTAATCACCTAAATGGACACAAGAGAATCCTAATTTTATAATTCAATTCTTAAAAAGTAGAGGGTCAGGGGCGCCTGGGTGGCTCAGTCAGTTAAGCATCCAACTTTGGCTCAGGTCATGATCTCGCAGTTCGTGGGTTTGAGGCCCGCGTCGGGCTGTGTGCTGACAGCTCAGAGCCTGGAACCTGCTTCAGATTCTGTGTCTCCCTCTCTCTCTGCCCCTCCCTACTCATACTCTGTCTGTCTCTCACTCTCCCAAAAATAAATAAATGTTAATTTTTTTTTAAAGTAGAGGGTCAAAGTTTATTTGTTTTAAACTAAATGGCTATAGCTATTGATCACAGCCTAACAAACTCTCCCCGAAGACAAGTTGACTTGAACCCAGATACAATGGGTAGGTATTATGATGAAGAACACACACATTTGAATTTATAATATTATCTATTAACTTATTTGAGAGCCAGTACTTACTTTTTCTATTGCATTTAAGTTGTCCATGTACTATCTACATAGAAGATCAGTGACACTTCAGTGTCTGGACTTCTCTTTTGTGACATGTTTTTAGTAATTCCTGGACTGTAGGTATTACTCCAATGTCATCAGTAAAAAATAAAGCTATTAAAGAAAAGTGCAATATTTTCACTAACCTATCTAAAAAAAATTCACTTCTAAATAACCACTTCAATCACTTCTTCTGCAGGAGCATTTTTCTAAAACTTTTTAGTGCTCACAGTGGCCCACACATTTGGACAAGTTTACCTACTTATACTTCATGGTCAGGTTGCAAGAGGGAAAAGAATTAGGGGGGGCAAATATACTTTAACTCAATCAGAATTCTAGGTGCAGTCCACGGGATACTTTTGTAATAACCAATTTGCTGTAGCCAAATCAGTCACAAGCACTATGGAGAGGACATTTTGCAAGATGGGTTCACAACAGGCGGGACAGCTTTTGATGAAGACCCATTATGGTAACTAGTGCTCTCAGCATCCACGGGACCTGAGTGAGTGAGTGAAGTATAGTATCTTCCCAGGCAAACGTATCATAATCAGAGGACTATTATATCCAAAATATCAGGCATTTCAACTTAAATCCCTGAATATAATTTGAGAGTCAAAAGACAGAATTAGATGACCCAAAATATCATAATTGATGAAGTATATATAATTAATAAAACAGTAAATAAAGATCCTCTCAATTTAGTGGTAAACCTTAAATTGCATAGAAAATGAAGTCTCTCTCTCTTTTTTTTTTTAAATAGTTAACAAAGGTGTCTGTATAATCAGGTTTTATATGTGTAGTAATGATAAAATAGTGGTTACAGGGGATCCTGGGTGGCTGAGACGGTTAAGTGTCTACTGATTTCAGCTCAGGTCATGATCTCACTATTTGTGAGATCAAACCCTGCATTGGACTCTGTACTGACACTGTGGAGCCTGCTTGGGATTCTCTTTCTCTGCCCCTTCTGCACTTGTGCTCTCTGTCTCTCTCTCAAATTAAATAAATGAACATTTAAAAAAAATAATAATAAAAAATAAAATAGTGTTTCCAGTTTAAACAATTCTTAGGCTCCAATCTTAATTTCCTAGCTACAAATGGCAAGTTATGTTTTTTTATTTAAATTATTTTATTATAATAAAAATCTATAATTAGTTATAAACCTAATATATGAATAGCTATTTTAAATTCATAAAATCTTTAAAAATAATGAAATCACAAAACTAGTTAATATCAAAGTTTGCATCATTAATAGGTTGTGTTATTTTACTAAAACTAAATAATTAATTTCATTGTGCATATGACATATTGCTATGATGAAGCTTCTAAGCTTAAAATATGTACATCTACTTTTTTTTCCTTGTGGGAAAATATAAACAACATAAAATTTACCATTGTAGCCAGTAGGTGTATAGTTCTGTGGCATTAATTGTGTTCACATTTTTGTGCAGCCATCACTCATCTGTCTCCAGAACTTTTTCAACTTTCCGAACTGAAACGCTGTGTCCATTAAACACCAGCTCCCCATTTCTGTGTCTCCAGCTCCCAGCCACCACCATGCTACTTTCTGACTGTATGACTTTTACTATCTAGGTTCCTCATATAAATAGAATCATATAATATTTGTCCTTCTGTGACT
Source organism: Felis catus (assembly GCF_018350175.1). Lineage (NCBI taxonomy): Eukaryota > Metazoa > Chordata > Mammalia > Carnivora > Felidae > Felis > Felis catus. The sequence goes on from NC_058374.1 coordinate 87,236,951, forward strand.
GGCAGCAAAATGTTCTCAGGGTTCGTCTATGTTGTATCACATCTCATTTATCCATTTTTCTGTTGGTGGACACCTGAGTTGCTTCCAACTTTTGGCTGTTTTGAAAAATGCTTCTGTGAACACTGGTGTGCAAATGCCTGTTTATGTCCCAGCTTTCACTTCTTCTGGGTGTATACCCTCTTCTTTGGGGTGAAATTTCTGGATCATATGGCAAATCCATGTTGAGTATTTTGAGTGTCGCCCTGCTGCCTTCCACGGCAGCTGCACCAGCAACCAAGTTATATTTTTGATCCTAGTCGTTTTTAGCAGTGCCCTGATCTTGGAACCCCTACTGCCTAATTTGGACTGACTACATTTGTTGCTAATAAAAATAATCTCAAAAATTATGCTGACAATAGTGGTCCTCATATGTCCTTGACATTAATACATGACGATTTCTGCTTAAAACCCTGTTGGCATTCTGTTACTGTTACTTCTAACTCCTGCCTACTGAGGACTCTTTGCATTAGGATATAGGTGCAGTATAACAAAGGGAGAAAGACACTTCTCTGTGTCCATTCAAGAAAATGGGTTTTCTTTTTTGTCTTCCTGCATTCATTTGCAAGACATTCAGTATTTCTCTTTCTCTAGTAACTAATCCTAGTGTGCTTCTTGAGCTGTTTCCCAGGGCTGAATTTTCTCTATATACAATCTCAGATTTACCAGTCTTCTAAGGGCTGTTAGTGATGTCCCTGGTCACATGCCCGAGACAGGGGGAATTCTGTCCTTGTCCTGGGACCAGTAACCTCACAGATATTGTTGTCTTCTCCTGGGTTCTTCAAGTGGCCACAACTTCCTCTACCAGCAGTGCCTCATTTTTATCAAATCTTCCTGATCACTTGGATTCCTGCCAGGTACCAGTTTCTGAGCTTTCACATTCTCCATTGTTTGAGGCGGAAGTAACTTCTGAGCACCATTGTGCTGAGAAAAGTATCACCCATCCAATTTATTCTGATCTTCTTTAACCCCCCCCCTTAAAACAAGAGTAATTTGGGATATATTGAAAAGAAAGAAAAAGTAAAAAATATATTTGTTAGTTTTCCTTATAATAAAGGATATCTGTCCTTAAATATAATGGAAGAAATCAAAGAAAATGTAACATTTAAAACATACGTACATCAAGAATTGCTACATCATGAATGGAACTGGAGGATGTTATGCTAAGTGAAATAAGCCAGACACAGAAAGACAGTTACTGTATTGTCTCACCTGTACGTGCAATCTAAAATAATGAAACTCACAGAAGCAGAACGTAGAATGGGTAGTGGCCAGAGATTGGGGAGTAAGGGTAAATACAGAAGTGATGGTCAAAGAGTACACATTTCAGTTATGCTAGACAAATAGTTCTAGATACCTACTGTACAGCATAATGCCTATAGCTACCTGTGTTATATATTAAATTTGCTAATATATTAGATCTATGTGAAGTGTTCTTATGCCCCCCACACACACACACAAACGAGTGAATGAATGAGTGAAAGAAAATGATAATACAGGGGAAGGTAGAATTTTGGGGGAGGTGACAGATACATTTATGACCTTGATAGTAATGATGGTTTCACAGGTCTATACTTATCCCTAAACTCATGGAATTGCATAGACAGAGTATGTACAGCTTTCTGTGTGTCGATCCTACCTCAATAAAAATTTCTTAAAGAAACGATGGCATGTGACTTAGAAACAAATGCTTAAAAATATTATCCGTAATTCAATGTTGAGGTGATCAGTGATTTGTTTTTCATAGACATTTGTGTTTCCCTCCGCAGTTATACATGATAGTCCATATTGGTAAAAGATAAATTGGTTAATTAAAATAGTTGATGATTTAAACAAAATACATACCACTTTCCACATAGTGGTGGAAAGACTGAGTGCGTTGGGGGCAGATTGTCTTCGGCATGAATATTGTGTTGTGCCACAAATTAGCCATATGGGCTTGGTAAATGACACAAGCTTCGTGGACCTTACTTACCTCTTCTGAGTATCAGGTATAGTTTTACCTAGAAGGGTTGACATGAGGGCTATGAGTGAACATAAATGTGAAGCACCAAACCGTAGTATAGAGTAAGTGCTCAACACGTGAGAGCTAATATTACATCTTGTGAAGTTTTTAGTTTCTAATCGTTCTTTTCTCAGCCTCTCAAGAGAAAGAGACACTAGGTTGAGTACTCTGAAGCTTTGGCTTGCCTTATTCAACATGGCAGGAAATCCGTTTAAACACCTTTAACACTTGAAAGTTTCTCAGCCCTACCTGTCTGCCTGCACTAATGATCCCCAGCCATAGGAAACCTGTTTTTCATTCTTCCTGGGAACCCCTGGCACCAACACAGTGACTGGTTATGTTTCTCACACTCCGCCTTTGACTCACACCACTTTGTTTAGAGCACCGTAATAACATCTCAGAAAACAAACCTCCGTTCAGCCAGGTAAACTTTGTTATCCTGTGGCACATTCTTGCTAAGTCATTAAATGCTCTAGAGTAAATCCTCCTGCTCCACAGTTAAATAGGGAGTCAGTCAGACTTGTGGAATCAATTACATTCCTGTTCCCTGCTTCCTACTTACAGAAGAGGATTGACAAATGACACACAGAGGCCCGGTTAGTGAAATGAGTCACTTTTCCCGTAACTGCAACTTAATCAGCACGGTAGTCCCGGTGCTAATGAACATTAGTCCAACCAGATTTCAGCTGGAAGCTACCCAGAGAACTTCTCCAAGGCAGTCGTTTTCCAGATGAAAAAACTGAATTCCAAAGAGTGAATGAACCACTGGGGCATTGTAGGTCCTGAACACAAGCTTGGTGAATGAGGGCACTTTTGTGTCAGAGCGTTAAATTCCTATACAAAGAAATGATAGCTAATATGTTTTAAGGGCTTGCTATTGTTCTAAGTGCTTTATGTGTGTTAGCTCAGGCGAGCTTTGCCACACCACACTTTACAATGAGAACACTAAGATATATAACACTTTGGTGACTTGACCAAGGCCACAAAGCTGATAAATAGTGGAGGTGGCTTTGGTCCTGAAAAAGTCTGTCCCCAGATCACATACTCTTAATAAATAGACTATACTCTATCCCAGATTAGGGCTCTGGTCCTGCATTTCTATTTTAAAATTACTCTGCAGTTTCTCCATTTCTCTCCACCATTAATGTTAATCAGGTTCAACATCCATCCCTTCTCACCTCCTTCCCTGAAACATCTTCCCAACTAGTCTTCTTATCTCCAGTCTTTGCCCTTGACTGTTCTTCCCAGTACTATCAGACTGATCTTTATAAAAGACAATTTAACCATGTCATTCTCTATGGTTAAAAACTTACAATGCCTTCTCTTTATCCTTAGTCTATAATTCAGCTTATCAATGGCTCATGGGACCCTTCAGAATCATTTTCTTCTTGAAACTCATACACTTGTCATTCTGACCTTCTCTCACTTCCTACAAAGCAAAACTGGCTTTGCCCTCTACTCCAGTCTACCCTTTGCCCTTGCTGGCTAACTTCTGTTTATTCCAGGTTGCTGCTTAGACTTACTTGGGTGGAAAAGCATCCACCTACCTCTCCTTGGTCTCCTTTTCCATTTGCCTTAGTAAGTTGTTAACCTCTTGGTACTTCAATTTCCTCAACTAAAATGAGGATGATAGGGGTGCCTTGGGGGCATCCAACTTCAGCTCAGGTCATGACCTCATGGTTCGTGGGTTCGAGCCCCACCTCGGGCTCTGTGCTGACAGCTCGGAGCCTGGAGACTGCTAGAGATTCTGTGTCTCCCTCTCTCTCTGCCCCTCCCCTGATAATGCTCTGTCTCTCTCTCAAAAATGAATGAACATTAAAAAAATTAAGATGAGGATGATGATACTTACTTCATTGCATGAAATGAGAAGAGACACGTAAAATATGTGGTGCCTGGCTCTTAGTAAGGGCTTAACAAGTGCCAATAAATATGTTTTCAACACATAGGACTGTGTGATACTTAATTAGGAAGGCAGTATAATTATATAGCATTATATTCATTATCAGCTAAAATGGTACCTCGTGTGTTTCAAATGAAATACAGCTTTGATTTTGAACAGCGCCAAGTGAAAGAAATGCTAGGAGAAAGGGTGAAGGAGAGAGCAAAGGGAAGAGGTGCAGGGTAGGGAGGAGGGAGGAAAGCCTGCAGGGTTCACCACCATCCTGTGCAAAGTCCCCAGGGCCTGGGGTGTTCAGCCCAGCTTCCTCAGGGAAGAAGGAACCTACTGGGGTGAAGTAAGAAGGTCATAGGGCATGTTATTCCAGTACAGAATATTCCGTATTACTCAGGACACTCCCATCTAAACTCTGGACAAAAAAAAAAAAAAAAAAAAAAAAAAAAATTACCTCGCTGCTTGCTAAATCTCGCATTTTCTTAAAAAGAAACGAGATATTTATTCCATTACAAAAGATGAAAGACATAAACTTCACAAAAGATGTCCAAGCTAACAATTTTAAACTCTTTTGCGCTGCAGTGCAACCCGCGTATCCGCAAGCTGTTTGGCGGTTGTTAGTCTTTCCATTTCCATTTCTGGAGGCAGGTAGAGAGCAGGCCAACTTTAGCTCCACCAAAAGATGAAGCATGAGGCCCAATCTCGGTGTCTGGGTCAGGGTAGGCAGGGTTGCAGATGGTGGGCACAACGGTCAACGCAAGAGACAAGTCAGAGTTCCTAAACCTAGCTCAGTTTGGTCATGGCCTTCAGGGGAGGAGAAAGTGGGAGTGAACTGAAATTGTGTGTAATGGTGTTTTTTGTCTTATTAGCCTTTGAGTTCACAAAGTTCTGCTTCATGTATTTTAAGGAGACGTGTAATTATTTAGCATAGAATCTCTGTTCCCAGGGGAGTACTTAATTTTGCAGTTGTGTGCAGAGGAAACTGCCCTCCAAGACGCTAGCAACTTAATGACATGAACTACAACGATGCCTCTGTGCACTTACGGCTCAACTACTATTGGGTTCATGTTCACTCAGATCTCCCTTTGTCAGAAATTACTTTCTCATCCTCTCCTCCTTTTCTCATTCTGATTTTCTAATACTGAGCCTGTCACTATCAGAAGGGGCCGAGTTTTCAAATATGTTGTTAATTCAGCCTTCTGTGCCACTTGGCAACATTTTTCAAAGAAGGCCACCGTCTCCAGAATTAACCCTTCTCTGTCACCTGCCCAGGACTACACTGTCCATAACCTTATCAAGATCCAAATGAAGGAGCCACTGCATCTGCCTGAAATTCCAGGCTCTTTTATAGGCCCAGACTGCCTCCCTTCAGAAGAAATCATGAATAAAAGATGTAGTCCACTTAAGAAAGAGAGCTACACCACAGTGAGAGTTCTCCAGTGCAAGAAACCAGGAACTTTGTAGGCTTTCACTATATAGATATATAGATTCAGATATATAGATGATAGATAGATATAGATATGTATATTTGTGTACACATGTGTATATGTTAAAATATATACGTAAAGTTATATAACAAAATAAATTACATCACAAACTATTTTCTCTCAGTCATGGCTGGCAAAATAGGGACAAAGTTCTTTTGGTAAAATAATTTGACTTATAAGTACTCCGTGACAGACATCATGCTAAGCGCTTCAGATGTATCCCCATTTATCCTCACTGTTGTGGTGGTGACAGTTGTTGACAGTCATTGGTATGCCTATTTTACCATATAGAAATTGAGCTTCCTAAAGTTGAACTAAATAGCCCAAGGTGATACAGCATGTCAGAACCAAAATTTAAGCCCTGCTCAACTTCCCTAGCCTTAAAGATCAGGTTGTAGACCCAAACCCCAATACAGATGATTCTCATCTAATCTCCAAGTGAACTAGCATCATTACAGAAGCACCTGATTTAGGGCACATGCAAACAAAAGCAAAGGCAAGTAAAGGCCTTGGACCATACAGCTTAAACTCTAAAGAGAGCAAGGTTGTCAAAGTTGGACTCTCCAGCAAGCACTCCAAACTGTAAAGAATGCTAGTCCTTTTGAAAGCCACCATCATGATGCCAGGCTAAGAAGCATTTCCTTGGGAGGAAGATACTGTCACAATTATCAGAGGACCCCCGGTACTTCCTACTCACTGAACAACCCCATGTCCTCAGCCTCCTACTTATTTTCTTCTTGTGAAAATGCCCTCTAGACCCAAAGAGAGTACCAGACAAAAATAACTTTTATTTCATTAGAAGATAGCTTCAGGCCAGAACAAGGATTCTTACAGCTTAATCTTGTTTTTATATCAAACATCTTATTTGAAAAATAATTTACAACCATTGATTTCCCCAATTTCTAACTCCCAAAACACATTCCAAGTATTTGTCTCCTAGGAAGTTCTGTATTAATAGATTGTAATTTCTGAATTATGATCTACAAGACATTTAAAATAATGTAAACAATAACTAAAATTACAACCTTCCAATTGTCCAAAGAGAACTTAATAAGCCTATTTTTCCTACATTTTATAACAGTGAGTGAAAGGAAATAAATATGAGGCTATCAACACAAGATAAAATCCTTCAGAGATGAAAATAGGAAGTTAATTTCCCTGTAACATTAAGAAGTTCCATAGCATTTTTACAGTATTTCTCAAACTTTAAAGTGCATATGAATCACTGTGGGATCTTGCTAAATTTGAAATTCCATTTTAGTAGGTCTGGAGTAGGACTGAGAATCTGCATTTCTGACAAACTCTGGGTTGATACAGCTGCTGCTAATCCAGACACTATCCTTAGAAGAGCAGGAACGTGGTGATTAAGGAAGTGGCTCTTGAATTAAATAACTTGGGTTTCTATCTGGTCCTGCAACTGAACAACCACGTGATCTTGGGTGTGTTATTTAAACCCCTTCCTGCTCAAACCAGCTATAAAGCAGGGCTTTCTTGTATAAGACAATGTATGTAAAACATTGATCACAGTGCTTGGCGCATAAAAGATAATTAGAAAAAGAAGCTGGAGGAGGACTAGAGAGATTCATGAAGAATTAATACATTTTCTGTTACTGTGGCTGCTTAAGAGACACAGAAGGATGAGTCCTCAGCCTTTTCGAAACAGTGGAATAGTGTGTGACTATATGCATGTTTGTGTGTGTGTGGGGGGGGGGGATGCATAGTCACTATTTCACAACTATTCCAATATTTATGCATGTATATTTAGTATTTCACAATTACATATAAACATATAGTTACAGGGTCACCTCACATCTTAGCGTTTCTCCAGAAAGAATGACAATGAATGATACAAGGTTGAGAACCCCTCAGGTTCTGAAGAGCAGATACATTGGGGCACCCAATGTCAGGTTCTTGGCCAAGCATGAAATCTCAGGGCTGGCTCAAAAGCTAGCAGTTTCAGACAAGTCCTGAGCTCACAAGACTGTGATCAACTGTACGAAGTTTCAACAGCCACTAGCAGCTGCTCTCCCAGCCAGAGGAACTCCTGCTCATCCAGTGATGATAGAAGATTTTCAAGAGGAGAAAAAGTTAACTAGTAGGAAGAGAAACACTTTTCGTATAAAGGAGGCAGAACATGAAAAGGCAATGTGACCAGATACAGCGTGGTGGGAAGAAATCATTGAAAATAGCTAGTGTTGTAGGAGAGCAAAGAACCAGAGGCTACTTGGTTTGAGATGAAGTTAGGTGCTGGGACAGGTGCCAGACCATGCCTGACCAGGAGGCCATACTAAAGAACTTTGTGTTGATCTGAAAAGTGTAAATCAATTTTAAGCAAGCGCTTGACATGATCAGATTTCAAAATCGTTGTGGCATAAGGTCTGGAATGAGGCCAGAGCTGATACCAGTTAGGAAAGCATTAAAGCAGCTGAAGACAATGGTGGAAGAATGAGAGGGGGCAGGGGTGCTTTGGCACTGGAAATCATAAAAGGATTTTAAGTAAGGTACTATTGCCCTTTAAGAAACATGTATTATAAACTGAAGATGGTGAGCCCAGTATAAGACCAATTAAAAGGTGATGGCAAAAGTACAGGAAGAAAATATGAAGGTCTGTACTACACTTGGGGGATTACAGGGGAGATGATATATTTAAGCAATACTTAGAAATCTGAATCTTTTTCTTTTTCTTTTTTTTTTTTTTTTTGAAGCCAAATTTTTAGGATTTAAGCCCCAGGATTCAGTGACGTCAATATGGGAAGGACACAGAAAAGGAGAAGGGGATTTGAAAGGCTAGGTTAGAGGCTCCTGACTTGCAATGTGACTTAGTTGAAATACTTAGTATACGTTACAATTCAACTGCCTAATGTACATCTTCCCTTAATCCTTCTACCTTCTTACTAATAAAATTTTGGAGTTATCATAGTTCTCAGAATGACACTAGAAGTCAAAATAATACCATTGAAGTCTAATTGCCCAAATATTTTCATAAATGGAAATTATGTTCTGACCAAGAGGTTGATATACAGTGTTTTAAAAGCCAGACCTCAAATGTCACATTTAATGAACTGTAACTTGATGTGTGAGTACCCTTTATGAATAAAAACCATTTTGTCAAGAGACAGTGCCTGAGTCTGTAAACCAGATTGAACCTCAAGAGTAATGCTGGTTATCATAGGGTTTACCCATCTGAAACCTGAAACCGGAGAATCAAATCTTATGAACTGAAACACATTAGGAGTCAATAGGTCAGTGTAGTGTTGCACTATTTGTTGTAATGGCACTAAGCAATCACACGGATGGATTGGCAGAGCAACGTACATGTGAATCGTTATTGTAGAATCATCCTGAGTTCGTCTTCAGTTTGAACTATTTATAAAAAGAGCTAGAAGAGACCCCTGGCAATGCCCCTAAAGGAAATGCTGTGGCTTAAAAGGAGACCGTGCCAAGATGAGTGTCTATTTATCTTCATTGCAGAGAACTAGATGGCAGTGCCACCTGGGAAAGGTCCAGGGCCATAGCTCAACCTTGACAATGAAGAGATCAGTGCTGTAAGAAAGAACAGAACGCAGGCTTTGTAGCAAGACTAGATAAACCCAGTTTTAAAGTAAGGTGTTGCACTTCCCGGCTTTGTGATCTCGGAAGAGAGAGCTGAACCACATTTTCCCCTGTGAAATAATAGCGATTGGCTTGTATCATGCACAAGAACTAAAATGCTAATGTGCAGAAGCATGTGGAAAAGCGACAAGACATATGTGCCTGTGAAATGTGTGCTCTTTTCCCTCATGTCTTTATTTGGTGGCCCGAGGCTTTAGTGTACATAAAAATCTTGTAGAGTTTGTGTTTGATACTGTGGGCTCCTGGTCTCCTGTTCCAACTCATAGGTTGGAAGTGTACTATGAAATACACCCTCCAAGGCACCCCCAGTGACTGATGCAGTTGATACATGAACTGACTACATGTTGCCAGAGTTTTATAGGAAAGCTGAGACAGTTATTCAAGGACACAAAGAGGCAATTCTGAAACCGAAGTTGTCAAACAACTCTAAGTTCTGACTCAAAATATACTGCAAAATAGGACTCAAAGTTTCCTGGAGTGGTCCAGGATCTCCACAGGAAAGGAAAGTATTCATTACCTGGGGCCAAGTGTAGAATTTTTTCTCAGGGAGTCAAATGTCACTGACATTGGAGACCATAAAATGCAAAGTCACCTCAGATCTAACATAAACTCATAAGTGATTGTCCTATGACCGACAGTATTTTATTTAAACAAGCAAAGAAAGTGAATGAATTTTCAGGAAAAAAGAAACCAAATATTTGAGTGGTAAGACATATTTTTTCTATTCAAACCCATCATTTCCTATGAGTTTTTTGTTTTTCACTGTGCTTCCCTATCTCATAATTTCTGAAGAGCAAAGTCAATTTCTTCATATTACCCTCCACTTAACATTTCCTTTCCTCAATTCTGTATATGGAGCTTTCACATTAAGAACAATGAGTCAGGGGTACCTGGGTGGCTCAGTCAGTTAAGCGTCCAGCTCTTGATTTCCACTCTAGTCATGTTCTTACTGCATGTGAGTTTGAGACCCTAGTAGGGCTGTGTGCTGACAGTGCAGAGCCTGCTAAGGATTCTTGTTCCCTGACTCTCTGCCCCTCCCCGCATCACTCTCTCTCTGTGTCCCAAATAAATAAACTTGGGGTGGTGGCTAGGTGGCTTAGTCGGTTAAGCATCTCATTTCATCTCAGGTCATGATCTCACAATTCATGGGTTCGAGCTCTGCATCAGGCTCTCTGCTGCCAATACAGAACCCGCTTTGGATTCTCTGTCCGCCTGTCTCTCTGCCCCTCCCCCGCTCATTCTCATTCTCTCTTTGCAAATAAAAATTTTAAAATAAGTAAATAAATACACTTAAAAAAAAAAAGAAAGATGAGTCAGTCCCCTTCGTACAGGGTAAAGTGTTTTATATAGTGTTCAAACACAGCAGCAAGTACTATGACGTCCTGCCTGAATCCCCAAAACTGTTCATCTCACTGAGCAAGCTCCATTCATTTACCTCCACTCCAGCAGCATGAGTGAGTGAACCAAGCGTTTTCATTCCCAGGTATTTTCCCATCTATCTAATAGCCTTGCTTTTCCAGATGTGTGAATATATTAAATCACTCAGTGGGAGTGGTAGTAAATCACATCTTTGCACGCCCGACTTCCACTGAAGCTGCTGACAAGATAACCTCATAAAAGGAGATCACTCGATATAATAATCTTGTTCCAGATATGGTTTGGGGGGAGCCAGAACCATAAAGGGCAGAAAAGGAAGAGAGGAAGAAGATGTGACCATGCAGCATGAAACAAAACTGAGAAGAAAAAAAAAAGGAAAAGAAAGGGAACATTTTGGGTTACTTCTTTTAAAATAGTTTTGGCATATGAAAGAATGAGAAGAGATTTCCCTTAAATCACAGTCCTTTGGGGACCAAACTAAACTGGGCTTTGTAAATAAGAACTTAGGAAAAAGATAGTTTAAAAGTTGCTAATCATCACTTTCAAATTCAAGTGCACTTTCAAAAGCTCCAAAAAAAAAAAAAAAAAAAAAAGAACACAACAAAAACCCCTCCAAACATCTCTTTATATTAGGTCGTTTTAGGGCCCCAGAGAGAAATCAAGGAACTGGTAATCAGCACTTTGAAGATTAAATTCTGAGTGTCCCCAGACAATCAGAAAATGGAACTTTCTTCTCTTTAAAGGTTTCTCTAGTATGTGACCTGACTGAGTGCAATCAGGTAAGGAACATGAAAGAAAAGACCTGATTCTGGGTTTAGACTAAATTTCCAGAGGTACAGGGAAGAGAGAGAACCCCAGAAAAGGGAAGAGAAAAAAAAATCTCTCAAAGCTCTTAAGACAGTATATTTTACCGTATCTGTGGTTTTTGTAGCTGTAAGATCTTGCCTTGAGCTAGAGAGACAAATGAATTAAGGAATGGTTTCAGAAAACTATCAGTGAAAGGACTCAGGAGGTCTCCTGTAAATTAGTTCTTACACAGTGCACTTTACCTGTGCTAAAATATATTTCTATACATCTTTTCCCTATCACATTTATTGCTTAAAATAAGGCTCACCTATCTTCTGGTTTCCATAGGAAAGCCTCTAATGTGCCTAAATTTTAGTCATTAGGAAACTCTTCTTACGCAAAAGAAATCTCTTGAAACTTTTTTTCATATATTTTTCTCTGAAATATTCCTGAAAGACTTTGAATGAACTATAATATTCATTCAGCAAAGTATTCACGGAGTAGCAACTCTTCCTGGCTCTGTGCTTTCATGGTTTGAGGCCGCTTCATGACAAAGATGTGTTGTGCAAGCTCACAGATCAGTGCCTCCAGCTCTGGCCCCTAGTGCTGAGGCAGCCCGTGCCCACACAGTGCTTCTTCCTATGTGCCTATGGCACACCCTTCTTGTTAAAAGGGATGGCTGCAGGGGGAATGAATGTGTTAGACTGTGTTCCCACAGATTACAGGCCTAAGCACCTCGTCCCCCTCCTAGGATTACTGGGCCATTTGACCCATTTTGTGGGTGTATTTCATCAGCACTAGCAAAGCGGATACTATGTTTATAAACTTGAGCTCTTACAAGCTCAGCTCTACAGGTTAAGCAGCAAGTACTCTGCTTCCTAGTTCATACTGATCTGGTGCACTGAATAGGGTAACAAGGCAACTCCTTAGATGCCCACCCTGCCCTGTCCATCCTGTACCTAATAATTGGGCTTCTCCTGTTCCTGTGGCAAAGCCCCTTATGTAGTCCTAATTTTAGATTGTAACATTGAACATCCGCTACCCACAGTCTGTAACTCGCATCACTCTAGCCCAGCCTTGTCTCCTGCCCTTCCAGTACTACCACCAACAACATAAGCCTGCTGCTGAAGTCATGCCCTACCATGCAGCGTTTTGTGAATGAGGCATGTGGTCCCCTGACTCTGTGCCTTCAGAAGTTCTTTCTCTCCCTTTAGAAAACTCACTCAAAACTACTTAGGGATAGAATCTCCTGGAAGCTTTTCCAGGTCCCTCACCCCCAAGTCTTTTCCACCTCTCTGCTCCAAAGATCTGCCAGCACAGTTCTATAGTAATGTTTCACTGTTCCTTCGCTGGTCTGTCACCCTCAAGCAATTTGACTCATTGCTATGTTAACACGTTACCATTTTAGAAGTTCTTTCTACATCTGCTTTTATGCTAAGTACCCAGACCTCTGGGGTAGCATTTAATTCTTACAAATCAGAGATAGGAATTGTTTTCTTTGTATTTTAAAAGGAAAAGCAGGGGGAAAAATTGCTTAAGGCCATATAACTAATAAATAGCGGAGCAGAGATTTGAACCTAAGTCTGCCTCCAAATTGTCAGTCTTCACTAGTTTGCAATACTGGTCTTCTGTCTTCAATGACTGAGAAAATGCTTAGCCCTTATTAGATACTGAATAAGTACTGTTTTGCAAAAATGAGTGGATGAATGAGAATTCATGTTATGTTAACCTTCACAGTACTATCTTGCAGAATCGCACTCATTTAGAGACAAATTAAACAGCTAGCTCCCAGTCTCTCTCCTTCCAAATCTGCCATCATCCTGGGTAAAATTGGATCCCCCATCCAACTTGCTGGTGTCTTAATTTCCTGAAGTCCTTCAGTAGACATCTCTACAGACATCTACTCTTATCCAGATCTCTTTTTCCCTAAGAACGGACCCTTGTGTACTAGGAATAGGAGTCCTAGACGTCATTAGCAGTATGTAGTACATTCCTGGCACAACTAATTAGATTAGAAGAGAAAGTTGACCGCAGCTATGCCAATCATATTCTCTCTCCTAAGAATTTAGAATTGGGCTGCTCAGGTGAACAGAGAAAATGTTTAAACCCTGGACCTGTGAAGTAGCCTCCTTTGTTCATGTGCATGCCAGGCGGTGAAATCCAGGGTACAGAAAGAGAATATTGAAGCAGATACATAGAGCAGAAGCCAAAAAGATACAGGATATCACTTGAATTATTAATGTTTTATACTTACTTTTATAGCATGGCTTAGTGCCAGACCGCCCTTGGGTTTGTTCCATGAACTATCCCTACATAAATATACCCAATAAATTTTCTTTATTATTTTCTTGAGTCACTTGGAGAGTTTTAACTAACATAATTCTTCATGTCCAGAGCCCTTCTCTATCACTTTTCTTCAGTCACATGGACCTTGGCAGCATCCCCAAATAGTGCTGTCCCCAATATCACTACGGCCAGCATCCCTCTTCTGACCACAAATTTATGCTCTCCCAACTTGGTTTTTCAACTGATTCCTCTCCCTGCTCCTCAATCCCAACTCATCCTCCAGCCCAGGGGCACTCTAAACTTCTCTCTACCAAAAGCACCCCATTGTGTGTTGACTTCCCTCCCTCTGTAGTTTAAACACTATGGTTTTTCACTCCTACCCCTTGCCAATAAACTGATCTTCCTTGCTGCGGTGACCTTCACTGGGACCACCTGAAAAACCAAACATCATCAGCACAACTCTTGGATGAATCCAATTATCATGTTTGTTTTTTTTTCTATCTCTGCACTTGACAGCTAATATATATTTAAAAGCTTCTATGCCAGGCACTGTTCCAACGTTTTGCTTACAAAAACTCATTTAATATGTAAGTACTATTAGTTATATTTTACAGATAAATACACTGAAGCACAAAAGAAGCAGCAGCTTCCCAAGGTCACATAGCTAGTAAGAGGCAGAGCCAGGATTCAAATCCAGCCAGTCTGGCTGCACAGATTCTGCTCCTATATCATTACGCTTCACATAAATATATAAACACTGTTTTATAGAAATTCTCCCAGTGTCCCACTAACAAATCTAAGTGTAGGTATATGTCCCCATTCTTTCTTCCACACCTACATCCCTTCAATTAGAAAAATCCTTCTATAAGGGGTGCCTGGGTGGTTCAGTCGGTTAAGTGTCCAACTTCGGCTCAGGTCATGATCTCACAGTTCATGGGTTTGAGCCCGGCATTGGGCTTTGTGCTAACAGTTCAGAGCCTGAAGCCTGCTAAGAATTTTGTGTCTCCCTCTCTTTCTGCCCCTCCCGTGCTCATGCTCTGTCTCTCTCTGTATCAAAAATAAATAAAACATTAAAAAATTAAAAAAAGAATAATCCCTCTCTCTCTGGATTGTCATTCCCTACCCTCCACCACACCCCATCTTCTCAGAAATCTTACTCTGGTTATTATACTCTTTCCTCTGCATTTAAAGCCTAACATTATGATTTCTGGGGAATTTCCCATTCTTATATTCCAAGCATTTTGTTATTTATTTTGCCATTATATTTTTATCAGCAAGAGCTATTTCTTGGTCCTGATACTTCTTTCTTTGTTTCGCCTTTTTCTTATTTAAGGTACACAAAAACTTTCCTTGTCTCTCAAAGGACGTTATAGTATTTTCAAGCTTACTTTGTTTTCTCCATAATTATCTCTGTGTTGTTCATGATCCTTCCATCTCTTTGTTGATTCTGATCTGCCTTTCATGGTTGAGATTTCTAAAGCATGTTGTTTGCTCTTTGGCTTTGGATTCATTTTTAAAGCACTGATGACCTAATGGAATCACTGTGTATGGGGAAGAGTTTTCCAATATCAGCTACTTTGTAGGGCGATCCAAACTTTCTGTTTGGGAACTCCAAGATATATTGGGTTGGTTCAAGTTTGACATCTATGAGTTGAATTGCAGTCCCCCAAAATTCATATGTTGGAGTCCTAATCCCCATTACTTCAGAATGTGAATTTAACTGGAAATAGGGTTGTTGCAGATGTAGTTAAGATAAGGTCATACTGGAGTAGGGTGGACCCCTAATCCAATGTAACTGGTGTCCTTCTAAAGGGAAATTTGGTCATAGACACACACACACACACACACACACACACACACACACATGCACACATGCACGCACAGAGAACATCATGTAAAGACTAAGGCAGAGATTGAGGTCATGCAATGGAAGCCAAGGAATGCCAAAGATTATAGGCAAAACATCAAAAGCTAGGAGAGAGATGTTGAGATTTTCCCTTACAGCCTTCAGAAGAAACCAACCCTGCTGACACTTTGATCTTGACTTCTAGCCTCCATAGCTGTGAGATGATAAAATTAAGTTGTTTAAGCCACCCAGTCTGTGGTACGTTGTCATGTAGCCCTAACAAATGAATACAACAACTCTAACTGCCCTTTAGGAGAGTTTGTTTCTAGATTCTGCCATGTAAGGGGCAAGGTAAAGAATATCACCTGAAACGCCCACTCTTCAGTGTGTAAACTTCCACTTAAGTTGTTTGTTTTTAGTCCTGTACTTTACCACTTAAACGCATGTGCATGCGCGCGCGCACACACACACACACACACACACACACACACACCTCTCCTGTTGTATCATATGTCCTGAGCCTTTTCGATTTGATTTCTTGGGAGGAAACGTCCTCTGGATTACCATGTGGGAGGATGTTTCTCCTAGCTATGCTGACAGGGCAGTAGATCAGCAACCCCAGGTACTCCATACACAGATCTTCAAAATCCCTCTCTTTTCTTCCTGCAGTTTACTTCCGTGGTACATAGTTTACTTCTATGCCTGCAGTTTACTTTCCGTGGTACATGATGTCTCTAAGACCTGAGTCTCTATGGAGGGTCCTGAGTCATTTTGGAGTACTGAAACTTTAACAATGTTGATATCTCCCTCTATGAGAGCCTAGATTCTAAATTTATATGCTCCATAAGTGACTTACCATTTCTTTGCTTCCTGGCTTCCTAAAGTGTGTTACAGTCTTATTCTCATCATTGTAGATAGAAAACCTATCTAAATCCCCTTAATTTTCATTTTAGTTGGTTTTCTGTAAGGAGTAGAAGTAAGCCTGTGTGAAAGATCTATCTTCCTTCAACAGAACTCTATCAGCCCTTTTTCTAGTTTTATTGAGATATAATTAGCATATATCACTGCATAGGTTTAATGTGCATATATCACTGCATAGGTTTAATGACCTGACCTATATATTGTGAAATGACTATCACAATAAGTCTAATTGACGTTCATCATCTCATATAGATGTGTGAGATTCTCACCTCTCTCTTTAGTTTATGCCCCTCTACCAGCTCCAGTAAAAGTGCCCATATAATGCCCCTTAAGACTTCAGTGCCACTGAATCCAGTAAATACTCTTCAGTTGACTTCTCATCAGCAGTGGTTAGATGGCCATTCCTTATTTCTTGTTACATTCTTTCTCTTTGCCTCTTTGACACTTTATTCTCACAGACCTCTTGCAGGAGGTCTTTTACCTCCAAGGCTATGCCTCTTCAGGTACCTTTGTTGACTGAATCTACCCTACCTGACCTTTAAATGTTGGGCTTCCCCAGGGATCTCTCTGAGTCACATTTCTCTTCAGGGCAACTCTCCTCATGATAATGCATTCTACTCCCATGGCCCCACTTACTGTCTATCCTCTTATGATTCTTAGATGTACTGTTACAGTTCAGACTGCGTCTGGGACCCACTGACCCATATGTTCAACTACCTATTTGACATCTCCTTCCAGATTTCTTATAAGCATTTCAAACTAAATATATAAGTAATATAAGGAAAAGTAATATACCAGGACCATGATGTGAGAAACAGAAAAGCAGGAGTGCGTAAGGGAAATGTCATGGTAATAGTCATAAGTGTAGAGGAAACTAAGCGTACTTGTTGTCAAGGAAAACAATGGAATTGAGCCCTGAAAGGCTGGATTTGCTATTGTTAAGATCAACACTTGGAGGTTGGTATTAGGTGAGATAAATTTTGAAAGAAAAATGGGGGATTCAGCAAAACTGTGTTTTTGCTAGTGTAGAGGCATTTATCGAAGGTCTTTGGGCAGTGAGTGGGATGGAGCCAGTTACGAGCCTTTTTCTGTCTTCACAGCTTTCTCTGATATATAGTCCTGATTATAGATTTAATTACTATTATGCTATTCATGTATAAAATATTTATACTTTCAAATCATTCATTCCGTGTTATCAGGTAGCTCTCAGGCTACATCCATGCAGGGGTACAGACAAGACTCAATTTGATTCTACGCCCTTCATTCCATAGCTCAATTCCACCAGCTAGATCCCCACAACTCGTGAGTAAAAGCCCCTACCTCGATATGAGGGATGAAGATGTAGAGGAAGGTCAATGGAAGGTGTGACCTCTGTGATATCTGAGGACATGTTTCTTAATCTTCTTGGGATTCTTAGCTTTCCTCATTGGTGAGGTGGTGAAAATTTTCCATAAAAATATCAGCATCTTGTGCTAACATTACTTTCCCACCTGTGCTACTGTGGCAGAATGAACCATGCTGGTTTGTTAAAACAACCAACTTGCCCTTTCTCCTGCAAGAAGTCTCACACCAGGGTAATAGATTGAGCCTTCTGCTTTTTTCCCCATAGCTCTGACCCAAAAGGGTGTAAAATGCTTGTCCCGAGCCACCAGATTACACTGCTCTGTAATTCTGTCATTCTGATGGTTCTTTAGTTCTTGTTTCCTGTGCCTCATCTTGGAACTAGTTTTTGAGATTGTTTCTCTGTATTTCATATGGACTTTGAGTTTTAGAAGACAGAGCAAGCCCTGGCTTTTTCAAGGAACTTGTCTTTCTCCTGTGCCATCTATCCTGCCACATCTCCCTTAGTTTAGCCAGCAAGTTCAACTTGATGTTTCTCTTTGGAGCTGTAATCTGTCCATCCTTAGGCTAATTTTGAGAAACAAAATTCATTTTATGCTCCCAATTTAAAGATGAGAAAACTGACACTCAGACTAGTTCCATTCTTTTAGCACATTCATAAAGCTAGCTAATGAGATGCTGTCCCTAGCTAATGAGTGCTTAGCAGATAATTATACTTCTTACTATTTCCACATCACCAGCTGGCCAAGTCACAGTCTGCCATCCAGGTTATTCCAATAGGCTCTTGATTGGTTCTCTCACAGTTTACTATTCATTCTCACATAGTATCTCAGGTGATATTTTAAGTTTACTTACTTATTTTAAGAGAGAGAGAGAAAGAGAGAGAATATGAGTGGGGGAGGGGTTGAGAGAGGGGAAGAGAGAATCCCAAGGAGACTCCACACTGTCAGTACAGATCCCAACTCCAGGCTTGATCTCATGAACCATGAGATCATGACTTGAGCTGAAATCAAGAGTCAGATGCTTAACAAAGCCAGTCAGGCACCCCAGGTGATATTTTTTAAACATAGATTTAATCATGTCATCCTGCAGCTCAAGTCCTCCAGTTGTTTTCTATCTCATTGAAAATCAAAGCCAAAGTCCTGACAGTGCCCTAATAAGCACTCTTATCTGGCCCTTTCTTACCTCTCTTACTCAGTCTGAAACTATTTTCCCTTGACTCATCCGTCCCTGCCACCCTGGCTTTCCTGCTGGTCACAGAGTGCACCATGCATGCGGCTACTACAAGGCCTTTGCACTCGTCCTCTCCACCGGCATAGCTCCCACCCCATCCCAAGTGTTTCTTCACTTCCTCGAGGTCCTCAAGTCACCTTGCAACTCCCTAGCCACCCAGTTTTAAATTGTAACCCTCGCATGATTACTAAATCTCCCCAGCCTCCTCCCTATTGTATTTACCTCCATAATACTTTTTACCCTTTTATATAATTCATGTTTTATTTATTTTGTTTGTTGTCTCTCTCCTCATCGTGCGCGCGCGCGCGTACACACACACACACACACACACACACACACACACACACAGCATTGTAAGCTATGACAGCAGGGATCTGCATCTGGTTTGTTCTCTGTTATATGCCCAGTGAATAGAAAACTGCCCAGGTACCTGTTACATATTGAATGTTAAATAAATCTTTGTTGAATTAATAATGAGAACTCTTTCACATGGTAGAGCTTAATAAATATTTGGTATTTTTATTATTGCTATTGGTGTTTCGCAACTGGACTATTTCTATTTGTGTTAGCCAGGACAAGTACCCAGTCCTTCTGATGTCACATGTCAGTGATCTTCTTACCTGTCCAAAAATACTGTGTGTGATGAGATAAAGACACAATAAGTTGTAATAGCAAAAGTAAATAAGTAAATAAACAGCAATAAAAAGCACTTCAGTATAAGAGCTAATAACTTTTTGTCAAATACACACTGAAAATATGAAGGATGCAGCACATCTGTTAAAATATGTTCCATATCCTCCCACGTTATGTTCCAAAGTAGCATGGAGTCCAGTGAGGCAAATAATGATTCAGGTGTTGTTATCTGAGAATAAGCATTACATGCTTCAAGGTGCATGAATGTGTACGTGCTAAGAGTATTTGGGGGAATGCATTTCTTAAATCAACAGAAGCTCTCAGGGTGGAAAAGTTTACAATTTCTTTTCTTAAAAGGAAATACTGAACGTTTTCCTAACATGGGACTGGAGGACACTAAATATACATTCTCATAGTAGCCAAAAAATGGAAATAACTCCCAATGTCCCTCTCCTTAATTTTGAAGATTAGATTATTCCCATGAAGATGATCATATTAGAGTTTCCCCTAGAGACACCTACTTGCCTGCAAAAAGAAGTATTTTTAGCTGCATGCCTGCTATTTGTTGTTGTTGTTGTTTATGGGCTATGTCAGACAGTTGCTAGCCTCCCGTCCCATGTCACAACATGCGTAGCATATGGAAACCACTGGCTTGGAATCTGTGTCCTCCCACTAACTGGAGGAGCTTGCGCATTAGTCAGCCCTCATGTGCCTTTTTTTTCTCATCTGTAAACAGCTATCACTGCATCCTCCTCATATGCTTGTTGTGAGGATTAGAGAGATGATGTGTGTAAAGTTCCTGGCACAGAGCCTGGAAAATAGCAGGTGCTTGAGCAATCTTGATTTCCTTTCAGTTCCAGATATCCCAAACCATGAGGCCCTTGCTCAGACTAGTTCATCTCATCCCCTAATCCGTGTTAAATACGTTACCCCTCACTGATAATAGAATACTTTCTGCCTGAAAAATGTTCTATGCCAAAATAAGTGACATAATTGATAGTAATATGACATTGAAAATGCATCATGGAAGTTTTGAAGCATATTAAGATAAAAGCAGCTGACTGACAGCTTCACCTGGGTAAACCCAGACTAGAGTAAAATAGATTCTATCAATGCTGTTAAACGATTATGAAACAGGGCTGCGTCATACAGTTTTTTTGTTTTTTGTTTTTTGTTTTTTGTTTTTGTTTTTGCTGCCCAGCTCCCATGCTTTCTTCTCTTAGAAGTTTTGTTTTATGGAAACCAACCCTTCCCCATTCTCACACTGTGTTTTTAGGGTAACGTGAAGCCTTCTCTGAGCTGAGAAACAGAACATAAGGCTCAGGCAACGCAGTAGTCCACATATGTGTTGACACTGGATGTCTCCGGGAGGAGCTTCTGAGTCTGCCCAGTCAGAATCAATGAGACCAGTTTTAAGCTCTTGAGTGAGCTCTTCTGTTGTGCTATGTATGCTAAAAATGTAAGCCTGAAGCTGTGGTTGGCCTCCATGTAGAGCCGAGGAATGAAACCATTCCAGGGAAAGTAGAACCTCGTATGTTTTCTTGTGTTGTGATGGAAGCCCTGAATTTCAACAACAAAACATGTGTGACAGATATTGTTAGTGCCTGCCCTTATCTTTCCAGCACGTATGATTCCTGTATATGGCCGTGACTTCCTACTGCCAGCAACTGTAGCTCTCTGCCTGAGATCTGCCTCTCACTGCAGCAGCCTGCTTGACTTGAAGGCAGAGGAGATCAGAAATGCTTGGGAAGTATAGCCCCTAGGAACAGCCATAAATGAAAGATAGACAAGAGTTGGAAAATAAATACTTCAGCTTCCTCACCCCTTGGAGTGAGGATAACTGCAAGGCTGGCTTGACATATTTCCAGGTGAATTGAACCTCCCATGGAGGTAAACTGTTAACATGTCTTCACTTAGCTTCCTTCCTGTCCTCTCTCATTTTCCCATTCCCCTACCACTTTTGGATTACTTCCAAATTAAAGTACAAACGTGCACAAAACCTTCTTTTGGAGTCTGCTTCTGGGAGAATCCAACCTAAGAGAGTTGATGCCTGAGTAGCCTCAGGAAGCAGGCCCTCTAGGTGAAATTCTTGAATTGAGTCACTCACTGGACAACTGACAACAAAACCCCCACAGCTGGGTCATGTAGGAGAATTCCTGACATAAGATTAACACTATTAAGAACCTTACGCATGGTAAAATGGGATGGGGTACAAATAGAAGGCAGTATACAGGCTTCTGTAATATTCTAGCCTTTGAACGACATGGGAGTGATGGTAGTTATAATTATTATAGAGTTGGTAGGCTGCTGCTACTATAGCCAAAAGTCGAAGTACTAGATCATATGGCATCTCTATTTTGAATTATTTGAGGAACTTCCATACTGTTTTGAACAGGGGCTGTATCACTTTGCATTCCCACCAACCGTGCAGAAGGTTTCCTTTTCCTCCACATCCTCATCAACACTTGCTAGTTATCTCTAGTCTTTTTTAATTCTAGCCACTCTGAAAAAGATAGGTATAAGTTGCTATCTCATTGTGGTTTTGATTTGCATTTCCCTGATGATTACTGATGGTGGGTATTTTTACATGTGTCTGTTGGCTCTTTGTATGTCTTCTTTGGAAAAATGTCTGTTCAGGTTTTCTCATTTGTTTTTTATTTTTTATTTTTGGTGTTGAGTTGTAGAAGTTCTTTATAAATTTGGGGCATTAACCCCTTATCAGATATATCATTTGCAAATATCTGCTCCCATTCCTTAGGTTGTTTTGTCATTTTGCTGATGATTTCCTTCACTGTGCAAAAGCTTTGTATTTTGGTCTAGTCCCAATAGTTTATTTTTGCTTTTGTTTTCCTTGCCTGAAGAGACACATCTAGAAAAATGTTACTAAAGCTGATGTCAGAGAAATTACTGCCTATATATTCTTCTAGGAGTTTTGTGGTTTCAGGTCTTACATTTAGGTCTTTAATTCATTTTGAGTTTATTTTTGTGTATGGCGTAAGAAAGTGCTCCAGTTTCACTACTGGGTATTTACCTAAAGAAAATAAAAACACTGGGGCGCCTGGGTGACTCAGTGGATTAAGCTCCCAACTTCAGCGCAGGTCACTATCTTGTGGTTTGTGAGTTTGAGCCCTGCATTGGGCTCTGTGCTGACAGCTCAGAGACTGGAGCCTGCTTCAGATTCTGTCTCCCTCTTCCTGTGCCCCGCACCCCCCCACTGGTGCTCTGTCTCTCTCAAAAATAAACACTTAAAAATTTTAAAAGAAAATGAAAACACTAATTCAAAAAGATATATGCACCCCTGTGTTTACTGAGCATTGTTTACAATAGCCAAGACATGGAAGCAACCCAAGTGTCCATCAATAGATGAATAAAAAGAGGTAGTGTATAGACACAATAGAATATTATTCAGTTGTAAAAAAAATGAAATGTTGCCATTTGCAACAACATGGATGGGCCTACAGGGTATAATATTAAATAAGTCAGTCACAGAAAGACAAATACCGTATGATTTAACTCATATATGGAATTTAAGAAACAAAACAAATTAATAAACAAAAAAAAGAGACCAGCAGACAAAAAAACGAGACTCTTAAATACAAGAACAAATTGATGGTTGCCAGAGGGAAGGGGTTGGGCAATGGTTGAAATAGATAATGGGGATTAAGAGGTACAAACTCTCCGTTACAAAATAAAAAGTCATGAGGATGAAAAATACAGCGTAGGGAATATAATCAATTAGATTGCAATGAGGTTGTTTCGTGACTGAGGGTGGCATTGCATTTACTGTGATGAGCACTGGGTAATGTGTATAATGGTTGAATCACCATGTCATATACCTGAAACTAACATAACACTATATGTTAATTATTCTTCAATGAAAAATAAATAAAAAATAAAGAGTGCCTACTAAAATTAAAAAAAAATCACTGAAGGAAGAAAATAAGGCAACTATCAAAGGAGATTCTCATTACCTGCAGGCAAAGAGAAGGCTGTGCTGAAAATTAGCCCCAAGCTCTGATATTAGTGTTGTGTTAGCAAAGAAGCTGGATTCCCAACCCTGACATGTCTCTTTTATAGTCAGAAACTTGACAGGAAAGGAAGGAGGAGACCTTGAGTCTTAAGATGCAGGAATTTGTGGGAAAGGGAGGAGATGAGCTTGAAATCCTTGAAATACAGATGACACTGAATCCTCTGGCTGACAGAAGTGGCTCTTTCTCTTTGTTAAACAGCCTCTCCTTCTTGGTGATTCCTAAAATGCCTCATCTGAGCAGATACATCACAAAATTGTGCTGGTCCTCTTTCAGATCTACCCCCACCATGCCACTGTTTTATACCACGGTCTCTCAACAATGACATTTTGAACAGCATAATTCTTTGTTGGGGAGGGGGCTGTCCTGTGCATGGTTAGCAGCATCCTGGCCTCTACCCACTAGATGCTAGTAATACCCCAATGTTGCAAAACGCAAAAACATTTCCAGACTTGACCAAATGTCCCTGGTGGGGGAGGGTGAAAAATCACTAGTAAGGTCAAGCAGGAAAATAGTATCTGTGCTGTGGGAAGAAAAGCATTATTTATTTACAGAAAGAGCTGCAGGACCAGATAAATATGTATTAGCAAGAAATGGATAAACATGTCTGGGAATTGTTCTCAGGGATCCTGGTTGTGGTAGGAGAAATAATGTCTTCATACCCTCCCCAAAGATGTCCATGAACGAATTCCCAGAACTTGTGAATATGTTATTTTACATTGCAGATGTGGTTAAATTGAGAATTTTAAAATGAGGAGATTAGCTTAGATTATCCAGGTGGGCCCAGTGTAATTACAAAGGTCCTTAAGAAAGGGAGGCAGGAAGCTTGGAGTCAGAGAGGGAAGAAGTAAGAAAGGGAACAAATCAGAGAGAGGAGAGAAGATATTATCTATCTTGGAAACTGGAAAATGGGGCCACAAGCTGAGGAATATACATGTTTTTTGTAAAGTGGATAAAGACAAGGAAATGTATTCTCTCCTAGAGCCTCCAAAAGGATGACACCTTGAAGACACATTTTTTTTTATTTAAAAGAACTTTTTTTAATGTTTGTATTTTTTTGAGAGAGAGTCCGAGTGGGGGAGGGGCAGAAAGGGAGGGAGACACAGAATCTGAAGCAGGCTCCAGGCTCTGAGCTGTGTGCAGAGAGCCTGATGTGGGGCTCGAACTCATGAACCACAAGATCATGACCTGAGCCAAAGTCAGACACCCAGGTGCCCCGTTGAGGACACATTTTAGACTCAATCTCCAGAACTGTGACACACTAAATTTGTAGTAATTTGTTACAGCTGAAATAGGAAGCTAATACACTTGACTAGGGAGGATGTAATGTAAATACAGATAAAGTAGAATTAATTATGTGAGATCATATGCTCATGACTGAAGATTTAATCCTGGAAAGAAAGCCTATACCTGATCCTTATTTCTGCTAAATGGCTTCTTGAAGCTTGGTAACAATAGTGAAGCTTGGTAATCTTCAGTGAAGAAGTAAGGGAGACTGAAACTGCTTTGGTGGAAAACTGGAAAAGGAGACCAATGTGTACAAAGAAGACTGTAATGAACATGGGACTGCAGGTAATTCTTGAGGATCCTGATTTTAATTACTTTGGATATATGCTCAGAAGTGGGAGTGCTGGGTCATATGGTAGTTCTATTTTTAATTTTTTGAGGAACCTCCATACTGATTTCTACGAGAACTGCACCATTTTACATTCTCACCACCAGTATACAAGGATTTCAATCTCTTCACGTGGTCACCAATACTATATTTTTCATAATGGCCATCCTAACAGATATGAGGTGGTATCTCACTGTGGTTTTTATTCTTATTTCCTTGATGATTAATGATGTCAAGCACCTTTTCATAGACCTCTTGGCCATTTATGTCTTCATTGAAGAAATGCCTATTCAGTTATTTTGCCTGTTTTTTATTTAGGGTTACTTATGTTTCTTTTGCTGTTGAGTTATAAGAGTTTCTCATGGATCTGGGGTATCCCATTATTCGATATAGAGTTTGCAAATATTGTCTCCTTTTCTGTAGGTTGCCTTTTCATTCTCTTGATTATTTGCTGTGCAGAAGCTTTCTATTTTGCACAGTAGCTAACATATGGATAGAACCTAAATGTCTATTGTTAGACAAATGGGTAAAGAAAATGTGGTATATACATACAATAGAATATTATTTAGCCGTAGAGAAAGAAATTTTGTAATATATGACAACATGGATTAACCTTAAGGACATTATGCTAAGTGAAATAAACCAGTCACAGAAGGACAAATACTGCATGATTTCACTTATATGCGGTATCTAAAATGGTCAAATTCATAGAAACAGAATGGTGGTTGCACAGGGCTGGAGTGAGGGGAAACGGAGAGTTGTTCATTGGGAATAAAGTGTTAGTTACGGAAGATGAATGAATTCTAGAGATCTGCAGAACAACATAATACATACAGTGAACAATACAATATATTGTACATTTCAAATTTTGTTAAGATGGTTAAACTTCACTTCCTGATAAGTTTCTTACCACAATAAAAAAGGGACTCAGAGAAATGGTCATTTTAAAAAAATTCCATTTACTCCATCCATTCTACAACTGATACGTTTTTCCCAGGAAAGCTTAAAGAATGCTGCTTCGTTACTTGAGTAATCTACTAGTGAAGGAGCACCAGAAACAACTGATGGCTCCATGAAGTTTGCCCTCCACTGACAAAGATTGATGATAGATGATGCTCTGGAACTGAGCTCTTTTATGTTTGGAGATGATAGGATTCTGCGATATCAAAGGCCAGAGCCTTGCGCTTAGCCATCTGGGGCAAGTAAGGTAAATCTAACTATTAAAATGGGCCATTAAAATCTATATGACCACCACTGGCCTTAACTCCCAAGGATCTGTGGTTATGGCAGTTATACCACAATGTTCCTAAGGGCAAGATAGAAGGTCAGCCAGTGAGGGTATTACTTGACTAATACTACCCAAAATGACCAAGATCAGGCCAGCATATCTTTGAAGTCAGCTGCCACAAGGGAAAAATATCATCCTTCATGCAGTTTCTAAACCTGAGCTAGTTCTTCAACACAGAGCATTCATTTGAAGAGCCAGGCCAGTAGCCCTTGAAAAAGGACCCTGCAGTTTCATAGGAAGTGTATACAATAGTGATTCCTCCAGTTATTTCCCAGTGTTACCTAAAGCTACTTATCAGTAACTGACACTGAGGACAGATGAATGTTTATTGATGAAATGTTTTTAAAGTTGTCAGATAATGGATAGTAGCTGTTGTCAATACTAGAATGCCATCATAGTCCTTACGGTGGGGCCCTTAGGGTGGGGCATACAGAGGTCAGGTAACTAAGGCAGTTTTGGTCCAAGTTTATCTCACAGTAGGTCAAATCTGCTGTGTATATACTCCTACTCTGTGGTCAGTTTCTCCTAAAATAAGATAGATACGCTTACCACCTGGTAGAATGTTCACCAGATTCTGGATCTATGAAGTCAGATCAATTATGCTAGTAAATACCAACCAAGTGTAAGCCCCTGAAACTGTTTCCCATCCCAACAAGATAGAAAGTGAAAAGCAATGCAGCCTTCTAGATTGGCTCCAATGACTTAAATGTTGAAAGTGTGGCTGTTGCCATCATGTTCCCATAATGCATCACTGTGGCCCCTACAAAAACCACATCTGGTTGTTGAAATCTTGACAAACACAATAGGAACTCATTCATTTGGAATACCTGCATTGATAGTCTTACTCTGGGGCTATGTTAACTCTTTTGGTCTCTGTCACATCATGGTCCAAAGGGACCTTGATCACCTTAGATATCGATTATCTTGATATTCCAAAAATCAACATGCTGGTCTACTTTAATAATCATATTAAGTCAATCAGACTGCTAAATAATACTGCAGACACTGCAAGTACTCTGGATACCCTGGTAAAACACATGTGAAACAAAGGGTAGGTAGGTGATAAACTCTAAGAGATCAGGAGGCCCACTGCATCACCAGGTTGCTAGGGGTACATGGTTCTGGGTCACTTTAGGACCTCCCCCCCATTTAAAGGACGTTATCGCACCTTATATCTGTTACTTCCTGTCATTAAGAAAGAGACTCCATATCTCCGTGTTCCACAGGCCTTTTAAATTTGGAGAAAGCCTATACACACTTGGGCATATTGCTTTAGATGACTGGTGCTACTTTTACTAACTTCTTGATGTCTTTTTGTTTTTCTTTTCATAAAGTGTAAGGACACAGTAAGGACTATGATGGCATTCTAGTATTGACAGCTGCTAACTTGAGGAATGAATGGTAAAACAGAGTGAACATGTTAATGTAGAGAAAAAGTAGATCTAAGTAGTACAGGAGTGGATTGTAGGTGAGGCTCTGAGTGCTCCCCCATTCTCACTTTCCCTTTGCAGTCTGCATCCCTTCCTTTACTTGCTGGGAGTTTTCAGCTGTGAGAACCTGTGACTGTCCTTGGGCTCTCTCTGGTGGCAGGCTGAAGTGCCTGAAAGTCAGTGTGTCTTTGAGCCTTCCACCAATGACCGAATAGGCTGGGAATGAATATCCTAATTCTTCACCTCTTAGGTAGAACAACTCTTAGGTGTAGTCTACACTGCATCCCAGAGGGAGTCTAGGTTGCCCACAATAATAACATGCTCATTTTTGCATCCTAATTTTTTTTCCTCCTGCCTATGTATTCCCCGCTCCACTAACAGTGTTCAAGAGATCATGTCATAAACAAAATGCTCTCAAATTTTTTCTACTTGCTAGGTTTTCTTCTAGGGAAAACTAACCTAAAACAGCATGTGTAGTTTGGACTAACTCTAAGCATTTTTACTTAGGCGAGCTAATTAATTCCCTGTTTCCATAAACCTATTTGAGCCAGCTCTCCTTTCGCTAGAAACTAAAGAGGAGTTCTGCCGTTTACAGAGGCTATAATCAGGTAGTTTTATGCTTATTTTTAAAGAACACTTTCTACTTGTACAATTCTGGAGAGCAACATTACTTCTCTAACCACTACTGATTGTGATATAGGTTATCTACAACGTATATACCTCAAAGTCAGGAACTTTGGCAGTGGCTTATTTGTAACTTTCAGAACTCTTTAAACAGGATCTGTGTCCCCTTTTGATTCATTTTCTAACAATTTTGTATTTTTATGTTCTACCTTTTAAGAACTGGCATCCCCCAGGTTTTTGTCTTTGATTTTCTCACATTCCTTATTATAATAAAAAATTTTAAAGGCTATCACATTTATGTCTATCACACTCTATGATTTCAACTTTCACCTTCTTGTTACCCCTGTTTATTTTCTGAACCTCACACTGAATGCCTACAAGACAGGCTGTAGGCTGAATGTCAGAAACCTAAATTAACCTAACTCCAAACCTAATCAGTCACCATTCCCATCCCTCCCATACCAAAACTTGTTAACTTCTTCTACGTAAGTGATTTTGCCAACCATGGAAGCCCCACCACTCAGAAAACTCTTCTCTCCCCTTCTTTTTCTCCCTTTTGTTCCTCCTTTCCTTAATCCCCATTCTCCTTTTCTTTCTCCATCATCCACTCAACAACTGAGCATGATTTTTTACTGCTTGCAAAAATTACATCCATAAAAGCAGAAGAGGAAAGGCAGAGGGGCCAAACAAAACATTTTGTCCTAATTACTCATTAGGAATAGTTGTACAAATGAAGTCCAACCATTCAGCGTTAATTAATATCAATTTAGAAGTTAAAATACCTAAAAGAGTTATGTAAGTATCTAAAGTATCTCCCTGTCTGTTGTTCTTCATATCTAATTAGTCAAATTGTGCTCATTTTAACACTTAAAATATTTCTCGCTTCTGCTGGCTTCCTCCCCTCTTTTTTGGCCATTTGCATTAGCCCTCTGAGGTTACTGCAACCTGAATACTCTAGTCCCTCTATCCCAGGCTCTATACTGTTGCTTGAGTGCTCTTCCTAAAAACCCAAGTTGCATTCTGTTTCTTCCTATTTAATCCTTCTTGGTTATGGTTGTCTTAAATATGAAATTGAATCTCTTGACCATAAAATTCAATCTCTTCATGATGTGATACTTGTATTCCTCCCAGCCTCCATCCCAGCAGCTCCCCATGCAACAATCCCCTACACTTATCTGGTTCATGTGTAACAACTCAAGCATCACCTCCTCTTGGAAGCCTTCTCTGACTCTCCAAAACTGACTCTGTTAATTGCTCCCACTTCTATCTCCATGAACATTTTGCCCAGATCCATTATGGCAAATCCTTTCTCTCTTTCTCTCTCTCTCTCTCTCTCTCTCTCTCTCTCTCTCTCTCTCTCTCTCTCTCTCTCTCGATGATAGAAAGGAAAGGGAAGGAAGGAAGAAAGATAGATAGATGGATAGATAAGGATGGGTAGATAGACAGACAGACATGGATATATTCCCATTTGTCACTCAGGCCCTGAGAGCAAGTCATGGGGCTTATTAAACTTTGATTTCCTAATGCTAATCAAAGTGCCTCATATGCTGTAGACTTTTAATAAATGCTTGTTGAAAACATAAAGGAGTGAATGAGCAGTTCACCATCACATGTGGCATCACTTCTCTACATAATATTGAGGGTCTATAGGAGAAATCCTGAATATTTACTTGCTTTCTCAAATGGCCCATAAAAATGCTCCAAAGGGTCCCAGAACCACTACCCCTCTGGGTATGGGAGCAGAATAGAGCCGTTCAAGTCTTCTAATGGAGTCTGAATAATGAAAGGTCATCTATAGAGCAATGTAATACACTTCTTTGGAGCAAAGCCTTGTGGCATATTTTCAAAGACTTAGCAATGCATTATGTATTGTCAATAATATCCAGACTGCAGCCAAAGAGGTTTGCATGCAACTAGAGCACAAGGTCACAGGAGAGTTTATTGTGCTTGTAACTGAACAGCATAAAGTCAATCTTAAGTTCAATGAAGGAAATAACACCACTGACAGCATCACTTTCCAATATGAGACAAATAAATTGCTTTTATGATTAGAGACATGTAACAGAAGTGTCCAATCTCTATTCGCTTCCTGGAATGAGTACAGCTCTCCTCTAACCCTACCCTTTAGGTCCAATCAGGTTCTCATAAGACAGCATGACACCATCACAAGCCTCTTTCTACGGTCCCTCCCCTGCAGTTAGTTCAACCCAAAAGCACGTGTGTACACGCACACACAGAAGAGCTATGCTACAGTGTCTCTGCCTGACCCAGGCTTGGTGGTATACTCTTAACGACAGAGGGTCTTCCTGCCTTTGGGCTCATATTCTTTTGCACTATCTTCTCCTTCCCTGGGCAATGCTCTTTGTCAAGATCAAATGTCAATTCAGTTTTGAAGACATCCAGTCCATCTTATTTAAAATGAATCACTCCTCCCTCCATACCCCCATGGCCCTTTGGACAAAACACATAGATCAAAGTTATTCTAATTATTTGTTTACCTATTCATTTTTTCACTTGATGGTGAACTCCTTAAGGACGGAGAATATGGTTTCCTCTGTTTTATGTCTCAGTGCACAGACAGATGCCTGGCACATCTAAGGTACTCAATATATGTTGTTGAATGAATCAATCAGACTGCAGCTCTGGCTTTCCCACTATTCTTTTAAGAATACAACTTTAAGAACAGATAAATAATTCTGCTCAGACATCTATGTGACTATAATTCCAGCATCATTCATGTTTTGGAAGAGAAAACATAGTTTATATGGCCTGTCCAAATGGTTAGAGCCTTACGTCCCCAGTTGGAGTCCTTTCCAGCCAGACTGAAATGTTGCCCTGAATACATCAAATGATAATCCCTACCATGATACCTCAATTTATGCAATCTAGAGGGCTCTTTCTCCTCTCCTCTGTATCTCCAGCACCTACCCATCTTGCAAGATCCAGTTGAAATCTCACTCTCTATAAATTCTCCTAAATCTGGCCCTGATTTATCTCTTCATTCAAGGACTGGGGCCATGGGTATGCCTAGCACTTGACCTGAAGTTATCTCTCTCTTATCTTCACAACTCCTTGATTTATACCCTCTACAACACTCAGCACTTATAAATCCTTCCCTATATTGCTTTTCAATAACTTTTCCCATCTTATCTCCCAAGCCCTCTGAAAGATATAGGGCATTTCAGTGTTTCCCTTTCATAGCATTCAGTAGATATGGATCATTTACATTGCAACTATAAACTTCATCAAGTGCTATATGACTTTGTGAGGAACAGATTAATTTCTTAAATATGGATAAATCTGGGAACCTTGATTACAAATATGATACTAGAAGAAAATTAAATTTCTAAGAACTTATTTCACATGGAATAACAATTTTAAGGGAAAAAAGGCCTTTGGCTACCTGAAAAATTAGGGAAAGAAATTGTCTTTCCTTGGGCCCAAATAATTTGAGTAAGTACAGGATTCATGTTACCACTACAAATTTATAGCAATTTATTTGATAATCAGTGTAAAAGAAGTTTATATTCGTGGACACTGAGAAATTAAACATCTCCCTATAGCAATGTGACAGAAAAGCTTTACAAGTAAGTGTAAACAAAACCATACCTCTCAGAATTCCTATTACAGTGAACAATGTGTGTTCTAATGTCTGTAACACATAACTGCATTAGTAAAAGCATAAAAATGTATGGGACTTACAATATTTGATCCCATACAGCCCACTGTACTAATTTGTTAGAGCAGTAACTTATATGATTTACTTTGTCGTTCAAAGGGAAGGTGGAAAGCACAGGAAACATTGTAAGTGTATTGTGTTGGGTCTTTTAAATTATAACAATTTTGGGAAAATATTTTATTAGAAAGGAACTTGGGGCACCTAGGTGGCTCATTCGGTTAAGCGACCAACTTTGGCTCAGGTCATGATGTCACACGGTTTGTGAGTTTGAGCCCCGCATCGGGCTCTGTGTTGACAGCTCAAAGCCTGGAGCGTGCTTTAGATTCGGTGACTCCCTCTCTCTCTGCCCCTTCCCTGCTCATGCTCTTTCTTTCTCTCTCAAAAATAAATAAACATTACAAAAAATTAAAAAAAAAAAAAAAGAGGGGCGCCTGGGTGGTGCAGTCGGTTAAGCGTCCGACTTCAGCCAGGTCACGATCTCGCGGTCCGTGAGTTCGAGCCCCGCGTCAGGCTCTGGGCTGATGGCTCGGAGCCTGGAGCCTGTTTCCGATTCTGTGTCTCCCTCTCTCTCTGCCCCTCCCCCGTTCATGCTCTGTCTCTCTCTGTCCCAAAAATAAATAAAAACATTGGGAAAAAAAAATTAAAAAAAAAAAAAAAGAAAGGAACTTAACTCAGTTTTCTGATTGTTTCCCAATACCAAAATGTTTTTTAGGTGAATATGGACAATTTGCTTTATTTTTATTTCTTATTAAGATATATTAAGTCTTGGGGGTGTCTACGTGGCTCAGTCAGGTAAACATCTGACTTTGGCTCAGGTCAGGATTTCACAGTTTGTGGGTTCGAGCCCCACGTCAGGCTCTGTGCTGACAGCTCAGAGTCTGGAGCCTGCGTAGGATTCTGTGTCTCCCTCTCTCTCTCTGTCCCTCCCCTGCTCATTATCTGTCTGTATCTCTCAAAAATGAATAAATGTCTAAAAGAAACAATTTACAAAACATATATTGTTTTGGGGCACCTGGGTGGCTCAGTTGGTTAAGCATCTACTCAGCTCAGGTCATAGTCTCACGGTTTGTGAGTTAGAGACCCACATTGGGCTCTCTGCTTTCAGCACAAAGCTCACTTCAGATCTTCTGTCCTTGTCTCTCTCTGCTGTGCTCTCTCAAAAATAAGTAAACATTTAAATATACGTATATTAAAAAAAAAGATATATCAAGTCTTTGGAGATGTAACTCGTCAGTTCTGTTCAGTAACGATTTTGTGAGATGTCTTAAGGAAAGAGATTGCATTTATTTATCACCCACTGTGACTCAGGGATTGTGCTTATTATTTAACCCTTATTATCTCTTGTGCTGTCTTATCAATAACTCTGTACAGGCTATTCTAATCAAGAATATTTGCTTTGAGGCCATTAATATTTTTCATACTGTAGTGTATATATAGTGTTCAGTGGCAGACTCTAGGGTGAGAGGACCTGATCCAAATCGCAACTGTACCATTTATTACTTGTATGACTTCTCTGAGCCTGTTTTCTAACCAATAAAATACCATGAAAACTTCTCCCATACAGGTTTGCTTGGCTGATTAGATGGAGTTTGATAATTTGTAGAACTCTTAGAATAATGCCTTAGCAAGTAGAAGTTCTCTGTAAATGTTAGCTGATGTTATTTAAAACTGATCATGTAATGAATTGGTTCCTGTTCAGGATGCAGTGTTCATTACAGTTGCTCCCACGGTGTCAGTCACAAAATCATCTTTGCAGGGTCACCAACATGGAAATGAAATAATGAGCTGAACTCACCCAAACGCAAATTCCTCAATAGATTTATTAAATTAGTACTTCAGAGACAGATGGAGTATTAGGGGTGAGTCAAATGATTTCATAGGTAAATGTAAGTGGTTTTATTTAGCAAACAATCATGTTCGTAAGTGATGGCACTGATATGCTGGTGAGCCAACTCTCGGGGGAAAAAATGCTTTAATTTTTTAGTGTTGGCAGATTTCTGTGGTGTAAATTCTCCTACAACTGTGGGAGAATTTCAAGCTAACTATGCTTTAACACTAACACAATTCCTGCATATTTACCGTGTGGTTCTTAAAAGCTGTCATGAGCCAGCCCCACAGAGGTGTATTATCTACCTTTATTCTTATTCTAACCAGGATCTCTCCAGTGACAGGGGCATTATTTTTGTCTTCTACTTGCTTTTCCATTTATGAATTATTTTGGTTCTGTGTGACCAGAGCCTTTTGACTACCTATGTATTTACACAATCTCCAGCCATTATGTCACAAAGGGTTTTAATGTGCTAACTGCCCAGAGAGCCCCAAACAGCAGGATGTAACATAAAGGTCACCACACTGTAATCTCCAGGCTGAATTCAGTTTTCAGAACAGTTTTGCTTGATCAGTCAACAGCTTTCTGAAATACTGAATTAATTAGCAGCATCTACAAATTAAGAGATTTCACATAAAAACATAAATTCTCAGTTTGTCTCATGAAGTTTGAAGATCTGACAACACCAAGCCCACATCTCTATGCAGCAGTATCTTCCTGGAGCTAAATGGATACTGCCCCCTGTAAATGAACCATACGCTTGTCCGTTTGCTGTGTCCTTCACCCCTGTGTCTCGTGCGCCAGCCAGTTTTGCTCATTTCTCTTACCTGCCTTGCTCCCCCAAAAACCTGAGTTGGTTTCTGTGGCATAATGTGTTTTAGAAAAAAAAAAGAAAAAGCTTTGGAGTTAGACAAACCTGGGAAGTGGTCCAGGCTCTGCCACTGACTAATGTGTGAACATAAGCAATGAGGAAACTAGCCTGAGTCTGTTTCTTTCTCTGAGAAGTGGAAATAGAAATGAAAGTCCCCTTCTGGGGATGTGAGAAGGACTAAACATGACAGCATAAGCAAACACTAGCCTAGCACCCGTCACAGAACAGGGGCTCCGTGCATGTCGGTCCTTCCGCTGCTTCCCGACTTGCATCCCTTCATGTTTTGTTCCTATCACTTTTAACGAGCTCAGTTTCTCCTGTGCTGTGCTCATGGAGTTGAGCTTGCTCCCACACAAGGCTTCTTTAGTTCTTTTTCTCTACCACTTCCTTGGTTCCAAGTTGTATTTTCTTTGTAGAAGTCAGCGTGTCTCAGGAATGTCAATTACCTCACTGGTCTTACTTTTTCACCCTGGTCATGCCAACCACGCTAACTGTGCAGGCCACAGGTACATCTGCTGGGTCTGACCCCTTGTCTCATTTGTCCATGCACAGGGAAAGAAATAGAGCGTTATCCCACTGGTTTCGATTGGAAATAACTGTTGACTGACCAGTTCCACAACCCCCTTTCTGCTGCTCCACATAAAACAAAGTTCGGGCTTTCAGTTGTAAGATGAATAAGGTCTGAGAACTGAATGCATATATGGTAACTGTAGTTGATAACACTATATTATATCATTGAAATTTGCTAAGAGAGTAGAACTTAAATGTTCTCACAAAAAAAAAAGAATAAATATGTGAAGTGAGGGATGTGTTAATTAATTCGGGGGAGCCCTTCCACAATGTATATGGATATCAAATCATCATTTAATATACTTTAAATATCTTATTATTTTGTCAATATATCTGAATAAAACTTGGGGGTGGTGGGTGGGGGCACAAAGTAACTTGCCCTTAATGTATCCCCTGCTCTTTTAGTTTGAGGCTTTTTCCTCAACCTATTTATTGCATGAGGTAAAAATTGCCAAAAGTCTAAACAGCTGCTGATTCGATTCACATTTCTGATGTCTCTACTGAGAAATGTTTTTATCACTTTATTATTTTTACTTTGTTACATCTTCCTTCCCAGCACATATATGCTACCAACAATCTAAATAAAAGTACTTGAAATTTTTGTTAATAATAATAATAATAATAGCTATATCTCCCCTTTTTACTATCACCTTGTAAGTCAGCAACTCCTGTTTTTTAGGAGTTTAATATTCCTTGATTCTATCTCTGACTTTGTATCTCTGCTACCATCTGCCCAAGTCTGAGCCACCCCAATTTCTTGCAAAGAGAACAGCATTAATCTCACGGCTGCTCTGGCCACATATACTTTGACTCTCATTGACCTCATCTCCATCCAGCAGGAGAGTGATCTTTTAAGTCATCAAGTCTGATATTGCCACTCCCTGCTTGAAATATTTCAAACATTTAATCATCCCAGGCTGGAATCAGCCAGAGATAAGCCCTGTCTTCAAGGGGTTTAACATCTAGTGGCAGAAACAGTAAAATACATAAGTAGCTTTATAATTATAATTTTGGTAAGTTCTGTGAAGGAATTTCCATAAATATCTACTTAAGTAAATTTATAGCTGTTATTTACATTTTGAGTTGCTTTGACAAGGTTCTGGTGAGTAAAGGAGAGGGTGGTGCAAAGCTTTAAGAAATAGCAGCTTCCTTCAATAATAAATAAAACAGTGTTTTCTAAGTGCTTTATGTGCATCCATTCCCTCATTGAATGT
The DNA here is from genome assembly GCF_018350175.1 of Felis catus. Classification (NCBI taxonomy): domain Eukaryota; kingdom Metazoa; phylum Chordata; class Mammalia; order Carnivora; family Felidae; genus Felis; species Felis catus. The sequence continues at coordinate 87,273,552 of NC_058374.1, forward strand.
TTATAACTATCCTTTATTCTTGTGCAAATATTTATTGACCATGATATGCCAGGCATGGTGTGAGGATGTGATGTTACAGAAAGGATTAAGCCAGGAGAGAAAGACAGATAAAAATCATAACATCACAAGAACAGATGGCAAAACTACAATTAAAATAATTATTGTAAGGGAATAGTTGAAGCTGGTATGAGGGATATAACCTGGACTAATTAAGGGTCAGGAAATATTTAGGCTAAGCCCTAAGAGAATAAGATTTAAAGAAGAGAGAACAGATTAAGAAAGAGAAAGGGAGACCCAGTATAAAATTAAGATGCCTAGCATGTTAATATGAACTGAGATTAGAAAAATGGAGTATAGAAAGATGTAGTAAACAGATTATTGCAATTTTACAGATGAATAATCTGAGGCTGGGGAGAATCAACCTATCCAGAGTCACTTATCTCTAAAGTGATTATTCAAAGATTTGAACCCAAGGCCGTCTTACCCCCCAAATCTATTCCCTGAACTGCAGTGTTATTCTGCCTCCTTGTGCTCTCTCCACAAAACAGAAGCATGTATTAAGAATCCTACCTTTATTTTATTACACAATTAAAAGAGCATGTCCTTATTACTTTTAATAATTAAATATAGAATTTTAATTATAAAATAGTTTTACACATTAAAAACTACATAGCAATTGAAAAACAATGATCCACATGGTAGAGTATGAGGATTTGTTAATCGCATAATTAATTCTATTGATCAAAAAATCTAAGTCACTTAATTACTCAAATTTTATAGTTTAGCAGTCTCTATTGACCAAAATAGTTGCAAGATTGTCAAATTCCCACTCTATTGTAAAGTTGAGATAGAGGAGTTTTCAGGATTTTGTTTGTTTTGTTTTTTGTTGGTCATTTCAGTATAAAAAAGTAACTGTAGGCGCACATATGTAAAAGATCTCTTTGCTGAAAACTATAGAAAGCTTATGAAGGAAATTGAAGACACAAAGAAATGGAAAACGATTCCGTGCTCATGGATTGGAAGAATAAATATGGTTAAAATGTCAATGCTACCCAAAGCACTTTACACATTCAATGCAATCCCAATCAAAATTGCACCAGCATTCTTCTCAAAGCTAGAACAAGCAATCCTAAAATTTGTATGGAACCACAGAAGATCCCGTATAGCCAAAGTAATATTGAAGAAGACAACCAAAGTGGAAGGCATCAAAATCCCAGACTTTAGCCTCTACTACAAAGCTGTAATCATCATCATGGGGCGCCCGGGTGGCACAGTCGGTTAAGCGTCCGACTTCAGCCAGGTCACGATCTCGCGGTCCGTGAGTTCGAGCCCCGCGTCGGGCTCTGGGCTGATGGCTCAGAGCCTGGAGCCTGTTTCCGATTCTGTGTCTCCCTCTCTCTCTGTCCCTCCCCCGTTCATGCTCTGTCTCTCTCTGTCCCAAAAATAAATAAATGTTGAAAAAAAAATTAAAAAAAAAAAGCTGTAATCATCAAGACAGCATGGTATTGGCACAAAAACAGACACATAGACCAATGGAATAGAATAGAGACTCCAGAATTGGACCCACAAAAGTATGGCCAACTCATCTTTGACAAAGCAGGAAAGAGTATCCAGTGGAAAAAAGACAGTCGCTTTAATAAATGGTGCTGGGAGAACTAGACAGCAACATGCGGAAGAATGAAACTAGACCACTTTCTAACACCTTCACAAAAATAAACTCAAAATGGATAAAGGACCTGAATGTGAGACAGGAAACCATGAAAACCCTAGAGAAGAAAGAAGGAAAAAACCTCTCTGACCTCAGCTGCAGCAATTTCTTACTCGACACATCTCCAAAGGCAAGGGAATTAAAAAACAAAAATGAACTACTGGGACCTCATGAAGATAAAAAGCTTCTGCACTGCAAAGGAAACAATCAACAAAACTAAAAGGCAACTGACAGAATGGGAGAAGATATTTGCAAAAGACATATCGGATAAAGGGCTAGTATCCAAAATCTATAAAGAACTCACCAAACTCCACACCCAAAAAACAAATAATCCAGTGAAGAAATGGGCAGAATACATGAATGGAGACTTTTCTAAAGAAGACATCCAGATGGCCAACAGGCACATGAAAAGATGCTCAATGTCACTCCTCATCAGGAAAATACAAATCAAAACCACGCTGAGATACGACCTCACGCCGGTCAGAGTGGCTAAAATGAACAAATCAGGAGACTACAGATGCTGGAGAGGATGTGGAGAAATGGGAACCCTCTTGCACTGTTGGTGGGAATGCAAACTGGTGCAGCTGCTCTGGAAAACGGTGTGGAGGTTCCTCAAAATATTAAAAATAGATCTACCCTATGACCCAGCAATAGCACTGCTAGGAATTTACCCAAGGGATACAGGAGTGCTGATGCATAGGGGCACTTGTACCCCAATGTTTATAGCAGCGCTCTCAACAAGAGCCAAATTACGGAAAGAGCCTAAATGTCCATCAACTAATGAATGGATAAAGAAGATGTGGTTTACATATACAATGGACTACTACTTGGCAATGAGACAGAATGCAATCTGGCCTTTTGTAGCAATGTGGAAGGAACTGGAGAGTGTTATGCTAAGTGAAATAAGTCAGGCAGAGAAAGACAGATACCATATATTTTCAGTCATATGTGAATCCTGAGAAACTTAACAGAAGACCAGGGGGGAGTGGGAGGGGGGAAAAAGTTACAGATAGGGAAGGAAGCAAACCATAAGAGACTCTTAAATACAGAGAACAAACTGAGGGTTAATGGGGGGGGGGTGGGGGAGATAGGAAAGTGGGTGATGGGCATTGAGGAAGGCACCTGCTGGATGAGCACTGTGTGTTGTATGGAAACCAATTTGACAATAAATTATATATATATGTATGTATATATATATATGTGTGTGTGTGTGTGTGTGTGTGTGTGTGTGTGTGTGTATATATATATATATATATATATATATATATAGAGAGAGAGAGAGAGAGAGAGAGAGAGAGATGCAGAATACAGGTGATTAAATGTCTCTTTCCTGGAAGAATGGAAGGTTTCAATGATCTAGGGAGAATAACTGGCAAGTCAAGCTGGATTACCATTTTCAATGAACCTCTACATCTCAGGATTGGAAAGGGTAAGAAAGGAATTCATGTCTAACCCACTTTTATATACTTAAGTCGCCTGTCAACATTCACACCTGGTGGTTATCTGGCATATAAATGAAAATCTCCAGAGGTAAGATACTCACTTGTGAAAACAGTCTATTTATTCTTCAGAAAACTTGGTTAGAAAATTCTCTTCTTCTGGAACTGCAGTCTCTTTCCTGTGGCTCACATTCACTAATCCCAGCTGTCATATTTGAGGCATCCATAGCAAGTCTGGTTCCTCTTCAATATAACTAGCCCACTGGATGTTGTTATGCATCTGTTAAAATGTCTCTTTATTAACAAAAGCAGAATGTGTCACATTTGAATTTTGCATCCTACCGGTCAATGTGAGTGAGGCTGTCTCTTCTGATTCTCTGTCTCCGCAGAAATGAGTTAACTGTTACTATAACGTTTTCTAGGCCTTCCAAGGCTTTTTGTGCCAGTTGTCTTGTCAGTGCCCTCTCCATCTTCCGTCCTGAGCTGATCCATTCCAGTTCTAACAAGCAATAATCACAGGAAAGAGCTGTAACTTCTCTGAGCATGTTCCTTGCACTCCTCCAGAGATAACGGCTCAATATGCATTCTGCAGTTAATTACGTATCATTTTCTAAGTTTTTGATTACAAAATTAAAAAAGAACACTTGCTTAAATTAAAAAGAGAATCTTAAATTGGGGAAAAGTTCAAGGGAGACCTTTCTTCGGGCCCATAGGATGCAAGGCTGCTGGCAATGAAGTCAGAGACCTCTATCCTGAACTTGAGTCTGTGTTGGCTTCGTTCTCTGGCAACAGCTCTCTTTTACATTCTACTAGTGTAGCAGGAGTGTGGAAAGAGGGCACTCATTTTCCAGTTCTTTTAGCAAAATTCTTGAATTCACACAACTTCTTGGCTTGCACACACATCTACTTTTAATTCCCAAACTGGGTATTTGGGTTTTTCTGTTTCCTTCAATGAGGCCTGAGTCACAGGGTCCATTCTAGGACATAGTATCTGTCCCGTTCAAACTACATGGATCAAAAACTAATAATAATGAGTTCTTTTGCACCAGAAAAAGGAAAGTTGGGCAGGTGAAAATATGATACCCACTGCACTACAAGAGGAGTCATAGGGACAGCTCTTGTATGCCCTGTGATTGGGCAGAGGCAGAAAATATCCTTTGGAGCACTAGAAAGATTCCATTTAACTTACACACGGCCCTTAAGTTACTTTAAGTCAAAGGAACGCAAGTTTGGGGCACCTGGGTGGCTCAGGCGGTTGAGCGTCTGACTTTGGCTCAGGTCATGATATCACAGTTCGTGGGTTCGAGCCCCGCATCAGGCTCTGTGCTGACCGCTTGCTCAGAGCCTGGAGCCTGCTTCAGATTCTGTGTCTCTTTCTCTCTCTGCCCCTCCCCTGCTCACACTTTGTCTCACTCTGTTTCTCAAAAATAAATAAATGTAAAAAAAATTTTAAATAAAAAGAAAAGAACACAAGTTTGAATTTGTCCAAAATTTGAATCTTTTTAATTCACCAACATATACCCTGTACCTAGGGTAGTGCTTGGGCCATAAGAATGCTCAGAAAATATTTGTAAAAATGTTAAGCACACATAACTATATGACACCACAGAATGGGGAATTTAGTTTCTAATATAAACATGATAATCAGGACCTAAATATGAATTATGAATGAGTCCAAATATACATCACCAACTGTAAGGCCTCGAAGAGGTTAAGTGACGTTCAATGTGCAAAGAAATTTACATAGATCATTTATTTAAAATAAGTAAGGGAGATATAAGAAGGTCTTGGGAAAAATAAAAAGGAAAATTATATACAGGATCATGGTAGAACAGGGAGGGAAGGTGTGTATCAGTAAAACTCTTTAACTGTGAATAATACATTTAATTATTAAAACTGAAAGCAGAGTAAACATTCTGTTTACTTTGATTTAACACTTTTCCCCTTTTATTTCAAACTAGAAGATGAAAATAGACAGGTTCATTGTAATTTTCTAAACAGTCAGTTTCGCTTCTTGATCACAGCATAGATTTTTCATGGGTTCACAGCAAGGCAGGGAATTTGTTGATCCAATGAAAACAATTTCCACGGGTTTTAAAAATTAATTTAATGATAGCTTTCCCATCAACATTAAAGTCTATGAAATTCATTTGTAAAACGACACTAAAAGTTATACCTTTCATTATGTCCAAGAAAATAGTAAAATATAAAATAAGAAAATTCATCGATAATCATTTATAAAAGTATAATTTGCATCTTGCAGATTACATCCCAGTGACACATACAATGAACAAACAAGCAAACCAATAAAGTAATTTAAAATTATAAGTCTCATCTGAGAAGCAAAAAAGGGGCTGATACAGACAGTGATAGAGGTGGTTAGGGTCAGCCTCTCTGAGAAGGTAATATTTTAACTAAAACAAAAAGGATGAGAAGGGGCATTCCATACAAAGAATGGGAGGAAATGTATCCCAGGCAAAGAGACTAGCACATGCAAAAGCTCCAAGGTGAAATGAAATTTGCACATGTAATGAAGTGTAAAAAGCCCTAGTGTGGAGGGTGTCTAAAGGATTTCATGTGAAAAATAGAGTTCAAATCATACAAAACATTATAGTAAAGAATTTAAGTACAAACAAGATGCATCAGAGGACTTAAAATAGAGAAATGATATTATTCAATTTATATATGTATATATGTTTATAGTTATTTATATTTATATAAATAGTATATTGAGACCATCATATATATATATGTATGTATGTGTGTGTGTATATATATATATATATATATATATATATATGCTACTGGAAACCAATATCCTCATCATTAAATAGTGACCCTAATTCTCCTACATCCTTTGCTCAAAATAATAAAAATACTTTGACCATTGTAAAAACTCTCTAGCTTCTCCCAGATAGAAAATAAATAGGAGCAACTACTGGAAATGGTAAAGTAAATAACCTCAGACTTGTTAAAGACAATGTGGAGATAGTTCTAGTAAGGGGTTTTGGAGAAGGCCAAATAGATCCTAAGAAAAATGGCTAGAAAGAAAAAGAGCATTACAGACTGAAGGGCAGACAATTATTGAACACTTACTGTGGGCAAGATAATATTGAAAGCACTTTATTTGTGTAAATATAACTACTTCTTGTGAAGATTTATTAGGGCCATGGGGCTTTTACATAGTTAGGCTCATTTAATACCCATAATAATGAGACAGTTACCATTATTATCCTTTTTTACCAACAAAATTATAGAGGCTTAGAAGTAGTAAGCACCTTGCCCGAGGTCATAGAGCAGGGACTAGAGTGGGAGACAAGTGAGTCCAGGCAACCTGGCTGCAAAGTCAGTACTCTGACACGTGCTGTTCTGCACAAAGGAAAAATAATGGCCTCATTTGGAGGACTTGAATGAGCCTGTTTTCTGCACTTCTCTCATGGGCCAAGCAACCTCACGCGTCGCTTTCCTCCCATAAGCAATGCAGTGATGTAGAAATGTCCTAATGTTGGCAGGAAATTGTAGAAATCTTGGTTAAGAAACATGGGGTTCCCTCAACTTGCCTTGGTGTACCTCTTTCTAGGAAAATCTGTGCTTGGATCCATCATAATAGGTCACAGACTTGTACATGAGTACTAGTTATGAGACCTGACAAGCCTGCTTTGACCAAATTTAAGTCTGGGTCCTCTGAGCCCTCTTCTTGACCAGGTCTCACCTTGTACGTGTCAACCCAGTTTTAGCAAAGAATCCTGCTAACTCATTTTATGAAGAATTCTCCCACCCGTCATGTCTGATTCTTTTGGCTTGCTTTTATTTTTAACAAGAATCCTGTTAAATCAGTTTAGCAAAAATATTCCTACCCTTGATATCTAATCAAGTTCCTCTTTGTAACTTCCCATCCATGGACCCCCTTACTCTGCTCATTAGCTGTAAATGCCCAGCTATCTTTGGTATGTTTGGAGTTGAGCTGTTTCCATACTGAAGAATCTAATCTCTCTCCTACTATAGTAATACAAGTAAAATCTGTTTTTCCATATTTAACAGGTGTCCAGTGTAAAAATTTTCTTTTACAGATTCTTACATAAAGGTTCTGCTTATACCTACCCATAAAATAAGATAAAGTGAATGTATCTAAAATATTTACTTGGGTCAGAACACAATGTAATAATACTATACTGTGGAACTATATAAAATACCTCATGAACATCCACAGATGAAGAGAAGGAATTTTGTATGTTGTATCTTTAGCTATACTATGATTCATATATTTAACTACTGCTATTCCCCCTGTATATGTAGAGAAACCATTTATATTGTAGGATGGTAAAAAATTCACATTTTAATATGCCCCATTAAATATATTAAATATAAATTTAATGCCCACTAAATATTTTAAATTGCATAAACATATGTTCAAAATTATTATTTTCTATAATAGAAGGATGGAGGGACCCATAATAGATAAGCTTAGTTTTTTCTAGGTTTTTATTTAAATTCCGGTTAACACCCAGTATATTAGTTTCAGGTGTAGAATATAGTGATTCAACACTTACATACAACACCCAGTGCTCATCACAAGTGTAATCCTTAATCTCCATCACCTATTTAATCCATCCTCCCCCCTACCTCTCCTATGGTAACCATCAGTTTGTTCTCTATAGTTAACAGTCTGTTTCTTGGTTTTCTTCTCTCTTTATTTTTTTACCCCCTATGTTCATTTGTTTTATTTTTTTAATTCCACATATGAGTGAAATCATATGGTATTTGTCCTCCTCTGACTGACCGATTTCACTTAACATAATACTCTCTATCTCCTTCCATGTCATTGCAAATGGCAAGATCTCCTTCTTTTTATGGCTGAGTAATATTCCATTGTATATATTTTCCACATCTTCTTTATCCATTCATCAGTTAATGGACATTTGAGTTCTTTTCCATAAATTTGGCTGTTGTTGATAATGCTGCTATAAATATCGAGATGCATGTATTCCTTTGAATTAGTAGTTTTGTATTCTTTGGGTCAATACCTGACAATGCAATTGCTGGATCATTTCTAACTTTTTGAGGAACCTCCATACTGTTTTCCGTCATGGCTGTACCAGTTTGCATTCCCACCAACAGTGTGAGAGTGTTCCCATTTCTCCATATCCTTGCCAACACTTGTTTCCTGTGTTGTTAATTTTAGCCATTCTGACTGCTGTGAGGTGATGGATCTCATTGTGGTTTTGATTTGTATTTCCCTGATTATGAGTGATGTTGAGCTTCTTTTGATGTATTTGTTGGTATCTGGATGTCTTCTTTGGAAAAATGTCTGCTCGTATCTCCTGCCCATTTTTTTAAACTGAATTATAATTTTTGAGGTGTTGAGTTTTAAAAGTTCTTTATAGATTTTGAATACTAATCCTTTATCAGATATATCATTTACAAATATGTTCCCCAATTCGATAGGTTGCCTTTTAGTTTTGTTGGTTGTTTCCTTCACTGTGCAGAAGCTATTTATTTTTGATCAAGTCCCAATAGTTTATTTTTGCTTTTGTTTCCCTTGCCTCAAGAGAAATATCTAGTAAGAAGTTGTGTAAGCTTAGTTTAAAAATAAAATTTAAATGTTCAGAAACCCTCATAAGGAATGTCAACATGCCTCTTCTCCACAGTATTGCTCAGAAGAACAGACCATCCTTCTGGAACAATATATGACCGCTTACAACTTCTCTAACTTATTTTATTAATTCTTAATGTTTAAAACTCATCCTAATTTCAAAAAGTTATTAAAAGAGTAATTTATTGCAAATATTCAAACTATTATGAAATGTATAAAATAGAAAGGGAACATCCTCCTTAACTGCATCCCATAGAAATAACTACTGTTAACAGTATATACATTATTTTCCAGGTCTTTCTCAGTCTCTCTACATTGATATTCTTAATCGGTGTTTTATATATATATATAAAACACCGATACACACACACACACACACACACACACACATATATACACACACACATATGTATAATGTGTATGTATATATATAATGTGTATATATATAATGTGTATGTGTATATATATAATGTGTATACGTGTATATATATATAATATGTATATATATACGTATACACACACACATGTATCTGAAACATAGATTTATGCTGAGCATGTTATTCTGCAATTTTGTTTTCATTTAACAAGATATCAACATATATTGGACATCTTTCTGTAACATATGAACCTACCACAATCCACTTAAGAGCACAGAAATCTGCTTTTAATCTAGCAGTGATTCATAAAATCGTATGGCCACTACATAAACTGAGTCTTAGGATTCACTAAATTTCTATTAATCTTTCTATTAATCAGAAAGTTATCAAGGAACACAAGAAAAAAATGAGTATAATGTCTACCAATTGAGGAAGGGAAAAACCAAACTCTAGCTGGAGTCACTCACCACTGTGCAGGGCTAAGGGTGAAATGACAGCATGAATTTAAAGAACTTTCATAAGGTAATACTCTACAATCACACAGCTGTGGAGGATAACATGATTTTATTGTTAACGAAAAGTATATTGTTAATAATGGAGTGGTCATACTGAAAGCTAGTTTTGGAGAACACAATTGTTCAAGAAAAGGTCTGTCATCCTAGTCATGTCAGGGTTCTGAGGGTTATGGAAATAGACTCTATCAGGATTGTAGCTCAGGAAATGGAGTGTAACAGGTCAAGTACTGTATCAATTTGGGGCAGGCCACTAGACAGAAGTGCTCCTAGCATGGGTCAGTGCCCCAGCCAAAATGAAAAAGAATATAAATAGATTCAATTAAAAGCAATCCCACTTTGGAGGTCACGTTGGCCTTAAAATAAGATAGGCAAGCAGACCTGCCTATCTTGTGGCTAAGGTTTAGGGGAAAAGGAAACACCTGTCTAGCCTTCTGTGGCTGGAAGCAGAATGTATAACTAGGAATAAAATAAAGTCCCATAATCACAAATGATTAAGGAGACTTGTGACAGCTACTTAGATGCTGCGATACAATTTCGGTTGCAGAAGTGTGATCTTAGGAGGTTAACTGTTATTATAACTCATCATGGCTAAGCTTCCATAACCATTAAAAACTACAGAGTTAAAAGAATTATTTAGACAATTTGGGGAAAAGACCATTTGAGACAAGTGTGTTTTTTTTCTCCTTTTTTTCTGAATTAACTAGATTGGTAGAATATATTAAATGAATTTACAATATGGGTTCAAATTCCACAAATATTTATTGAACACTATGTTCCAAACCCAGTGCTAAGTGCATTCACATAACTTTCCCTACTCTAAGTTAACAATTATGTGAGAGGGATGTTATGGAGACTGTTGCTCAGAGTTAAGAAGTGACTTATCAGAAATCATTGTAAGTTAGAAGAGCCTTATCTGAACCAAATTCTCTATTCACCACTGTTATAAAATTAGTAAATGTTCTCGGAACAGAAGCAGGTTCTGCAACATGTGATGTTTGGTTATACACAGTGACCCATGCCACTTTTTTTTTATGTTTGTTTATTTTTGAGAGAGAAAGAGCACGAGCAGGAGAGGGGCAGAGGGAGAGGGAGACACAGAATCTGAAGCAGGCTCCAGGCTCAGAGCTGTCAGCATAGTGCCCGATGCAAGGCTTGAACTCATGAACTGCAAGATCATGACCTGAACTAAAGTGGGAGGCTCAATTGACTGAGCTACCCAGGAGCCCTGTTACTTTCCTTACAGTAGGATCCACCAGTAAAAAGCCCACTGGGCTACTCACAGGAAACCAAGGTTTTAGCCCTAGGACTCCCCTTAGCTCTGATATCTGAAGTTGGTCAATTCAATTGGCTTTGGTTTCCTAAAAAATTAAGTGGACTGGTTAAAAAAAAATGTTTTCTAACTCCAAAATACAAATTTTAATGTTCAATAGTATCAGTTATGTGAGTTTTGATCCAGATTTGGTAAAATGTGTTTTGACAACCCAATGAGTAAAAAGGTACTATAATACTAAACATTTTTCAAAAATTAAACATTTTATCTTCCCAACAGTCCTATGGAGTAGATATCATTGTGCCTATTTTACATATTACAAAAAACCAGGATCTTGGAGGGTGTAGAAGAATAAGCTTTCACTGGTTATAAGTGACATGAACTATAATTTATATCAAGGTATACTGACAACGAGCTCACTGCCTCTATCACTGCCACCCAGCTGTCTCTTGGTCATGGTAGATGAATTTAATTTATTTATATCTGCTCCATTACCTCAAAACTCCCATCTCAGGACCATTGTTGAGGTTAGAGTTCCAGAAAAACAATGTGGAAAAATTCAACAGCATGAAGATGTTTTTTTAGAAAGTTGGAATAATTGTTTTCTTTGCTGTGCAGAAGAAGCGTTTTATTTTGATGAAGTCCGAATAGTTTATTTTTGCTTTTGTTTCCCTTGCCTCTGGAGACCTATCTAAAGGAACTTGGTGGGGGGAAGGGAAAGAGAGGAAAACCAAGAAACATACTCTTAACTATAGAGAACCAACCCAGGGTTGCTGGAGGGGAGGTGGGTGGGGGGATGGGTGAAATAGGTGATGGGGTTTAAGGAGTGCACTCTTGTCATGATGAGCCCTGGGTGATGTATGTAAGTGTTCAATCACTAAATTCTACAGCTGAAACTAATATTACATGATATGTTAATAAACTGGAATTTAAATAAAAACTTGGAAAAAGAAAAAAGAGGAAAGTTGCAATCAAACAGAAATATATAACACTGACTGTAAGTTGCTCACAGCTTTAATCAGCCTGAGTCATTCACAGGAAGACAGTCTGTTATTACATTTGTATTCCTAAAACCAAAAACCAGAAATATAATCTGGCTAAGCAAATGGGATGTGATGACAGCATTTGAAGCCCTAGTATTTGAGAGAGTTTCTCAAAGCAGATTTTATATTTCATCCTTTCTTCTATTTCCGAGGTCTGTTCTTACATGAATTGCAACCTGGACTGCAAGACTGGAAGAGAACACACATACAAGCATTCTTTCTTAACACCTTTTTCCTTTGAAAACACATCTAGGTTTCTACATTTTAGTTCTTTTAGCTCTTGGGCAAAAGATTTAATTTTTTTCCCACTTTTACTGAGATAAACTTGACATAGAACACTATTAGTTCAAGTTGTACAACATAATGATTTGATACATGTTTATATTGTGAAATGATTACAATAAGTTCAGTTAACATTAATTACATAGTTACATTAATAACATAATAACATCAGTCACATAGTTAACAATCTTTTTTCTGGTGAGAGAGGTTTTCAGGTCTACTCTCAGTAATCTTTAAATATACAAGACAGTATGGTTAATTATAGTCATCATGCCGTATAGTACATCCCCAGAACTTATCTACCTTACAACTGGAAGTTTGTACCTTTTAAGTAGCCTCATTCATTTTGCACCCCCTGCCTCCGACAACTATAAATAATCTCTGTATATAAGTTCATATTTTTTAAGCACACAAATAAATGAAATTATACAGTGAATTTTGTTCTTATGTCTGATTTATTTCACCTCCAGATCCATCCATGTTGTCTCAAATGGCAGGGTGTCCTTATTGTTTATGGCTGAATAACATTTCATTGCACATATACTTAGACATGGTGCTAAGAAGTTAAAATCTACCAAAAGCGATTAGAACATAATTTAGAAGATGCATTAATTTCTATTTTTGTTTGGTTTAATAATAATAGGGACTATTAAGTTACCTACATGGCAGTTGGTACTCAACTTGTGTCAGTTGGATAACTTGTGTCACCATTCACTTTGAACAATATCTGGAAGATGTAGAAATGAATATATACCACCATGAAATCAAATTATCCCTTTTATATTGCCATAATTTGTGATATCATAGATGGAAATTTGTTCACCAAATAAAATACTATGTAATTTATGCTACATTTTATAAAAAAAAGTAATAGTTTGGGAAAATGGTGAAATTTTGTCTTTTAAGAAGGTGTCATTTTGGCGGTGCTTTAAATAAATTTTTGTACCTAAATACTTTCTATGCACTTTCTGACCATCATAGTAATATAATCTCTATGTGTTTCATTCATTTTTTATTGCTTTATTTGAAATAATCCTCCTTATAAAATTTATTTGTATTTATAACCTCTCCTCAAATAGATAAAAGTCCCTTAGATAAAGACTTTAAAATATTAGTCTAGCTGCTGAATGGGTAATGAATTAGGAGATGGGATTGGGAAGAAGAAAAGTAGTCAGAGATAGGCCAGGTACAGTAGGTTTTAAGTGTATTCGAATTGGACAGATAAGGAACCATGAATCAACAAAAGTTTGCGATGATAAGATACTTTCCAGGAATGACTCTGAGTTTTATGGTTTCATGTCCTACATGTTTAGACCTTTAATCCATTTTTATTTTTATTTTTGTGTATGGTATAAGTAGTCCAGGTGCATTTTCTTTCATGTAGCTGTTTAGTTTTCTTAGCACCACTTATTGAAAAGACTTTTCCCCACTGCATGCTCTTGCCTCCTTTGTGGTAGATTAATTGACCATAAGAGCATGGGTTTGTTTCTGGATCCTCTAGTGTATTCCAGTGATCTATGTGTCTGTTTGTGCCAGTACTATACTATTTTGATGATTACAGCTGTGTAGTATATCTTGAAATCTGGGATTGTGATACCTCCAGCTTTGTTCTTCCTCAAGATTGACTTGGCTACTCGGGGTTCTTTTGTTTGGTTCCATACAAATGTTAGGATTATTTGTTCTGATTCTGTGAAAAATGCTATTGGTAATTTGACAGGGATTCCATCTTGCGCAGTCTTATGTGGAAAGAGAAGAAGAGGAGTTGGGTTGCTTGAGGGTAAGGTGTATCACGTTTATTTGTGCATATGAAGTTTGAGATGCCTGTAGGAAATGCTAGCGAAAATGGCAAATATTTGGCTGTAAGAGTAAGGAGTGTAGACCTCAGAACAGATATCTGACTTGGAGAAATCTGGAAGTTACCACCACATAGGTTGTAAGCAATGGTGTAAACAACCCAGGAAAAAGAGTGCAGGAAGCCAATTTAAGAGGACATTAGGCCAATTCCTTGGAAACTGTACTATTGAGAAATTGGGAAAGGAGTAGAAATCACCAAAGGACATAGAGAATAAAAGCCAGAGACTAGAAAGAACATTAGAAAAGATTGTTTCACAGAGGAGTGATCAAGAATATTACCTCCTGCCAAGAATAGTAAGATAAATACAAAAAAAAAAAATATCCTATTCTGTGTTATGGGGGTTATTGGTAACCTTTGCAAGAGAAAAGTCAAATGGAAGAGGCATGCATGTGAAGAAAATTAAAAGGGCTTGCAAAGCTCTTTGCCGGAGTTTGGTTGTGGAAAGAGTGGAAGAATACACTGGCAGTTCTCTTTATCAGGATAATTTATGCTAGCAGCCTCTTAATAAACCAACCATAGGGATTTAAACAATAAATGTTTATGTCTCCCTCACACAGTGTTCAGTAACCCTCTGCCCTCCATCCTGTGGTTATTTAATTTGGGACGTATGGCTTCTGAGTTCACCATGGCAGGGAACGGATCTATGAAGGAGGTACGCCCCCTTAGTGTTACATGCTACCTAGTGTTACCTATCACAATCCATGGGCCAAAACTAGTCTTATGGCCCAGAAGAGTTAGAAATTCTAAGGGAGCACATGGAATAATTGGTGCACACACACACTACTTTACCAGGAGAACTGAAGCAGCATGTGGGGTCAAGGAATATTTTTGTGTGTTGATTGCTTGATTTTGTTTGTTTTTAAGATCAGAAATACTAGAACATATTATCTGATGCGAATAGTCAAGGAAAGAGAGAGGGAGAAGCAGAGAAGGAAAATCTCAGCAGACAAAATTTCATGAGAAGGCAAAAGGGGATAGAATCCAAAATACACAGGAAGGAACTGATCTCCAACATTTTGTCTGTTGAGTCACTGTCACAAAAGGAGGCAGTAGAGATTGGTGGAGGTCTGTTTATAGATTCAGTGATGGAAAGATGAAGAAGTGCCCACTCGATGAGTTCTGCTTCTCTACTGAAATGTGAAGTAAGGTTATGAGGTAAAACTTAAGAATGTGGTGCATGGTGGGATGGAAGCCCAGGAGATTGAAGAGCATGATGAAGTCATGAAATTGCTTCTGTGGAGAAGAGAAGTCTTTTACTTGACAACCTATTTGATTTATTTCCTGAAACTCTCCTCAAAACATTCAGTTCTCCAGCCACCCTAAGGTATTTAATATAACCCAAACATGCCATGTACTTGCTCAGGCTCCATGAATTTATTCTTGCTTTTCCTCTGCCTCGACCTTTCTCTCCAACCCCACCTTATCCGCCTTGTAAATCTCCAGTCATCCTTCAGCTCTTGACTCAAATAGGGGCTTTTTCCTGAGACTTTTTCTGCTCCTTTAGGAAGAGCTGGTCCCTTCCCCTTCCTCCTCCAGTAACCCATGTCCTTCCCATCAGACTCTGACTTTCCTAAGATTAGAAACCTTTACTCTCAGAACCTGGCACAAAATGCAGGGATGCTCATAATTGCTTGCAGACCAGCCCTAGGCATTTAGGAGAGTCTAAAGTATAGT
The DNA here is from genome assembly GCF_018350175.1 of Felis catus. NCBI lineage: Eukaryota > Metazoa > Chordata > Mammalia > Carnivora > Felidae > Felis > Felis catus. The sequence goes on from NC_058374.1 coordinate 87,289,308, forward strand.
AAAGATTGTGAATAAAGATTTTTGCTCTAAACCTGATGAAAATCTAAACTTTAATTATTTAAAATATTAAAAATAGCAAAACAGGATAGAAATCAGCCCATATTTACTAAGGAAGGATAGCTGTTTCCTGCCATATAAGCAGCCCATTCCAAGTCAGAAACACTGTAAATAACTAATTAAAACATTTTTCTGTTGTAATAAAAATAAAATGCCTTAAGCAGTCTAACCTGCTTTCCCCAACTCATTTAGCAACTTCCTTACTGTGTAAACGCCCTTTACAAAATAGACACCAGCTTTGCAGAAGGTATTTTTGAATAATTGAAATATGAAAGCAAAAATTTTAAGGCATGCCATCTGTTTTGTTTTTCTTGGAGCCCAATGATTTTATCTTTCCTGGGATTCAAACCACCTCACCCTTTATAGCAATTCATTAAAACCTCACTGCAGGGGGAAGGTGAGCAGGAGAATCACAGCCATAGAATATGAAAAATATGAAAATAGCTGCTTCTGTCCTGATTTCTGTATTCAAACTTCCCAGGTAATCCAGGATGTTTCTACCATTTTGAATGATTCCTTTCAATTTTGTAGGCTTTATGGGAAGGAAAATTTGGAGCTAGTTTCCTATTTTGGCAACTCAGTTTTTAACCCGTCTATACTGACATGGTTATGTCTTCCATACCATTGCACAAATCCAATTAAAATTGCTACTACTCGGATAATAAAGTATTGCCCCATTTCTCCATATCAAACTGAAAGTAGGTTTCCAAAATTGCCAGGACCACCCACACACATGCATATTATCAGAAAGCAATATATAATTAGTGGAGGCAGCATTTATGTGGAGCTCTCAAATGTATTAAAGGCAAAATTTGAGAGCTAGTCCTTTACCCTTAATTGAATTACAAAATTAAATGTCACTTCAAAAGTAGGGGAAGCCCCCTTTCCATGGGAAACCATGAAATGAAACTATGGTACAGTGGTCACAAATGTTGGGCTCTCAGATTTCAGTAATTCTGCCACCACCTAGCTGTGCAATATACATACAGTCTCCTTGAATCTCAGTTTCCTCACCTGTGAACTGAGGGCACTAGACCTCTTGATTTCTAAGATGAGTTTCAGCCCTAAATTTGAAGAAAAACAAAGGCTACCTAGATAATATTTATGTCTTACTGTGAAACCTGTCTGTACACTTTTCATATCACCCAGTGCTGTAAAGCTTGATAGGTGTTCAATAAATGGTGAATAAGCAAATGAACACTTACACGGAAGCAGGTATATGAAAACGCTTGTAAGAGTCAGTGGAATGCAAGGCAATAGAAGGAGAGAGCATTAATGGGTTGTTAAAAAGGAAGAAAAAAAAGATACATACAATATTTACTTTTATTTAGCATGCTTGCCCACTTGCTTCTGGTTCAGCCACTACTTACTCTTCTTTAGGTACCGTTTGTTCCTAAACTGGCAGTGGAAGGAATTATTAAGTATTAAAGAATCTGTTTTAATTAGTACTTATCTGAGTAGTAGCATCAGAAAATCCAAAATAATAGTGGCTTAACAGAGAAAAAAAAGCTTAGCTCTTGCTCATGTAAATTAGGCACTTTTGAGCTGGGGGTGTAGCACCATGACCATCAGTAATGCAGGCTCCCTCTGTTCTTTGCTCTGTTGAAAGGCAGATTCCACCCTATAGCCAAGATGGCCCATCCAGCTCCAGCATGCCAGTAGGCCAGAGCTATGAGAATTAAAAGGAAGGAAAAAGACCCATCTTTCTTTGAGGAACATCACTTCCTCTCATCCGCAAAGAACACAGTCACATGGCCACACAAAAATACAGAAGAGGCCGAAAAATTCAGTCTGTTTCTGTTACTACCACTAACATTTTCGGGAGTGTCCCGTACTCTGAAAGAAGAGAATGGACATTGATGGATGATATCTTCCATTGGATTTCTGGCCCATGTACAGAAGTTGGTTCTGGGCTCAGAGGCAAAACTGTGAAGTACCTTTTAGGAATGCCTAGCTTCCATTTTCTGCGTCTCTCTCATTCTTGTAATGATTACTCATTTCCTCCCAGGCACCCTTAACTTGGAGGAAACTAGACAAATAACTCCTCAATTTTAATCTATTTGATACTCAGTATGGTACCTCTCCAAAGAATGTTTGCATTTTCAAAGAAAATCTCAAGAGTTCAAAACTTAAGCCTAGAAATGAAATAAATGTCTGGTTAAACAAAGCCTTATTGAATAAATATCTCAATGAAGGAAAGAAAAGCTTTAGGAGGCACTCTTCCTGAGCAGCTCAGATGATCCCACTAAGAACCACCTGGTCTGTCTAGCAATAGGACCAACCATGTAGCACATTCATTCTTGTTTTTGCTCCACCCCCTCCCCACCCCACTGGGTCCTGGCTTTCTTCTTCCTATGTTCTTATTAAATATTACAGAACTATATGGTATATAGCAGAGTTTTATCTTTACTTTAATACTTTAATTAAATTTGATTTCCTCAATCTAAATGAAGATTATGGTTTGATGTCATTGGAAATTTCAGGCTAGGTGTTCACCCAAAATATAACTATCAAAATCTTAGTAGATGACTACTTTATAGATGCTAATGTGCTCACATTTCATTAGTATTAAATTTTAATTGAATAATAACTGTGCTAATTAAAGCAACAATAAAGAAATAAATGACATCTATTACTATAAGACATTCCAACTTTTGAAAGAAATTTATCCCTTAATATATCCCTCTGTGTCCAGCTATTAGAGTACAGGGATTACTTTTGATTCCATATTGTGAGTCACTTACCATTCACTTGGTTTGCTTTATAGTCACTATGGTCTACTGGGTAAAATCCAGATTATAAATTAAATAGCTAAAGAGCATGACAACTCTCCGTATCTATAACATTTTACATGTTTAAAACAATGTAGACTGTTTAAAATTGTGCTAAAGCATCTGGTAGGTGTTATTTTATTTAAACATGGTACATTTTTATCCTAAATTAAAAGACTGAAAAATTTTAGGATTCTTTTAAAGATACCATAGTTATACTCAGGAGTTGGCAATAACTGGGGCTTGGTTTCATGACTGCCTAGTATACAAGAGTGCTAATTCCTCAGGGAGCATTTGTTCACTGTTCTCAAGGCAGCTCAAGTAAGACATGGTCAAACATAAAAAAAGATGTGAATAAAAATATTTGGGGTGGGTGCCTGGGTGGCTCAGTTGAGCGGTCGACTCTTGATTTTGGCTCAGGTCATGATCTCATGTTTCATGAGAATGAGCCCCGCATTAAGCTCTGTGCTGACAGTGAGGAGCCTGCTTGAGATTGTCTTGCTTCCTCTCTCTCTCTGCCCCTCCCCTTCAAAAGAAATAAACATTAAAAAAAAATCTGGGAAGCTCTTAAAAGCACAAATTCATGAAAATTCCCAGTGTTCAATCTTGTAAAGGCCGAGTGCAGACACAACACAGAAATCATTCTCTTTCTTTCACATTACAAGAGAAACAGGAGATTCTGATGGAGGTTGTGGTAGGAAGGACAGTTCCCATCCTCCACCACTTCCTAATCCCTGGAAGGTGCGTGTATTTACCTTATACAGAAAAAGAAATATTGCAGATGTAATTATGGCAAAGGACCTTGAGGTGGGAAGAAGGGCATATATTATCCAGGTAGGCCCAGTCTAATCACACAAATCCTTAAAAGTATATGACCTGTCCCAGCTGTAGTCAGAGGGAGCCATGACTAGCCAAGAACGGAGAGAGAAATGCAATGTTGCTGGCTTTGAAGATGGGGAAAGGGGGTTGTAAAACCAGAAATGTGGGTGGTCTCTAGAAGCTGTGAAAGGCTGAAAAAGAGCCTTTTTTTCTCCTAGACCCTCCTAGAGAGGAATGCAGCCCTGCTGACACCTTAATCTTACCTCAATGAGACCTGTGTTGGACTTTTCACCTGCAGAACATAATCAATGTGTGTTGTTTTAAGCCATTAAGTGTGTGATTATTTGTTACAGCAACAATAGGAAACTACACTGAGAACCACACTTTGAGTTCCTATTAAGCACTCAAAAATACTAAAACACAAAATCAAATGACATTTGAGTAGAGAAAGTGTGGCCTATTTCTCAAAAGGGATGATGTTTAGTGTTTGACGATTGTTTAAAATCAGGGATAGGCATATTCTTTTTTCTCATGATATAGTTTTAAACCATATGCAAAACTGTTTTTCAATTTCATCAAAACTGAAAAAGTAAGGATATATGAGGATGAGTAATAAAAGAACATTAGCCGTTGGATGGGAATAAGGAGGAAACAAAAAAAAAGAGAAAAGAGGAGACTTTTGTACTTTTTATTTGTACTTTGTGTGTACTTTTATTGGAGTTAAGCAGCCTGATAAAGGATTTTAGTGATTTCATATTACAAACAAATGCAAAGGTCTGACAAGCTAAGAAGAGAATATCATGAAGTGGCCTAATGAATAGCCACAGCTGTTCTACAATATAGTAGAATTTTTCTGAATATGCCAATGGTATTATGTCTTATGAAGCACATGTGTGACAGTAATTTTTTTTCTGTTCTAAATTTGGCTCACACTACTCCATTTTCAATCAAAAATGCTTGCATCTGCCATCTCCAAACGTTTTTGTTTTTTTTTTTTTATTTTACTTCTGTAATAAAATCTCTGACTCTGCTAAATACTATGTATTTTCCAAATCCTGGATTCCAAATCAATACTTTAAATACTTTAAAATCAATACGTTAAATACTTTAAAACTTAGCAACCCAACCAAATTTCTTTATCTTCTCTAGCACTGGCTGTAAATGAGCTAAACAAGCAAAACTGTAAATGAGGTGAAGTACCTCTTGGAGTGAAGGGTTTTATCTTGTAAGAAGCTATAGTCAGTCCCATAGCTCAGAAACCCCAAGGCTATATGGAAAACCCCTCACTTATTTGTAAACCCTTGGCTGGAATGATTTGGGGGAGGGGGCATGTAGAAGGTTTGAGTTTCCATATTGCAAAGCCAAAGGTTAGACTCAGAAAAGTGGCAGTTTGAAATATGTATTAATTAATATGTAGATGACATAACTCTGCAGCTTGGTAAGAACACAGAGTCTTGGTAAGACTGGACTTCAGCTCTGATCTAGCTAAATATGTCACCAACCCCACATGTTCTGTTTTAAAAGCCTTCTTTCTTCCACTGGAGTTTTGTCCAGTTGAACACTCTCATTTACCAGAAATAAGTCAATGCTTACTACCATGTTTATAAAAGTACTTTGTTTCTGCTCACACACTAATCCACAGAGATCTTGGTCTTCTATAAACCTTCCTTCTCTATTAACATCTCTGTCCACTTTTCATACTTTGTTTCTCCTCCATACCATTCATCAGGTGTCTTCAGCTGTCAGTAATTTTTATTTCAGAGCATTATGGATAGATGATAGGCCTTCTAATCACCCAGAATTGCCCCTCCTATGTTTTAAATTCCCAGTAGGTGCTAATTAGGGACCTAAGGAGCAAAGCAGCATCCAAAGGAAGCCTCTAGTCCATTTATCTTTACAATACGGCCCAAGAATTTTCACAAAAAACAGTCAGATTTGGATTAAAGAAAAATCTTTTAAGGCAGTCAATACAGATAGAGGAAAGAAATTAAAACGCTCATCCTTTGAACTGTACTAACCATGAACAAAAGGGATTTCTTAATGGGGTGGACAGTGCTTTCTCTGCTTTGAGGCTGAAACTCAAGCACAGAGATTTGCAAGAAAAGAAATGGGTGATGTTGACACTGCTGACAGCAGTCTTATCCTTTCCTATGTGGCACCTGCAAGTGGGAGAGGAATGAACAATAAATGTATTAAAGACTTACATATAAAGAACAAAACCATAGAAGTTCTGAAAGGAATAATATGGAATGTAGTGGTGGAAATTATTTTGTAGTGAATAAGCCTTTCTATGTTTTTTACATTTTCATTCTAATGATTTTCAAATATGTAATGTGGCAGGCAGATTAGTCCCCCCAAGATGTCCACACCCTAAACCTTGGATCCTGTGATTGTATGACTTTATAGGACTAAGGAGACTTTGCAGATATAATTGAGGTAATGGATTGTAAGCTAAAGAGATAGCCGCGGGTTATCTAGGTAGACCCAGTCTAATCACATGAGCTCTTCAAAGCAGAGAGCATTCTCTGGATGGAGACTAAGGTGGCAGAAAGAGAAGTTGGAGAGATTGAAAGTGTGAGGGGGATTTGATCCACCTCTCCTGAGGGGTGGTTATGTAGCAAACATGAGGAGTGTGGCAGCTTCTAGAAGGAAAGACTGAGCCCAGCTGACAGCCACAAGGAAACTGGGAACTAAGTTCAGTTCTGCAACCATAAGGAATGTATTTGGCCAACAACCTGAACACCCTGGGAAGCAAATTCATTCCCCAAAACTTGAGAAAGGAACTCAGCTCTGCTGACAATTAAATTTGATTTTGTGGTACTGAAAGTAGAGGTCTCAGTTGAATTACTCCCTACCTGGTCTTTCCACCTACATACCGTGGGATAATAGATTAGAGTAGCAATAAAAAACTAATTCATGTCAAAAATCGTTTTTAAAAGTTGACTGAATACCTATATGCCAACTACTTAGATTCAGCAGTTGTAAACATTTTGTCATATCATTTTATGTTGTGTTTTGCTCATTTGGAAGTGAGTTATAGAAGATAAAACTTTATCACTAAGTACTTATGGTCCTGTCCAAAAAATGATACTCTCCTATATAACTATAATATCATTGTCACAATTAACAAAATTGAAAATACAATCAGGGGCACCTGGGTGGCTTAATCGGTTAAATGTCCAACTCTTGATTTCAGTTCAGTTCATGATCTCATGGGTCCATGAGCTCACAAGCCCTGTGTCAGGCTCTATGCTGACAGCCCGGAGGCTGCTTGAGATTTTCTCTCTCCCTCTCTCTCTGGTTCTCTCTCCCAAAATAAATGAATAAACTTTTTTTTTTTTAAGCGGTTGTTCAAAAAAATGCAATCAGTTTGTTGTAATGCTTATTCTGAAACCATGAATTTCTTTCAATACAATTAATACATTAGGGAACAACTTGAAAATAACAAAAGCTTGAATTTATGATTTTTGTCAGCAAGCTATACATACAGCTTCTCTTTAATTTGGAACAGGATCCAATCACATATGACAGCATGTATTTGATTGTTATGTCTCTTAAATATTTTATCTGGAAGAGCACAGACTTTTTAAAATGACATTAATTTTTTAATCAGGGCAAGTTGTCTTAATAGAATGTTTTAAATTATTCCTGGGCTTATCTAATTACTTCCTCATGAATTAAGCTAACTTGTTCCCTTTCCCTTATGTTTTATGTAAAAAGTTGGATCTAAAATCTTAATTAGAACCAGGTAAAATATTTGGGGAAGAACAATTCATAGGTAATAACTGTACACCAACATTTCTTCCTCCTTCTCTCCTTTCCTTTCTGTCATCAACTGTTTTTTCTCCCCACCCCCGTCTCAATTTCCACTGAGAAGTGGAGGAAAATGTTTAATTCTTCACGTTTAATTATCAACTTTCATAATAAGGAGTAGGTATAATAGGAATATGTAATTTCTAAGAATAACACAAAACTCAGAAACCATAGAAGAGATGATTAGTATAAATGAGCTATAATTTTTAAAAATGTATGCATCATGGGGCATCTGGGTGCCTCAGCTGGTTAAGCATCCAACTCTTGATCTCTGCTCAGGTCTTGATCTCAGGGTGGTGAGGATTAGCCCCACATTGGGTTCTATGCTGGGCAAGAAGCCTACTTGAATAATAAAATAATAAAAATTAAAATATATGCATCATAAAATTATAAAATCAAAAGAAAAATAGGAAAGAAATGCTTCCTTTTTAATGCTGATTTATTTTGAGAGAGAGAGAGCATATGCATGAGCGGGAGAGGGACAGAGAGAGGGGGAGAGAGAAAATCCCAAGCAGACTCTGTGTTGTCAGTGCAGAGCCTAACATGGGACTCAGTCTCATGAACCATGGGATCATGATTTGAGCTGAAACAAAGAGCCAGATGCTTAAACAACTGAACCACCTAGGCACCCCAAGAAATATTGATTTCTGTTTATAAGTACTAACTGTATACCAGCCTCACCTCCTTCTCTCCTTTCCTTTCTGTTATCTACTGGGTTTTTTTGGTGATAGCATTTGTGATAGGGCTATTTTCTTAAAGGAAAAATCTCCTATAATTCAGTAAGAGAAATACCAAAATTTCAATAGAAAAATAAGAAAAACAGCTTTATTATTATATAGAAATTCAAATGACTTTTAAACATAATTATTTCTAACATTCATCTCACCTATCCATTTGCCAAAAATCAAAGCTGTATCAATGCACAATGTTTATCAGTGTAAAACACCTAATAATAAAAACACACTAAGCTACAAATGATGTGGAGAAACAGGTGTTCTCATGTGTTGCTACTAAAAGTTGAAATTGGCAAAAATTATATTGAAGCCCATTTGGAAATGATTATAAAAACTAAAACTCTATTAACAATTCCCCTTTTTAAGAATTTAGTCTATGGGGGCACCTGGGTGGCTCAGTCGATTAAGTGTCCAACTTCAGCTCAGGTCATGATCTCGTGGTTCACGAGTTCAAGCCCCACATCAGGCTCTGTGTTGACAGCTCAGAGCCTGGAGCCTGCTTCAGATTCTGTGTCTCTCCCTCTTTGCCCCTTCCCTGCTCATGCCCTGTCTCTCTCTGTCTCTCAATAATAAATATATGTTATTTTTTTTAATTAGCCTATGGACAATCTTCAACAGATTCAAAACTGACTTACTGCATAGTATTTCATTTATGTTTTAAGTGAAAAAAGCCACATGGGTAACAGTGTATATGCCAAAGCTGATATTTGTTAAAGATATAGATGTATATATACAAGCACATGCATACACATCATACATATATAGGCATATATTTTCTTGTATGTGCGTAAACTATCCATGAACGTAAGTGTTTGAAGTCAACTCTTGGGATGAGAACACTGTGGCTGTGAAAAATGGCTGGAGAGAAACTTATACTGTAGATTTTTTTTTTTAATTTTTTTTTCAACGTTTATTTTTATTTATTTTTTGGCACAGAGAGAGACAGAGCATGAACGGGGGAGGGGCAGAGAGAGAGGGAGACACAGAATCGGAAACAGGCTCCAGGCTCTGAGCCATCAGCCCAGAGCCCGACGCGGGGCTCGAACTCACGGACCGCAAGATCGTGACCTGGCTGAAGTCGGACGCTTAACTGACTGCGCCACCCAGGCGCCCCTGTAGATTTTTTTAATACTAAAAGAATGTTATGCTTTACAGAAATATTATCTATTCAAAAATAAAGTATATACATGTAACTGGAATAAATCACCCAAAGAGTGAACTTAGTATCAAGGAGAAAATCAAGAACTTTATTCTCTCACAGTTCTGGAGGTTAAAAGTTGGAAGGGCCATGATCTCACTGAATGCTCTAGCCAAGAGTCCTTCCTAGCTGCTTCTGGCTTCTGGTGGCCCCAGGTATTCCTTGGTTTGTGAGAGAATAATTCCAATCCCTGCCTCTGCCTTTATACTGCCCTCTTTCTCTTTCCGCCTGCCTCTGTGTTTCTCTGGGCTCTCTCCTTTACTTGTAAAGATGCCAGTCATTGTGGTGCCTGGGTGGCTCAGTCAGCTAAGCGTTCAACTTCAACTCAGGTCATGATCTCATGTTCCATGACTTTGAACCCCATGTCGGTCTCTGTGCTGACAGCTCAGAGCCTGGAGCCTGCTTAGGATTCTGTGTCTCCCTCTCTCTCTGCCCCTCCCCCACTCATGCTCTGTGTCTCTCTCTCTTTCTCTCTCTCTCTCCCTGTAAAAAATAAACATATAAATAAACAAACAAACAAACAAATAAATAAATAAATAAATGCCAGTCATTGGAGTTGGGCCACACATCTTCCAAACGCAGGATGATGTCATTTAAAGATGCTGAATCACACCTGCAAAGACTCTTCCTCCAAATAAGGTGCCATTGTGAGGTTTCAGGCAGACAATGAATTTTGGAAGAGCCACTAATCAAGCCACTACACATTCTTACTAGGGGAGCCGGGACGTGCAGCCTTTATTCTGGGCAGCCGTTGCTTTAGTGACAACTGAGGGAAAGAAGGCTAATTTGATTTGGAGGGAACAAGCTGGTCCTACCTCACACCTTATTGGCTACACCTTTTCAGTCTTCTCTGCTTTTCCATTTTTTTTTCAAACACGAATGTTTGGAGAGCCTCACATTCTCCATTCTCTAGCTGTGAGATTTCCCTTTGTAATGAGGTTTATATCCAAAATCCATAAGACCCTGGCCTCATGTGCCCTCATTCTTGTGTCCAGGCAAGAGCCACAGAGTATCCCCCACTCAAATCAAAGAAAATGGTGCCTCCTGAAGCCAAGCAGTTCCATCTGACAGCCTCTTTGTCAGCACTAGCACTGTCCACTACGCACCTTTTCATCCCAGCATGTCCCTTCTCACTCCTGTCCTTCATGCTTTCCCCTCGATCTGAAATTCTTTCAGTTCTCCATCTGCCTTATTCCAGTGCATCCTTCAATTGTCAGCTGCGTAAGGATTCCTGAGAGAAGCTTTCTCCACCTACCACAAATTGGCCTGTGTCCCTCTATGATACACTCTCAGGGTTCTCCACACTTTTCTGTTATTGCACTTATTTATTGCCATTAAGTTGAATTCCTCCTTATACAACTGTGTATTTAAAAGATAGCATACCAGGTTTAAATCTTGACTCTTTCTAGTTGTGCAAGGCAGGGATAATATGCTCAACTCTCCTCAGCTTCTTCTGTAAAATGGGTGAATTATAATACATACCTAATGAGGTCGTGGTAGAAATATTGATAAAAGATACAAATATAGAGGCATGCAAATTAGTGTACCTGATACATGTCATGGCACATGGTTCAGCCCTGGAATTTTCCTTTGTGGGCAGAAAAATATCTGTCAGGTCTATGACTGACACAGCTATAACTTGGGTATTATGAAAGCTGGGGCTTATTTCATTTTATAATTGCAGACGATTGGAGGTACTTTTACATATATAGTGTCAGAGTATGCTTCTTTACACAACATGTGTGTGGAAGATATGATAGGTTGGTTCTACTACCCAATACCTATTTCCCCACCCCCACCCCTTGTATTGCCTCAAGTACAGGCTTGAGTTCAGAATATTTGTACTCTTAAGCTTTTTTTTTTTTCAACGTTTTTTTTTTTTTTTTTTTTTTAATTTATTTTTTGGGACAGAGAGAGACAGAGCATGAACGGGGGAGGGGCAGAGAGAGAGGGAGACACAGAATCGGAAACAGGCTCCAGGCTCCGAGCCATCAGCCCAGAGCCTGACGCGGGGCTCGAACTCAGGGACCGCGAGATCGTGACCTGGCTGAAGTCGGACGCTTAACCGACTGCGCCATCCAGGCGCCCCTGTACTCTTAAGCTTTTTAGCAGCTTGAAATTACCAATGACATGGGTTCGGCTACCCTTGTCATTTGGATAGTCTTTGGTTCTGTAACCCCAGATTTGTTTAAACATCTGCATGCCTGTTTTTCTGCTACTCAAAGCTCAGGAAATCCTGATGCACTATTGTTGTATTTTTTTATATTTTTCAATGATATATTTATTTTATTAATAGGCAAAGAAATCTATTCTATAATGCAATGCTTCTTAAACTTCAATTTGCATATAAAGGTCTTGGGTTTCTGATTTATTAGGTCTGGGGTGATACCCAAGACTCTATTTCTAACAAACTCCCAGGTGATGTCAGTGCTACTGGTCTGAGGCCCACACTTTGAGTAGTAAGACTAGAGTGGATTCCTTCCACCAACCTCAACTGCAGCAATGTTATAATTAATACCAATCTTTATTTATTAGGGTGAAAAGGATGTGAGAAAGGCATGAGTCCAGCCAAAGAAATGAACATGTGTTTTCCATGTTCTCCTTACCCCCCCAGTCTGATTCTTTGGTGTCTGGAGCTTTTCTGGGTTTCCCTTCTAGACCATCTAGGCAGGCAAAGTCAGAAAGAGTATCAAAATGCACTAGAAGACTGAAAATCAAGTCTGAATCTGTCATTCAAACACTGTCTTTCTTGTGAAATGAGATGAGAAACTATGCCTGACAGTCTGGGTGCTGCAGTCCTTGACCACCCATCGGTCACACAATCTGGCCCTCCAGTATCAGAATGATGATACAGCAGTGCTTTGGTAATGAGATGAAAATGTTTTTCAAATGAGGCTGCAAAGTGCTGAGTCTCCAACAGATAAAGATGAGAATGAGAGATAAGGGAATTCATCAAATATTCTTTCACTATATGCCACATTTTTTACATTCAAAACAAACAGCATTTCCCAAACCACTTTCCTATACAAACACTATCAGAACAACAAGAGGCACCCCCACCATAATAAAAACTCTGCTTATTAACATCACAAGAAGGTGTGTGCTCTGAATTTCTGAGGGAGATTTTACATTTTGAAAAACCAGAAAGACTGAGCCTGAAACCTTGTTCAGACAAAACCATTAAAGAATTTGTTAACAGAAGAAATAGAATCTTCTTCAAATCTAGTAATTAAGTCCTCCCCCTCCCCCCCCCCCCCCCACCGCGAGATCTTGAAATGCTTGACGTTCAAATGGAGTCTACCACAATGTCCGGCAGTCACAGAGGCTATCTTCCATCTCACTCTTGTGCCAACTGTTTTTGGAAACATTATGAGAAAATCTATCAAGCACACATAGATTTGAGAATTATAAATCAGAACTGCCTGCCCAGTTAACAGAAAATAAAGCCGCCGCCATAGCCCTCTCCCGAGCACTGGGAATCTGTAATAGCACTGAAAGAGTGAAGGGCTATTGTGTCTCCTAATATCTGATAAATGGATATATCCCATGTATACTAACAATTACATCTTAAAGTAATAATCTGATAGTCTTTGTGCTCTGATAGTAAACAAAGTAAATAGAATCTTAAATTTGGTGGATGACCAAGACAGCCCCAATCTTTCTCTTGACTAAAATTGCTTGACGAAAAGTTAATCAGATTTCTTGACTCTAGGATTTGACCTCCCTTTTCTTATAGAATTTTCCTTGGAAACTTGAGATTGTGAATTCTTTCTCTGCCCCTTTGAGATGTAAATCTCCCTAAGAGCTTCTTACCGGGTTTGCAAACTAGAGATGTCTCTCTGAAGAATCTGAGGCCTATTCCTTTGAAAACAAATAATTAAGAAAAACAGAACTCCTATGTCCCAGTCTTTGTGGGAGGATAGGAGCCTAACTTCTGGGGATACCTTGCTCCAAGTTATAAAGCCACTTCCTGTCATGAATATAAGTGAAAGTTTACTTTCAGAGGTGTGGTGTGTTGTAATCGCTGATTAGTAAATACAGGTGGCCTAAGGGACCTCTTTCCTCTGCTTTTAAAAGCTCTCCCACCCTTTGGTTCAGCCAAGTTAAGCTCAGACTGTGTTCTGATCTCTCTCCTATTGCCATAATCTTGAATAAAGTCTTCCTTCCCTGTTTAACTTTATCTGATGCAATGTTTGCTTTGATATAGACATTTACTTATACAATTTATTACTAAAGAAAATACTCCTATTCTTTAACATGTTCACAATGAAGGAAAAATAAGAAAGGTCAATTTTCCAAGCAGTACTAACAACCACCACTCCGACAAACACATAAGCCTTCTGGATTGGAAGAAGGTAACAGTGAGTTAATTCACTAAATCTCACAACTATGTTAAGTTTATACCATATTCTAGGTAAAATGTCAGATGCATAAGAAATAGAGGTACAGAGAGGAATGGCACAGTCCCTGTTCACCATCACACACTCCTACACTCAACTGTTGGGAGAATCTGGAATGTAAATCAACAATTGTAATTCAATATGGTAATTGCTTTCAGAGTAGTGCGTGCACTGAGTCTTTAGAAGGTCAAAGAGGAGTATCTAATTTAGATTGGGGAGGTTTTAGAGAGCAAGTGACATTTTAATTACGACTTGAAGGATCAGTAGGTATTAACCAGGCAGAAAGTTAGAGAATAGGTGATCTAGGTAGCAGGAACAACATACACAAGCCATGGTAACATGAGAAGGCAGAGCATAATCTGACATGATGCATAGTTTAGTTGGTGCCTGGTTCATAAGGTGTGTGTGGAGTCCTTAACTTTTCTTCCCTTACCCCTACAACACATACATTAGCAAGTGCTTTTAATTCAGCTTCCCAAACAAAACCTGTTTGCCTACTTCTTTCCATTTCTATCCTACTTAATGATAACTTTGAAAAACAGAACACATGTTAGTGTTTTCATTTCATAGGCTTAGATTTGAACTTCTGTCGCTTGAACAAAGTCCTAAGTCTAGTAAAATGGCCAGCCCAGAATTCACCCCCTTCTCACTATCTCCATCATCACCATTCTGGGCTATCAATCATATTTTTTACCTGCATCCTAACTAGTCTCCATGTCTTCCTCCCTCCCTGGTAGAGTCTACCACTCTACCAATATAATCTTCAAACTGTGCTACAGTGGTCCTTAAAAAGGCAAATCATGTCACTCTCTTGGTTAAATTTTTGCAGTAGCTTCCCATTGCCCTTAGAATAAAATCTACACTTTTTTTTTTCTTTGAGGGGAGGAAGAATACATCTGTTCTACTTTTCTGGTTTCATTAAGGGTTTTATCAGAATATTCTTAGGATTTTGTTCCATTTAAAAACTCCCATGGAACTATTTTTAACTACTGGATCATAAATTGGGAGTAAACTGGGCACAAATATCTCAGCCCCTCTGTTTGGGGTCTAGGGGTTCGCAGAGAACTTGTCCACCAGTGTGCCCTCTCCCAAGCCAAGAAAGGGCCTGGACATCTTGGAAATTTCACATGATTGCCTCTTTCTTATTTAGGGATGTCAAATGTCACCTGACCATCCTGTCTAAAGTAAGCCCTCTACTCCCATCACTCTCTTATGTAAGAACCACTGCTATTTTCCTTATAACATCATTCAGTGCTTTGTTATTTTCTTCATTTTTTTTTTCTGTCTTCCCCCATGGGAATATAATTCAATAAGAGCAGGAGTCTCTTCCCTCCTATGCACTCCTGTCTCTCCAAGGCCTAGAACCACACTTAGCAAAGGTAGACAAATAATTGTTAAATAGCTTGAATCCACAGAAGTAAGGAAAGGCTAGAAAATGAAAGACAGATGTGCCTTGAGGCCTTGAATTTCATAGCATGAAACCTTTACCATCTTCAAATAGAGAAGTTTAAAAAATTAAAATTTGAAAGCATAAAGATAAAAGGAATTGAAGTAATTAAACTTTCAAATGATTTTTATAAAGCAGATTAAGAAATAATCAAAATAACTAAATAACTATAGTTGTGCAGAATATATGGTGTTTTATTTTGGCTAGTCGAAAGAAATACATCAATAGACAAGTCAGAACTTGGTTACATCAAAAATGGTCACATTTTTTGTTAATTGCCAAATACCTCAATAATGTAAATTTACAACTTCCCTTTACTTAAGAACCTGAGATATATAATTGGATCTTCTTCTACCCTATGTGTATAATGTCTAATTTTCATATTCTATTTATCATTTATAAGTCTCACATAAAAAAATACGCTGGTGCTTCTAGTTGTCTAACAGGAAACATTCATTTTGTAAATGAATGTGGCTGTAACTTGACCCATTAATCTCTAACTTCACTGGTGATTTAAAGGACCTGATTTTAAAACAATTGTCTTCCTTGTACTATATAAAGACCGTTTTTAATTTGCTGTCAATATCTTCTGGTCACTTGCTGGTGGTTTTAAGATAAGTCTCAGCTAATGCATCTAGCTTGATTTAGAAAAATCTAAGGCATCATATATCTGAGGCAAAAGTATTGATCTTCTTAAGTGACAGTATTTAAATTCCCACAGTCCATATTCTCTAAAAGGAATGTATTAATGGAAGTGGAGATGCCCAGGAATTACAAAGACAAGAGATAATTTCTTCTTTAAACACTTCTTACCATTGATTCTAACTCTTCCTCTTATCCATGAAGCTTGGTAAGACATCTGGGCAACAAGATTATCATTGCTGCTATCCAAGTGACATTTGATTAAGCCAAGCTTTTAGGGCTTATAAATACTGGATTCTAATGCTAAGAAGTTAATCCTTGTGTTTCTGATTCAATCACATTTGCAGGTTTAAACAGGGTTTTTAATTCTGTCTCTTCCATGGGTGATTACTTTGAAGAAGTTCTGATAGTCTCAGTGATGTTTGCAGTTTGTTTTGGAGATCTTTAAATAATTTGCTATGCTGAAAACCTCTTCCTCTTCCTATTCTTATAAAGGTAGGAGGTTATTGCATTTTTTTTTAGCTATTGATTATTATTGATCTTTTCCAATGTCTCTAAAACTTAAAGTAATGCCAAACCACTTTCAAAAAACAAAATATCTTAAAGACTATAGGTATTAAAAATTAATTTTTGAAAGTGATTTATAATTTATACAAACATAAAACCAGACATAAAATAATATTATTTCTAGAACTTAATGACTATAAAATAGAAATAAATTGAAATACTAAGCACAAAAAATCCTACAAAACAAATAAAATTATAAATTTATTTACTGCAGTGGATGATGTTATATCACTGGAATTATGTCACTGGAACTGCCAGAGTTGGGATTTAATAGTTAAAAGATTGAACCTCATGCCTACTTCTGTAATTCTCAGTTTTAACTTAATATTCATTCAGAAAATGGATTTCTGCAGAAACATGATTGGTAAAAATACATTAATAATTGTCATTTTTGTTTGCTATTCCAGAAAACTCAGACAGCCACCCCTTACAAATCACAGCCATCAAACATTATCTCAAATGCCAGTTTTAGTAATTTTAATTATAAATTATAATATCCACTAGTTATTGGAATTGGGAACATAAGCATCCATTTCATATGTACTACCAGAGTTAATGAAACATTATAGTAAATGTAATTTTTATAGATCACTTTATAATACTTGTGATCACATTTATATATAGTATAACACCACAGATTCTTAGTACTTGGTCAGCTATGCTAATTGGTGTCTCATGATCACTCAGTTTCCTACTGATAGTCCCTGAGCCACATTAATCCTTTCTTTAATACGGTACATCACAATGTGTTTGGCCTTCATCTGGGGAAAACATAAACACAAATGTAAACGTAGGCATTGTACTTACATGACAGTGCTCAGTAGTAAATCTTGAAGCTCTAAGAACTTGTCCCCATATCCATGGATTTTTTTTTTTTTACTTTATGTGATTATTCATTTAACCACTGTATATATACACACATACATACATACATAGGTAAAATTAGTGAGAATAGTGTCTGTTTCAAAGGTAAGCAACATGCATTTCCTTTGCTTTACTTTTTTAACCTCTTTTTCCCCCAACACCAGTCCAGGAAGAGATAAGGAGTTCACAGCAAGGATAAAATTGTTAGCCATCTTCTGTGTACCTGGTGATTTACATAGTTAATTTCTTTTAATCCTCATGCCATCTTTGAAAGTTGGTCAGTCAGGACAGGAGTTCAGAGAGATTAAATAATTTGCTTAAACCTACAAACAGTTGTTACAATCAGTCTCCAAACCTAGTTGTTTGTTTTTTGTTGTTGTTTCCTCCCTCTCTCTCCCTTCCTCTCCCTCACTCTCCCTCCTTCTTCCCTCCCCCACCCCACCCCCAAAGCCATGACTCTTTCTTCTGGAGGCATAATTCAAAAAACTCATACCATCAAATTTAAGTGATTATTATGCATTACTAGTCCCCCCCCCCCATCAAAAGAGCTAACTCCTTAAGAGGTGCAATACCATGTTCACTGTGGTGAATGTAGTCTAGCCTAGTGTGGTAACAGTTAATTGTCCATTACTGTCTGTTAATGAATGAATGGAAGAATGATAAAATTTATTCCTGGGCATAAAAATAGCTTCTTTGAATCAATCCAAGTTTAGAATATTCTCTCTCTGCACCCGGAATGAGACCTTACACTAACTTCTATAAGCCTTCATTGACAACCCCAGAAAACAGGGGACAGAGACCTGACCTATTTGCCTTGTGGAGCTAACCCTTGAAAATGTACCTGGTTACAGATACTGTCATTTTATTAGTTACTCAGCATCATAAGCAACAAGTACAGGGTCAGGCTCTGAATGACACCCTCTGCAAACAAAAAAGGCTGGCCAGAAATTTTGATGAGTGCATTTACTCTACGTGCCAGAGTTTAAAAAGAAAAGGAAAGAAATTCCTAATTAAAATTTTAGACAGTCTTTCCTTTGGGCTATGAAAAATGGTATGCATACCTTCCCTTATGCCTTCCACTCATTATTCATCCATTCATTTAGCTAATTCATTATTAATAATACTATCACTACTACTGCTACCATTACCTGTTTTCAACCCAGTGATGGATTCTAGGGAGTATCCCAAAAGCCACTTAGTAAAATGTGTGTTGTCCTTAGGAGAAAACAGTATCAGAGTAGAGATAAGAAAATGAAAAATCACACAGTAAAGGGGGAAATGTGTGGCAGTATAAAGATAAATGTGAAGTTAATTGGTTCTTAAGTAGAATAATAGTTGTCATACCCATCATAACGTATAGTGCAGTGAACAACCACACAAATTCTCTTTTCTCCAATTATCCCTCGTTTATATATTTGACAAGAGGAATAATTCTTGTCAAAATGTGTTACTAAAAGGAAGCATGAGAGGTCCGTGCAAGTGTTCTCAGGCTGGGAGTAAAAATGTCAGCACCCCTAAGCTTCCAGAAGATAGTGACCATAATGAGTTTCCCAAAGATGAACCCTGGGTGTTTTTATTTATTCTTTATCAGATCAGACTGCTGAAATAAAGTGGTTCTACCCAAACCTCCTATGTCACAGGAAAAGGAAGGCTCAAATTACCTCATAGTCTTCATTACTGCCAGAAAAGGCAAAACAGGTTTTAAAGATGGCCACTGTATTTTTCTCCAAAATAGTCAAGACATTTCTTTTGCTAAAATGTTCTTTTAAAAAATGTGTGATAATAGGCAGCACAACAAAAATGAGATTTTTTTAGAAGTTGAGTCTCTTTACCTAGATTATTTCTGACAGAACCATTATAAAGCAGATAAATTTAGATCTATATGAAAAAGTTCCCCCTAATTTGTTTCCATTAAATATTAGATGAGTACTATGATTCATAGTCTAATATTCCCTGGCGGTAGTATTTGTAAGTGTGAAGTTAAACTTGGAAATCTTGGAAGTGGGTTTTATTTTAACCACCTGAGAAAAAGTTTATTTGAAATTAAAAAATTTAAATTACTTGAAATCATTTCAATTATTTAAAATTATCAAATATTTGAAATTGAATGAAGCTCTGTAAAAAAAATGAGTTTCATAGGTGCCTACATTTTCTGCTATTTTTACCCTATTAGTGAATGTTAAGACATGAATAAATGCTGTATCCATTGGTATGATATCAGAAAAAAAGTCTTGTTCTTCCCTTTTTTTTAACATTTTCAATTTACCTTGAAATTGTCTATTAGCATTAATACAAGATTTCATTATGTCAGTTGTAACTAAGCTAATTCATAATTATTAGAATGGTGTAGGGGATTAATACTGCATTTGTTTCCACATCATTTTCCTAGGCAAGACAGATATAGACCATATTCTTACGCAGTTTCTTTTCACTTGTCCGTGGTAGCTTCAAAAAAATTATACCGTAATCTTTCCTGTAGATAGGAGACTAGCAGAGAAAAGACATACGATGCGCAACAGAGAAATACACTAGTAAATGTCATTATGCCCCCGATTTGTGTTTTAAAAGGATCTTGTTCCTATTTTGAGAATAAACTGTAGGACATGATGATAGAAATAGGAAAAATACTTATAAGGCAATAATTAGCAATAATCTAGGTAAGAGATTCAGTGACATGAATATGTGGAAACGGTGAAAGGTGGTCAAGTGTGGTTACATTCCAAATATAATTTGAAAACTGACTTAACAGAGTTTGCTAATGGGTATGATTCATAAAGTGAGAGTTCATAATGACACCAAAGTTTGGAATCCTAAGCAACTGGGTTAAGAGGTCATGCCATTTACCAAACTGGGAACTATTAAGGGAGAGGTGTGGAAACAGAGAAAATGAGGTACAGAATTGAAGAAAACGTAGGAGAGAAATGCTTATTTTGTGCAGAAATAGAAAGTAAAAGCATGAAAGTGAGAGGATAATTGAAAGGTGAAGACGGAAGTCTGAAATGAGACTTTAAATGCAAAAAATAGATATAAATTACAATTTCTTAAAAATTCAGTTCATTTTGAAATTGAGTAGTTCTGTTGTCACAGACCAGGAAATAGTCTCACCTCATTGGCAGACTTTACACTGAGTAGCCATTGTGTTATCATTATATTACACTCTCCTGGAGACTTGCTTACAAAGTATATTAATATATCCGTTGCTTTTGAAGCCCTCAGCTGAGAAAAGCACAGTAAGTCTGTGAACTCGGGTTGTCTTCTCGAACCTAAAAGAGTGCAGCAATCGAAGTGTCTTGCTCACATGGAAGGTGATGGCAGCCCTGGAAGATAATGATCTTCCAAGGGTTGGACTAACAGCCAGCATGCTGTTATACGCTACTGATGTATCCTCCCAGGGAAATTTATTACTCAGAAGTTTTGAATTTCCCTAAGGAAAAAAAAAATCCTCCATGGGCACAGGTTTTCTTTAGTGCTTATGACAGAGCTTTTCCTCTTCATTCTGTGTCACAAAGGTGCCTACCTATTAGGAATGGAAAAAAGTCAGCTTTGATAAATTGGAAGCCTATTTAAAATTCTCCAGCTCAGAGCCATTATCTTTCAATGCCTTTTAGCATTTGTCATTCCTTATTTTTTCAAGCTAAAGGGAAAACAGGGAAAAGGGTAACCATTCTAATGTAATAGATGACTTTGATTGCTGGAGTTTGGTTGCAAAACAATTTTTACATCACAGACATTGATTACGTTAACTTCCAAATGCAACTTTTTAAATAATTTTTTTTAAGTTAATTGAGAGAAGGAGAGGAATCAGGGGAAGGACATAGAGAGGGAGAGAGAGAGAGAGTCCCAAGCAGGTTCCAAAATGCCAGTGTGGAGCTTGATGGGAGGCTCAAACTCACAAACCATGAGATCGTGACCTGACACAAAATCAAGAGTCAGGTGCTTAACCAACTGAGCCACCAAGGCACCCCTCCAATCGCAATTTTTATAGGTATAAAATAAACAGTACTGGAGTTAGTCTTAAAAGAAAACAGAGCAGGGGCGCCTGGGTGGCGCAGTCGGTTAAGCGTCCGACTTCAGCCAGGTCACGATCTCGCGGTCCGTGAGTTCGAGCCCCGCGTCGGGCTCTGGGCTGATGGCTCAGAGCCTGGAGCCTGTTTCGGATTCTGTGTCTCCCTCTCTCTCTGGCCCTCCCCCGTTCATGCTCTGTCTCTCTCTGTCCCAAAAATAAATAAACGTTGAAAGAAAAAATTTAAAAAAGAAAAAAAAGAAAACAGAGCAAGACCACCGTCTGCACTTCAGTCCCTGACCCAAGTTCCTAATATTACAGCTTCTCAGAGTTTTGCTCTTCAGTAGTGCCACTCCCTTCTTAATAGAAATAACTTTATTAGGGGTGGGGTTCAATCTCTTATCAACAGCTTATTGAGGCTAATGGCAGCTATTTGGTAATGGATCTTAACCTTTTATCTTTAAAAAAAAAAAGTGTCTAGAGTCCCAGGGAACAACAGGGCTAGAACCAAAGTACCTGCTTTCAACATTGTCTCAGGCCAGCTCAGGGTTATCATTAAGAGGCAAGGTAGCACAACTGGGCAAATTTCACAGAGCTACTTGAGAACACAAAGGCAAATGTTGAAGAATTGCAAGCTTAGGCAACTCCCACGCTTTGTCAGGTACACACATCCAGCAAAATTAATGCTTCAATCCTTTCTATTGATATTTATCCCAAGTCATCCTTCTCATCAGCAAGCTGAGTTTAGGTATATATACAACTTACTGGCCTTATTGATATGTTTCACTTTTGTCCCCAAATAAAAAGTTTTGAAATTCAGGTTCTCACCAACCACTGAGTAACTCTACCCTGCTGAGCAGACAATTCTTCAAATCATTCTCTTAATCCTTTTTTTTTTTTTTTTTTTTTAACTCAGACTAATCTCTGGACCATCCTGACTGACCACTCGGCTACATAGGGCTCCTTCCAACCTTCCAAGAGATTGAGTCTGTGCTTCTGTTAGTACCAATTCTGTTAGGATTATTGTCTTAACCCTCTCCATACTGAATGATATCAATAGCTGATCTCTAACACTAGTAGAAAGCAGGAGTTGAGTAAGTGTTAGCTAAAAATAGCAAGTTAATTCTAATAATACCACATCTAGGAAGACTTATTTCTACCTTTGAAAACTTCAAGTTCAAATCGTTGAGTGTTGAGGGCATTGCTAAAGAGATGAAAGTTGAATATCTGAAGAGTACTGGAGAAGAGGTAAACAGAGACCCTGCTGGCTACCACCCCTGACTCCTGGGTATCCTTATGTATCCTCATGATTGCCAGTACCATTGATGAAAGCTTTAAAGTTTGAATCTACATGTCATTTGATTTTGAGGAAGACTTCTCTATTAGCCCCAAAATAATTTTTTAAACATAGAGAAACCACTTTCACCTCAAAATACAAAGCGCTTATGATTTACTACTCCTGGAATCAAATGCCACTGACCAAAACTACTTAAATCATCAGGATCATTGTATAAATGGACTGTGTGCTTATATTTGCAGTGTTCATTCAACTACAATTTACTAATGATTTGGAATCTTTGGGTAAAAGACACTGTTCTAAACAAAGGAATGTGTGTCCAGTTTTCTCCCTTCTAATGTTGCTTCCTGTGTCTAAAGCAATCATTTGCTGTCTGTTCACAATGTTGCTGTATTTGGAGGAAATGTGTCTGCAACATTATAGACAGCCTAGAAGAAGAGAGAGGCTTGTTCAAGAAAAGGCAGCCAAGTGAATTATTTGTGTTTTGTTTGTTTGTTTGTTTGTTGTTTTGTTTTGTTTTGTTTTAAATAAGATGATGATACACCTAGACAAAGAGGTTAAGTAATAAAAAGAAAAGGGATTCTGGAAGCTAGAGTAAGGTCACTTTCACTTATGTAATACAGTGATTAAAAAGAAAAAAACCCACAGAAGAGTGGGCACTGAGAGGACCCTCTGACAAGACCAAACTTTGCCACTACCTCCTTCAGGGACCCCACCAACACATCCTAATGCCTGCACTGCCTCTGTGTCCCACAGCAACTTGACATGTACTTATATGCTGTCTTGACTTCTTAAAATATTCTTGGCATATGGAGTTGTCTCCCTGGAGATTACAACACATACCTCTTAAAATCCTTCAAATAGCTGGGGACAGCCACTAAATATTTGGTGAGTGAATTGGATCTGGTGAATTAGGTCGTGTTTAAGAGAGCTATTTAGAGATTCTTGTAACAGGACTTTGAAGGAGAAAAGAGGTGCAACAGTCTTAGATTGTGCTTTAGACAGGAAATAAAGGGAATCTCATCAAGCCCAACAACCTTTGAATGAGACCACTTTCACGTTCCCTTGGCTTGACTATACCTTAGACAGATTTTGTCATCACTATAAGCCACTTATTTTCTTTTTCTTAAAGTATTTGCCTTCAAAAATTTGTAACTGTGTTTTTTTCTCTGCCTTTTTAAGATGGAAATCCTTTTTCATTCAAGTATAATTAACATACAGAGTAATATTAGTTTTGGGTGTTCAATATCATGATTTAACACTTCTATACATTATTCAGTGCTCATCAAGATAAGTGTACTCTTAATCCCTTTCACCTATTTTACACTCCCCCCCCCCCCACACTTCCCCTCTGGAAACCACCAGTTTATTCTTTATGTCTAAGTGTCTGGGTTTTGTTTGTCTCTTTTTTCTTTGTTCATTTGTTTCTTAAATTCCACATGAGTGAAATCATATGACATTTGTCTTTCTCAGAGTGCCTTATTTCACTTAGCATTATGCTCTCTAGATCCAACAGTGTTATTGCAAATGGCAAAATTTCATTCTTTTTATGGCTGAGCAATATTCCATTGTGTATTTATAGACCGCTTTACCCATTCATCTATGGATGGATACTTGGGTTGCTTCTATATCTTGACTATTGTAAATAATGTTTCAATAAACATCCAGGTACCTATATTTGTCAAGTTAGTGTTTTCTTTGGGTAAATACTGAGTAGTGGAATTACTGAATCATAGGGTAATTCTATTTTTATTTTTTGAGGAACCTCATACTGTTTTCCTCTGTGACTGTACCAATTTACATTCAACAGTGTACAAAGGTTCCTTTTTCTCCACATTCTTGCCAACAGTTGTTATTTCTTGTCTTTTTGATGCTAGCCATTCTGCCTGGTGTGAGGTGATACCTCATTGTGGTTTTGATTTCCATTTCCCTTGATGGTTAGTGATCTTGAACATCTTTTCATGTGTTTGTTGACCATCTATATGACTTCTTTGGAAAAATGACTATGTCCTCTACCTGTGTTTTAATTGGCTTATTTGTGGGTTTTTGGTATTGAGTTGCAGAGGTTCTTTATATATTTTGGAAGTTAATCCCTTATCAGATATATCATTTGAAAATATCTTCTCCCATTCAGTAGGCTGCCTTTTTGTTTTGTTGACAGTTTCCTTCACTGTGCAAAAGCTTTTTAGTTTGATGTAGTCCTACTAGTTTATTTGTGTTTTTGTTTCCCTTGTTGCTAAGGCTAGTGTCAAAGAGATTACTGCCTATGTTTTCTTCTAGGAATTCTATGGCTTCAGGTCTCACATTTAGATCTTTAACATTTTGAGTTTATTTTTGTGTGTGTATAGTGAAAGAAAGTAGTCCGGTTTCATTCTTTTGCATGTAACTATCCAGTTTTGCCAACACCATTTGTCAAAGAGACTGTCTAATTCCTATTGTGTATTCTTGCCTCCTTTGTCATAGATTAATTGACCATTAAAGCATGGATTTATTTCTGGGCTCTGTATTCTCTTTCATTGATGTATGTGTCTATTTTTGAGCCAGTACCATCCTGTTTTGATTACTATAGCTTTGCATTGTATCTTGAAATATGGAATTGTGATACCTCTAGTTTTGTTCTTAGGCTATTTGGAGTTCTTTGTCATTTCATACAGATCTTAGGATAATTAGTTGCAGTTTCATGAAAAGTACTGTTGTTATTTTGATAGGGATTATATTTAATCTGTAGATTGTTTTAGGTAGTATGGACATTTTAACAATACTGGTTCTCCCAATGAGCATGCCTTTGCTTGTATCTTTAGCTTCTTTCATTGGTGCTTTATAGTTTTCAGTGTACAGGCCTTTCACCTCTTCGGTTAAGTTTATTTCTAGGTATTTTATTTTCTGTTACAATTGCAAATGAGATTGTTTTCTTAATTTCTCTTCTACTTTGTTATTAGTGTGTGGAAATGTGACAGATTTCTGTATATTAATTTACTGTCCTGCAACTTTACTGAGTCCATTTCTCAGTTTTTATAGTTTCTTGGTGGAGTCTTTAGGATTTTCTATATATAGTATCATAGCATCTGCAAACAATGACAGTTTTACTCCTTCCTTACCAATTTGGGTGCCATTTATTTCTTGCCTGATTGCTGTGGGTAGCACTTCCAGTATTATGTTAAATAAAAGTAGTGAGACTAGACATCTTTGTTTTGTTCCTGATCTCAGAAGGAAAGCTCTCAGTTTTTCACCATTGACTAAGATGTTAGCTGTGTTTTTTGGGGTTTTTTCCATATATGGACTTTATTATGGTGAGGTATGTTCCCTCTAAACCTAGTTTGTTGAGAGTTTTCTTTTTTCTTTCTCATGAGTGAATGTTATACTTTGTGAAATGTTTTTTTCTGCAGATAATGAGATGATCATATGGTTTGTATCCTTTCTCTTGTTAAAGTGATGTATTAAGTTGATTGATTTGCAAATATTGAACTACCCTTGCATCCCTGGAATAAATCTCTCTTGATTTCGATGAACGATTTTTTAAATGTATTTTTGGGTTTGTTTTGTTAATTGTTATATCTATATTCATTGGGATATTGGCCTGTATTTTCTTTCTTTCTTTCTTTCTTTCTTTCTTTCTTTCTTTCTTTCTTTCTTTCTTTCTTTCTTTTCTTTTCTTTTCTTTTCTTTTCTTTTCTTTTCTTTTCTTTTCTTTTTTTGTAATATCTTTATCTGGTTTTGGTATCAAGGTAATGTGGGAATCACAGAATAAACTTGGAATCTTTTCTTTGACTTCTCTTTTTTGGAATAGTTTGAAAGTATTAGTTCTTTAAATATTTGGTAGAATTCATCTGTAAAGCCATCTACTCTCGGGCTTTTGTTTGTTGGGAGGTCTTTGTTTTGTTTTGTTTTGTTTTTAATTACTGATCCAGTTTCATTGCTAGTAATTGATCTGTTCAGATTTTCTTTTTCTTCCTGACTTCCTTTTGGAGGGTTTTATGTTTTTGGAATTTATTCATTTCTTCTAGGTTATCCAGTTTGCTGGCGTTTAATTTTTCATATTTTCTTGTAATCATTTGTATTTCTGTAGTGTTGATTGTCATTTCTCCTCCTTCATTTCTTTTTATTTTAAGTTTATTTATTTTGAGAGGGTGAAGGGGCAGAGAGAGAGAGAGAATCCCAAGCAGGCTCTACGCTGTCAGAACAGAGCCCGACGTAGGGCTCAAACTCATGAACCATGAGATTATAACCTGAGACAAAATCAAGACTTGGACCCTTAACTGACTGAGCCACTCAGGCCTCCCCCTTGTTGCAGGGAGTATGGCTGGAGTCACAAAAGATGAGTCTGCAAACAAAGTGCAGTTAAGTGAAGGTCCTCATACTCAGTCGGAATGAGGTTCCAACTCCAGAATGAAGCTTCTTTTTATTAGCATAATTTCTAAAGACTACGTGCATAAAGTCAGGTAAGCAAGTGTGTTAATCAATCTAATGGTTTAGCTTTTCAAGGTTGAATTTCAAGTTAATTGGTTTCTATATCACTAGGAAGGGTCAGGTGTGAAGGACAATCCAACCCTGGACAATGTTAATGGCTCTATGCATTCCTTCCAGCAGCCGAGTTCAGCTGTGTAAAGGTGTCCTGAGGCCTTGCACCTTCTCCAGCCCCTCCCTTTTGAAGTCTTTTCCTTTGATGCTTCTCTCCTGCATCTCCCACACCCCCTCCTCCTTCATTTCTGATTTTTTTGGTTGAGTTCTCTGTCTTGTTTGTTTGTTTCGGTGAATCTGGATAAAGGTTTATCAATTTTGCTGGTATTTTTTCAAGGAACCAGTTCCTAGTTTTATTGATCTTTTCTATTGTATTTTTTAGTCTCTATTTCTGCTTTGATCTTTTTGTTTCCTTCTTTTTACTGGCATTGAGCTTTGTTTGTTCTTTTTCCAGCTCCTTTATGTGTGAAGTTAGATTATTTATTTGAAATTTTTCTTGCTTCTTGAGGTAGGCCTTTATGCTATAATCTTCCCTTTCGAACAACTTTTGCTGCGTCCCAAAGATTTGGACTGTTGTGTTTTCATTTTCATTGGCCTCCATGTATGTTTTAAATTTCCTTTTTGATTTCTTCGTTGACCCAATAATTGTTTACTAGCATGTTATTTAGGCTTACTATTTGTGTTCTTTCCAGTTTTTTTTCTTGTTAATGATTTGTAGTTTCATACTGTTGTGATTGGAATGATGCATGATATGATTTCCATTTTTTTTTGAATTTGATGAGACTTATTTTATACTCCAACAAGTGATCTCTTCTGAAGAATGCTTCACATTCACTTGAAAAGAATATGTGTTCTGTTGTTTTTCAGTGAAATGTGTTGAATTTATCTTTAGATTTATCTGGTCCAATATATCATTGTGAGCCACTGTTTGTTTGTTGATTTTCTGTCTGGATAATCTATCCATTTATGTAAAAGGATTGTTAAAATCCCCTACTATTATTGTATTCCTGTAGATTTCTTTATGTCTGTTAATATTTGCTTTATGTATTTGGGTGCTTTCAAGTTGGGCGCATATATTTACAATTGTTATATCCTCTTGTTGAAGTGTTCCCTTTATCATTATGTAGTGTCCTTCTTTATCTCTTGTTACAGTCTTTGTTTTAAGTCTATTTTGTCCAATATAAGTATTGCTACCCCAACTTTCTTTTTGCTTCCTCTGACATGAAAATATTTTTCCATTCCTTCACTTTCAGTCTGTATGTGTCTTTAGGTCTGAAGTGAGTCTCTTGTAGGCAGCATATAAATGGGTCTTGCTTTTCTATTCATTCCATTACCCTATGTCTTTTGATTGGAGCATTTAGTCCATTTACATTCAAAGTAATTATTGATGGATATGTACTTATTTCCATTTTATAACTCGTTTTATAGTTGTTTTTGTAGTTTTTCTTTTTTCCTTTCTTCTCTTGATTTCTTCTCTTGCGCTTTGATGGTTTTCTTTAGTGATATGCTTGGATTCCTTTGTCTTTATTTTTCGCATATCTCTTACAGGTTTTTGATTTGTGGTTACCATTAGGTTAATAGATAGCATCCTATGCATATAGCAGTCTATATTAAGTTGATGGTAGCTTCAGTTTAAACCCATTCAAAAAGCACTGGATTTTTATTGCCCCACCACCATGTTTTAGGCATATGGTGTCATATATTATATCCTTTTATTTTGTGAATATCTTTATTGATTTTTATAATTATACTTGCATCTACTGTTTTTGTGCTTTAACCTCTGTACTAGTTTTTATAAGTGATTAATCTACTTTTGTTATGTTTGCATTAACCTGTGATTTTTTTCCTTTCTTTAATTTCTTACTCCTTATTTTAACCTTTCCTTTCTACTCAAAGAATTCCCTTTAATGTTTCTCATAAGGCTGGTTTAGTGGTGATGAAATCTTTTAACATTTGTCTGGGAGACTCTTTCTCCTATTCTGAATGATAGCCTTACTGAGTGTTCTTATTTGCACATTTTCTCCTTTCTACTTTGAGTATACCATGAAACTCCTTTCTGGTCTGCCAAGTTTCCCTTTTATGTAACTGTTTTCCTTTGCTGCTTTTAAAATTCCTTCATTGTCACTACTTTTTGCCATTTTAATTATTATGTTGGTTGATGTGGACTTACTTAGGTTGGTTTTGTTGGGGGTTTTCTGTGCCTCCTGGACCTAGATTTCTGTTTCCTTACCCAAATTAGGAAAGTTTTCAACTATTATTTTTTCTTCACATAGATTTTCTGCCCTCTTTTCTCTCTCTTCTTCTTGGCTCACTATAAAATTAATGTTATTATGCTTGGTGATGCTAGTGAGTTACCTCAACCTATTCTCATTTTTTAGTTATTTTTTTGCTGTCCAGCTTGGTTGCTTTCCATTACTCTGTCCTCCAGGTCACTAATCCATTCTTCTGCTTCCTCTAGTCTACTACTTACTCCCTCTAGTATACTTTCTAATTTTAGTTAGTGAGTTATGCATCTCTGATTAGTTCTTTTAAATGTATATATATATATATATATATATATATATATATATATGTATATGTATATATATATAAATAAATATATATGTGTATATGTGTATGTCTATATATAAATAAATATATGTATATACATATATACATACATATATATATATGTGTATATATATATATATATATATATATATATATATATGTATATCTTTGTTGAAGGTCTCACTGTGGTCCTCCACTCCTCCAGTCCAGTAAGTATATTTTGACCATTACTTTGATTTCTTTGCCTTGCATTTTACTTATCTCTGCTTTGGTTAGCTCTTTTGCTTTAGTTTTGTCCTGTTCTTTCATTTGAGACATATACCTCTGTCTTCTCATTTTGTCTTACACTCTGTGTTTGCTTTCATGTATTAGGAAAGTCAACCAAATCTCCTGATCTTGAAAGTAGTGGCCTTATGAAGAAAAGTCTTATAGTGTCCTGAAGTGCAATGTCTCCTGTTCACCAGAACCAGGCGCTTCAGGCATGTCTTTTATGTGTGTTGCATGCACCCTACTATTATGACTGAGCCATGTTGGCCTTTGGTCCAGTCATTTGCAATGACTCTTTTTGCCTGTTGTGGGCAAGATTTGGTCCCAATGCTATAAGGGGCTTTGGACTTGGAGTTAAGTCAGACCAGATGCCTATCCTCAGCCCATTTTCTGGGGCTGCAGTCACACTTGACTGTAGGATGCTCTCCCTCTTTTGTTCCCTTCATGGCTTTTGTTTGTTGGGACCTGTAATCAGATCAGATGTCTGCTTCCATCCCACTGCTGGGGTTATAGTGGAACTGATGTGTGTGGTGATCTCCCCCTCTCCCCAAAGCAAGAGTCACGTTGGAGTGGCACTTGTCTCTGTTGGGGCTGCTTACAGAATAAGACACATCAGGGGATGCTTTAGAGCCCTTCATGGCTTTTGTTTGTTGGGACCTGTAATCAGATCAGATGTCTGCTTCCATCCCACTGCTGGGGTTATAGTGGAACTGATGTGTGTGGTGATCTCCCCCTCTCCCCAAAGCAAGAGTCACGTTGGAGTGGCACTTGTCTCTGTTGGGGCTGCTTACAGAATAAGACACATCAGGGGATGCTTTAGAGGGACTCCTGCCAAGTAAGATGGGGTTTAGATAGGACAAGTCATCAGGAGAACAAGAAGGTGGGCACATGGTGTCAGCAAGCTATATGGAGAGTGTTTACACTGGTTTCCACATGATGTAAATCTTTAAAATCCTTTTACCAGTTTTACAACCCAGCAATGTCTTTGCAAGGACCTAGGTGCCATCCCTTTGACATGTAATCGTCAAGGAAGATAGAGTCTCTGTCTCCTAGTCCTTGTGGGAGAGTACGAGACTAACTTCCATTGAGTGCCTTCCTCCAAGTTGTAAAACCACTTGCCTGGAATTAATTTTCTTTTGGGTAAGGCCAGTTAGCAAAAACAGGTGGCCTAAGCTTCCCATCCCACACACGTACTCTTAAAAACTCTACTGCTCATTTCCTCCTAGTTAGGTATCTATACTTGGTGTGCTCTTTCTTCTATTGCTGAAAATAGTATCATGATAAAATCAATTTGTTTGTCCATTTTATCCATTGAATATTTTTTTCTTTAACACCCTATGCTCCTAGAAAAGGAACAGAGTTTAAACTTAGTGTCCTACTATCTCTGGACCTGACTATTATCTAGGCCTATGTAGGTCTGCCACCTGTTTCAGCTCTGCCAAGCAATGGGGCACAGGACCCTTCATTTGGACATTCACCAAGCTGTATACCCTCATACTCAAAGACACCATCTTTTTCTTTCTGTCTTCCTTCTCCTCCTTTTTCTCCTTGCTCCTCTCTTCCCCTTCTTTTTCCTTCCTTCCCTTTCTTTTTCCTTTCTTCTCCTTTCTTCTCTTTCTTTTTTCTTTCTCCCTCTTTTCCTCCTTCCATCCCTCTCTCTCTTTAGTGACAGTTACTTCTGTTCCTGAAGGATACTGAATCTTTCTAATGAGCTTAAGCTTTCAGAGGAAATAGAATGAAATTGATTTAGTTCTGGGGTGCCTGGGTGGCTCAGTCAGTTAAGCATCCGACTTTGGCTCAGGTCATGATCTTGTGGTTCATGAGTTCGAGCCCCACATTGGGCTCTGTGTTGACAGCTCAGAGCCTGGAGCCTGCTTCAGATTCTGTGTCTCCCTCTCTCTCTCCCCCTCCCCTGCTCTCTCTCAAAAATAAATAAAAACATCAAAAAATTTTTAAATTGATTTAGTTCTAATATGAAGGAAATCACCAACATGGTTCTCTTTCCTACACTGAAAAGGACATCGGGGCAAGGAAAGCTAAAGGGCCAGGCTACCTTCTTGAAGGGAAAAGAGTAAAGACAGAAAAGGCACAGAAAACAAAAGAAAACAAAACTGATATCTCAACAAAATATCCTATTAAAATAACATGACCAAATAATTCTTCTCAAGGAGAAATGAGACTTTGGCCTCCATCATGTTTCTATGAACAATATAAAAGTAACTCCCCTTAACATGAGACAAAGTCTGTAGGCAACCAGCAGACTAGCAGCACTGGCATTTCCTAGGAAGTTTCAGAGATGTAGAATTTCAGGTCCTACATAGACCTACTGGATCTGACCTGCAGTATAACAAGGTTCCGAGATGATTCCAGTGCTTATTAAAGTTTGAAAAGCCCTTGCATGGAGAACAAGCTCTGGAGTCAGAATAAAAACAATGGAAATTCAGCACTATATGTCCAATAGAGTTAATCAATTTATATTATTACCAATATTTTTTCTCAATACATGAGGAACAAGGTATTGAGAAGTAAGGTAACTTGTCCAAAAGTCACAAGGCTAATAAATCGAATAATAAAATTAAATGAGACCCAAGTTGAAGCCCTGATTCTGCTGATTATTGGCTAGTGACCTTGACTGAGCTGCCTAAACATTCTAAGGCTGTTTTACTATCTGAACAAGTTTGGGGGGGTGGTTGTATATACATCCCATAGCTGTTAGGTAGATTAAATTAGTTTACTTCTATAAATAATGACCATCATATAAATGGTATTTATTGTACAAATTGTATTTAATTGTATAAATATTATTTATATTTTTAATGTTTCTGATAATCTCTGGGAAAAGTTAGCCTTCATAACTTAATGTATAAATGTATGTAATCATCATTACATTATATATGAAATACCAATCAAGGTAACTACAACGGGAGGTATATGAAACAATACTGAGGAGAATTTACTTAATCTTCAAATCTTTGGCTGTGGAAATATATGATCTATAATAGGGCCAGAGACTAGACAAGAAATTGACAGGTCATAAACCTCAAAGAGAAAATGAAAAGTCACGGGAGGAAAGGTTTCAAGGGGTATCTTTTAGTTGCCAAGTTGCAGATGTTTTCAATTTAATATATGTATTAAGTGTTCAAAGTTAGCCTAATCAATTGTTCTGTCATGCTTTTGCTTTAGGTTTTCCATTTATTTTGTTCTGTTTTGTTTTGTTTGCTTTCTTTTTTTTCCTTTTTCTTAGCCAGAGTTTTGCTCCATAGGGTAGAAGAAGATGAGAGACATAAAAGGCTGAACCTATTGAGAAGTTGTGAGGTTACAGTCATGTTCTTAGAATCCCGGTACTATACTAGCCCTGCCAAGCCATGCGGCAAACTGAGAAATCTCCTGCAGTGCTTTCAAAGAAACCAAATATGAAAACCAATCTAAAAACAAGCAGTGTGAGGTGTGAAAGAAATCACACTGCTCCAAAATCCTCCTTACCTTTACCCAGAAGCACATGCTATAGTGCACATGTTCACTGCCTCACATAGACACACACATACCCTTATATATCTCCCCCCCCCACAGTGTTTTACCTTGCTGGCCACCAGAGCAGAGGTTCTGAAATCATACTGTATCTAGTATATTTGAAGAAAAATGTTGATATTAAATCTTCTTCAAAATATATTTTTATCTTGAAATTTATCACCAAGCATGTGACATGAGGCATCCTACAGTATAGTCAGGGAACATTGCTGGGGTTCCTAATACCATTTGAACCTTCAATTTCCTAATTATCACCTACTTGATACTCCTAGAATGAACCTGTTAGTGTATTTTACAGTATTAATAGATCTTTTATTAGCAATTATGTTTCAGAATTGCTTTTCATATAAAACCCTTGCACTAACTGTGTCATCCCATTGATCTTACCTCAATGCACTCCTTACAGTCATTTCAAAGAGCTAATAAGTTGCTAATATAACTTTGCAGGTACATTTTGTACCTTTCTCTCTACCTATTGTAGACATACCAGCTCATTAAACACTGTGAAAGAACACTGGCTAAGGCCCCTTCTTTTAACAAATCAGCAGCATGAAACCAAAGTGTAAGATTTTTCTTGTAATGATCTGGCTGCACCACCTCCATAATACCAGGAGGTAGGATATGGGGAAGGAATACCTCATGGAGCTGCTTCTGCAAGGGACAGTTAATATTTGGGTGGTATTTCTAAAGCTTTCTTTCAAATGTTGCTTTAATCCTCTGGTTCCTGTCTTGTGTCATTTCAAAGTCTTGTTGGTACAGTTAGCTGGCTAAATGGGGAACATGCCAAGGTCATACTGAACAATGAAACTTGTGTCAAGGCATACTTCCACACTAATATTACTAGCTTCAGTCCAGACCTATCTCTAACAGCACATAAAAAGAACAACAAGTTGCTGTCACTTGGCAAAATAGCATCAAGGACAGTTTGAGTCTGCAGGAATCCTCATGGGATGATGGCTGCTAACATAGTTACTAACTAGAAAACACAGGATTTTTCTATTCCCAGTAGTCCTTGTGGTTGCATTTGATTATTCGGAGGTTAAGTTAGGATGAAATGTGTTTTCACTAGTACAGACTGTTTAATAAACTGCTTACAGGTAAGGAAGAAATATGCCTGAAATTGTTTATATATTCAATAAGAAAATAGAATTTGGTTAGCAGTAGAACCAATAAGAATTTAGTGGAGTCTCTTGCTGAGTTTACCATATATTTATATAAAACAGATATTGTCTACCTGCCAGAAAAAAAAATCAGCACAGAGCTTAATTTGAATTCCATTACCCCAGTTAAATAATACAAAATGACAAAATTGTTCAATAATTGTATTCTTTTATTATACCCACTGTTTATGCTTTCAAATAAAATCAGTCATCTCTTACAAACAGTGTTTTTCACAGGAGACCCTTTTCGTGAATGCCTACTTCCAAAGTCCTCACTGAGAGAAAACCCCCACTGACTTAATTCACTTACAGATATTTTCATAACCTCTCTCACATGAACATAAATGTTCATGGGCTACATCCAAGAAGTTAACAAGCCTAAGATAACAGCTCTGCCGAGCTCTGAACTCAATTCCTCCTCCACTTTGAGGGAGAACATGAGATGCTAGCAAAATAATGAAATGCAATACATCAACCTGTCTGCCTGGAGAATTCAACTTGCTCAGAATAAATTAATTTAAGCCACCAGTCTGGAGATTTGAAATGCAAATGAACCAACATGGCTGCACCACCATCTAGTTTTCACCATAGCGTTAGTTTTAAATGTGTGGAACACAGTGATAGTGGCTCTCACCCAGTGCTCCCATAATGCTTGGTATGCACTGCTATTCAAGCCTTTACTTCAACGGATTGTACTTATTTCTTTGGTGAATTTTTCCTCCTAATGATCCTGCATCCCCTGAAGGTGGGGAACATATTTTTGGTTTTAACATATGCTTGTCGAATGAATGAATGAATTCTAAACATTTCCTTTTTTTCCCCCAAATGTCTTGAGCCCTTTAATTTCAACTCTCGTGTTTAATTCTAGTACTATTTTATGTTTGCAGATATTTAAAATTTCAAATCTACCATTGCATTTTATTTTGCTAATCATCTTTCAAAGACTATTTCAAATGTAATTTCAACCATGAAGCCTTTCTTAATCCCTCTAACTGCTAGGATCTCTTCTTCCTTTGAATACCCATAGCATTTGAAATGTATTTCTCTCCCAGAACGCTTCTTATCCCCTTTAATTCAGAGCTATTTTTTGTAATCCTTTTATTTCCCCAAACCCATGATAGACTAAAATTTCCTCAGGGGCAGGGATCAACTGTCATCAGTTACTGAGTTCAGAATGAAGCATGGACATGGTGTTCAATTCACCACAACTTAACCAAAACTATTGATCACAAAATATGGTTCAATACTATGAAAGATATATTAATGATTTCAAAACATAAACAAGATAGTCTGGGCTCACACAACATTCTGATCTTAAAAATAAAATTAAAATACATGGAATTTACCTAATTTAACTAATTCACGAAAGGGACAAGTGTAGGCTAAAATATTTATAGGTATCTACATAGAGAAATGGGTAATGTTTTGAAAGGTAGAGAAAAAACCAAAAACATAATCGTGAAAGATAAACATCAGGAGCTATATTATAGTGTAGAAGAATGAGCGCTGTCATTCGCTATTTCATGTGACCTTGGCAAAATTGCATTGCCTTTTTGGGTCTCTATAAAATGGACATAATCATGCCTACTTTATTTATTGTGAAAAGAACAAGATTTCTGAAGTTTTCTCTAAACTCTAAGATGCTATACAAATATAAGATGTTTTAAAACACACAGGTTGTGGGTTTGGGAATAGAAGGAAATGAAGATGGATAGGAAGGGTAAGGTCATATTGAAAACTCAAAGTCAAACAGAGCAGCTTGTATTTGATGAAATAGAAAGATGTGCATATATCTTTAATGTGGAGAATGGCATTTGAAAAGTAGTTTTAAGATGTATAATCAAGAAGGATTCCATGGCAGTAAAGTGAGTCTGACATAGACAAAGACTGTACATTCTTACTATGTGTTGTGTCTAAAAAGCAGCTAAACTCTTGAAAATAGTAGAATGGTGATTTCCAGGAGCAAGGGAGTGGGGAATGGGAAGATTTTGGCCAAAGGGTACGGATTTCTAGTTACAAGATGAATAAGTTCTGAAAGTCTAATGTACAGCTTGGTGACTATAGATAGCCACTCTCAAGTATATAATATAGTATCATTGAGAGAATAGATCTTAAATCCTCTCACCACAAAAGAAAAATGGTAATTATATGAGGTAATGAAGATATTAACTAACCTTATAGTGATAATCATTTCCCAATTATTTGTGTGTCAAATCATCATATTGTATACCTTAAACTTATACACTGTTATATGCCAATTATATCTCAGTAAAGCTGTGGTGAAAGACAGAGATAATTTGTACGTGTATCTGTATTTTTTTAAAAACGATTCCGATGTGAGCCAAACTGCGAATCAGACTACCTGCAGTGCTTATGATACTTTAATATGCATAAGTTTTACTTGAGGACATTGTCAATATGCATATTTTGAGGCACTGTATCTGGGTTGTATCTGATATTCTGCATTTCTAATAACCCATAGCTTCTTCCAAACTCTTTACTCTCAAATATACGCTAATGGATAAAAATAATTTTTGAAAGTGTCTGCAATACTTACAAGTCAAAATTCCTATACAAAAGTCATATTTGGGAGAATTATTTTTTTGGCATTTTTCTAGTTTTATTATGATATATATATATATATGTGTATACACACACACACACACACACACATATATATATATATATATATATATATATATATATATCACATCACATTTTCTTTATCCATTCATCAATCAGTGGACACAGGTTCTTTCATGTCTTGGCTTTTGTAATTAATACTTCACTGAACATGGGGATGCAGATATCTCTCCAGAATGATGATTTCATTTTCTTTGGATATGTACCGAGAAGTGAAATTGCTGAGTCATATGGTAGTTCTAATTTTAATTTTTTGAGTAACCTCCCTACTATATTCCATAGTGGTTGAATTAATTTACATTCCTGCTAACAGAGCCACTGGGTTACCTTTTCTCCACAACCCTGATAGCATTTGTCATCTCTTCTTTTTGATGATAGACGTTCTAATAGTGTGGTGATGTCATTTTGATTTGCATTTTCCTAAGGATTAGTGATCTTAAACACCTTTACATGTATCTAGGCATTTGAATATCTTCTTTGGAAAATTGTCTATTGAGATTCTTTGCCCATTTTTAATTGGATAATTTCTAATTTTACTATTGAGTTGCATGAACTTCTTACAGATTTTGGATATCAACCCCTTATAAGATATATGGTTTGCAAATATGTTCTTCCATTCCATAGGTTACCTTTCTATTTTGTTGATTGTATCCTTTGCTGCACAGAAACTTTTTAGTTTGATGTGATCTTGCTTGGTTTTAATTATGTTGTTGCCTTTGCTTTTGGTGTCATATTTAAAAAATTGTTGCTAAGCCCATATCGAAGAGTTTTTTCCCTATGTTTTCCAATAGGATTTTTATGGTTTCAAGTCTTCATTTGGATTATAAGTCTATAGTCCATTTTGAGTTAACTTTTGTGAGTGGGTAAGGGGTTTGGTGTCATTCTTTTGCATATGAATATTGTTTTTCCAGCACCATTTATTAAAGGGACTATCTTCCCCATTGAGTATCCTTGGCTCCCTTCTCAACTATTAGTTGATCATATATGAATGCGTTTATTTGGGGACTCTTGATTATGTTCCATTGGTCTCATGTCTGCTTTTATGCCAGTATCTTACTGTTTTGATTACTATAGCTTTGTAATATAATTGAAATCAGGAAGTATGATGCTTCCAGCTTTGTTCCTCTTAGAATTATTTTGCCTATTTAGGGTATTTTGTATTCCCATGTGAGTTTTAGAATTCCTTTTTCTGTTTCTGCAGGAACAAAATGCCACTGAGACTTTGATAGGGATTGCATTGAAGCACTACTAATGTCTGCATTAGAAACACCATGAATTTTTGTATGTTGATTTTATATCTTGCGGCCTTACTAAATTTGTTGTCTAAATCTAATAGTTTTTGGTAGAGTCTTTAGGATTTTCTCTATATGAAACCATGTCATCTGCAAATAGAGATTTTTTTACTTCTTTCTTTTTTTTTTTACTTTCTTTCTTTTTACTTCTTTCTTCCAAATTCTGGTGCCTTTTCTTTCTTTCTTGACTGGACTTCCAATACTATGTTGCATAGGAGTACAAGAATGGACACTTTTGACTTGCTTCTAAAATCAGAGTAAAAGCTTTTGCTTTCAATCTCTCACCATTGAGTATATTAGCTCTGAGCTTATTTTTTTTTTAATTTTGAAATAGATTTTAAACACACACAAACTGTGATAGAGTGGCCACAGTCCAGGAGATAGCTATAGGAATTTAGGTGAGAGGTGTTGAAGCCCAACAGTGACGTATACAATGTAGAAGAATGGAAAGACCCAAAAGGTATCTTAATGGACTACTGACTAGAACTTGAGCGGATAGGGATAGGATAATGGCAAAAAGCTAAAGATGAATAAAACTGAGATAAGGAAAATGAATGGTGGCACAGGAACACATGGAACAAGTAAAAAGTGATGTCAGTTAATACATTATTTTATGTTGGATATTAATTTGGAAACAGTGGTCAGAGTCCGTGATTTGGATTCTAGCCAAATTCCTGTAGTAGAATCACATAGATTTTGGAGACACTAGACAGTTTATTATCTAGAAAAGTTGATTTAGCCCTCAACTTTCTGGATAGAAAGAAAAGTTTTCATTGTCTTAAGTGATAATGATCGCATAATGTTCACCTTTTATTTACAAACAATATTATATCTGGCATTTTTTTTACTCTCCAAACTATGTTCCTGATGCTGTCACCTGTTTATTTAAAAAATATATCTTTTACGCAGATTGAATCAACTTCTATTTTTAAAATCTAACTAAATTAACATAACTTATTGGATACCTAGCACTGGGTATTGTTATAAAGGTGATGGAATGCAAAGTAGAGAATCAAAGATACTTTAAATGTTCATATGATGTTTACAATCTAGAAACTAAAGGCTATATCCACAGTCCTTCCCAGATGCTATAAGAACTTTTAATTTCAGT